>NW_024884855.1:12296798-12331380 GCF_019232065.1 Centrocercus urophasianus | reverse complement strand
GGGGCGGAGGGCGGCGCCCGGCAAGTTGGGCGCCGAGGCGAGGGCGCCGCTTCCTCCTCGCCCCGCCGGCGGTCGTCGCTCCGCTCCGCGCTCAGCATGGACAGCAAGCCGCTGCTGCAGGAGCGGCCGCCCGCTTATAGCCCCGCCGCGCCGGGCGCGGGCTACGACTACGGGCAGAGCAACTACGGCGCCATCCCCGCCCCGCAGCCCGGCTTCCAGCCGCCCCCGCCGTACCCTTACCCGGGCGCCGCGGCCGCCGCAGGTGGGTGCGAGGCGGGGGCGGCGCGGCGGGGCCGGGCGGGGCTGGGAGCCTCGGGAAGGGCCGCGGGCCGTGGCCGGTGCCGCCTGCCGGCTCCGTGCGCCCGGGAGCGGCGGCGCGGCTCCTCCGCGGAAATACGAGCGGGCGGAAACGACCCGGCGCGACTCGCGACGCGCCCTGCCTAGCGTCGTTTTTTTCGGGCCCCCTTCGGTTCCTCTGGCGGGCTGCGGCTCGGTTCCTCAAGGGGTCGGCGAGTCCCGGCAGGAGCGGGCGGCGCTGAGGAGCCCTCGGGCACGGGGCGGCTCGTACCGCGCTTCGCGGCGGCCTCCTGCAGTGTGGGGCGGCTGGCGGCCGTGCTTTGCCGCACCGAGCTGCGGGGAACGGCCGGTGGGTAACGCCGTTCGGGACGGGTCCGAGCCGGGCCGCCTCAGTCGGGACAGATTGCGCTGGGGAAAGTGCATCTCAACTTGTGGCTGCGCCTGCCCGTCTCGTCGGATAGCCCTGATTTCTTCGTTCTTAGCGTTAATGTGGTAATAACGTAGCCTTCTAACTACAGTTCAGATAACGCGATTGCTCACTAAGAATGCGAATTTTCTGCAAGGATTTTCGTTCTGTGCCGTGCTGCCCTTCTGCTGCTGTGCTGTCCTCCCACTTCTGCAGCCATAACCTTTTGGGAGCCAGAGCAGGGTTTGTTCTGTGCCCCCCGCTTTGTTTCTGGAGTGAGATGTTGCTGACACTTGACGTCCAGAACTGAAATCCACAGTCCTCACTTGTTCAAGCTGTTTTTCCCTGCTGTTCCAACAGCGCTGACCCAAACTCAAAGTTAATTATTAGCTTAATGCCCTTTTTAGATGGTTAAATTGTACTAGATACTTGGATTCATGAAGTAGTTTTCTTGTTGCGTTTGCTGATACTTTTGTTTCAGCCCTGATTTTGGTGGACTTGTACAGTGCTTTTTTGTCTGCCTTCATTCCGCGTTCCCTTTCCATACCTTCTACCAAGTTATCGTTGTCCCCCATGCCTTGCATGCAGTGATTCAGCTCTGGTTTTTATTTTAGGCTATGCTGTTCCTCCACCGGCATCGCAGCCGAACTACTCGAGCACATACACCATCATTCAGCAGCCTGCTGCCACCACCTCTGTTGTTGTAGTTGGAGGCTGTCCCGCCTGCAGGTAAAACCCTCTTCCACTTGAGAGATTAACTGCCGTGGGTTTTATGTTTGAGATGAGAAGTGTCTGTATAATTGCTTGGTTTTCTGTTTGTGTATTAGAATAGAGCTAACTAAAAAAGCACTGACGTTTTGCAGTGCTTTAATGCGATACATCCTAGTGGGCTCCAGACGACTGCTGTAATTGATACAATAGGCTTCTTGCAAACGTGAATCTGTTCTGTATGGAGGAGGAAGATCTGCAAGCTGTGTTGTTAATGAAAAGGAAGTTCAGTGACAGATGCAGAGGCTGGGTTGTCTGGAGAAGGGGTGCCAGGAAGTTCTTTCTGGTGCACTTGTGACCACTGCAAGTGAGGAGCGTGACTTCATTGTGAAATGCTGTGGTTTCTGACCGTGGCACTTCTGTTCTCCAGCAGTGCCTGCGCTGAATCTCCTCGTTCCCCAGCCCGGGCTGCACAGAGCCAAGCAGGGCAACAGGCAGTATTGAGTGGGAGCATCAGTACTGTTGAGTTTGGAAGTTCTCTTACTTTAGAAGTGCCTTTACTGTAGAAGTAAGGAAGGGTAATCGATGTGGTTCCAAGTGTTGACCTGACAAAGTGGTGAAAACCAGAAAAAGCAGTCAGCTATTAGTTGGGATTGCAATGAAAGGACAGCTACAGAGATCAACAGCCATAAAAGAAATGATCTAAGAAAAAAGGAAAAGGAAGAAGGCAGGCATAACAGTAGTGTTATGAGTCTGCATGGTTCCTTTGCACTTCTCAGCTCTGCTCATCCCAGGATATTGACTAATGGGTGAAGGCAGCCTGGTTGCTGCTGGTGCAGCTGAGGCATTTATGTGCCTGGCCAGCCCCAACTCAAACACAGAGTCCTGCTTCTGTTAGAATGTATCAGAACTGCCCTTCTGGTGTCTTATGAGAAGGCGATCTTCTTCTGCAAGTCTGAGCCTTCTCTGTCTGGTCCGTTTCAAAACATGTAGGAAGCAGACTTGTTGGAGTAGCTTAAACAGCATCAGGTTTCAGTGTGACAGATGTGATGGAGATGGCTGTGATGGCAGAGGCTGTGTCACATGCCTTTTGGTTTTGTTAAAACTGCTGTCCATTGGAGAGTCAGCACCTGCCTGCTGAAATCCCACTAGTTAAGGCTGAGAATCCTGTGCCAGCTGGAGCTCTTAATCTAGAAGATGCATGTTTTAAACAGTGAGGGAAAGTAGCCTGAGCTGTGAGCAGTGTGGTCAGTCCTGCTGCTGGAGTCCTTCCGCTAATGCTGGATGTTCATGTGCCCAGCCAGGAGACAGAAGAGATGTTATGCCTTGCTTGGTAAGGCAGGCAGTGGGTTGTACAGACCTTGCCCTAAACCCAAGAAATCTGAAAAAAATGAATATGGGAGTATCTTCTGTGATGACTCGGGGTTGTAGACTGCTGGTATCTTTAGGGTTTCTTCATTTTTCTTGTAGTGATCCTGAGATGCTGTAGGAGATTCTTTTGAAAGGGTAATTTGCAAATAAAGTTTCTGTGCCTAGGGTCCTTTTAGCCAAATCTGGGGAAATGAGCGAGTCTGAATATTTGTAAGCATTCTTAAGCGACCTGATTTCAATAGTATTCTTCACTCATCCACCTTGTGCTGCTGGGGGCAGCCAGAGTTCTGTTCGTGGCACTCCTGTGAGGCGCTGTGCTGAGCAGCTCCAACTGCAGGGCTCTCAGCACTGCTGGAGAGCTGTTGGTCGGAATCCCAAGGACCAGCGCTGAGTAACGACAGTGTCGTAGCCTTTGCACAATGCTTTTCCCCAGCTATTTAGAGGAGTCAAAGCCTTGGTGATAATACTGAGGGAAGAGAAGCACTGTTTGGTTGTGTTCTGATTAGATAAGGAGTTGATGTTGTGGTGCTGCAGCAGAAGCTGGTGGGATTTGGTGGGAAGCGTGCCGCTCCATCTGTTAGCGGGATCCTGAAGAGGCAGGCTTGGTGTTCTCGAAGGTTACATTGGCTTATTCTCTTACAGCTCAAAATCCTCTTTGACTCCTCAAGACCTTGAATGTAGTTCTAGCTCGTTTCTTGGCCTGGAAACCTATTTTATGAAGAGTGCAGCATGCAGATGCATTCTGAATGCCACACCGAACAGAAGGATACTGAGAGGGCATTGGTAACGTAAAAAGCTGTGAATGGTGTGTAAAAAAATTTTATTAAGCTACGAAGGCAGCCTTTCTGTTACTCCTCTGATTTGGTGCACAATTATTAGAGAAATTCATCTGCTTTTGAACATCAGGAAAACTCTTTGGTTGTGGCTGTGCCAAGAATGTAACTGACACAGCTGAAGCCCACTGATGGAGTTCATGCCCTCAGAAACACAAATCAGGCTTCTGCCCTATGGCATGTGAACAGTGCTGATTGAACTAAAAACCATTTCTGATGTAAAACGTTTGGTGAGGAGAAACAAGCAGTACTGCTCTGTTATTTGGGCAGAGGCCATCTCATCACAGTCACAGGTGACTTTGGAAGTATCATCCTATGGTGGCTAGCTGGTGATCTTCAGGCTCCACTTGTCCTGTGAGTTAAGAGAAATGAATATGTACAAGCATCTTCAGAGGTTTCCTCTGGAGATAGGTGGCAGTGTCCCCAGTCACCATGTTAATGCCTTTTGAAACACCAGCTTACTCTCTGAAGCACTGGTGTCTCTGAGGGGTGACTCTCCTGTCTTGTGATCTGTCCCTCTTGCCTGTAGTTCTTCATTAGACAGATCATCCTCATTCATCCTTGGTCAGCGTTGCTTTCTAATTACAGACTTCAGCCTTGCTGTGTGTTCTGTCTGTGTCATTCAGAAGTTTGGGCTGGCTGTAGTGCTGTTGGCCCAGTGTGAGCTCTTCCTCCAACCCAGCCCTGACGTACAGAGGATCAAACTGAGGTGCAGAATGCTGTCGCTCTTACTGCAGGAAGCTGACATGTAAGGATTGGCAAAGTCTGGCTTTGAAACTAGGAACCATCTTATGTTCCCAAGAACAGTTTGAGTCATGATAGCCTGAGGTTCAGCCATGTCATTGTCTTTTTAGCTTGCAGATGGCAGTTCAGCACTTCCCTTCAGGTTGCCTCCATTTTCTTTTTCCCTGTCTTTTGGTGGTGGGGTTACAAACTGCAGTGGGGTATTTGCTTTCCTGTTGCTTGGCAGAAGATGAATCTATTTAAAAACTGTGAAAGCATTCCTTTTCCTGAAGTTTGCAGTGGGGTTCTTCCAGAACCTGGGGCAGAACTGTGGTTGGCCCTGGTGGGTTTTGATGTTCCTATTTAATGAGTTCTCAGTCGTTTGAAGGAAAGGATGAGGGGAAAATACATAGCTTCTGGATTGTAGTGGTTTTGTCTTCTGACAGCTATAAAACACCTCCTTGAGAAGGATTATGGTGGGTTCCAGATAATAATAATACTGAAAGTTCTGCTGGGATTGGAGAATGAGACAGCTGTGAATAAATCCTCACTTATTCTCACATCTCTTGGAGCCTTCTTCCTGCCAGACTGTGGGGCTTGCCTTGTTTGGTTCTGACTTGCTAAAGGAGCAGATTCTGAGATTTTGTTGGTTTTGTTTTTAAAATTCAACTAGGTGCATTGCTGCTCAGAGCACATTCTAGGAAAATTGCACTGCAGTGCTGAACTCCTTCAAAATCTCAGTCTTCTGGTTTCACTTTGGTTATTTCAATCACAGGTGCTGTGTGTGATTTGGTAGAAGCTCTTTCAGGGTACAGGGTTTCTGTGGTTGTTCAGAATAAATCTATTTAAATGTTAACTAAACGCTCCATTTATAATTGCACAATATGTGTCAGCTGAATATCCCAGGAAGCAGAAGGATGTAGCTATTGATCAGATGTGCCCTCTTAAGGAAAACCTGTGGGTTTTGGTTTGTGGCGGCAGGCTGAAGTGCTGCGGAGATCCTTTGGAATCTTGTGAGCAAAGGCAGCTTTGAAATGGCATTTAAAAGGCTGCTCTGAAGAGGGGCAGCTGTAATGGTGCAGCAGCTCGTGGCGCTGCTTTGTGTCACAAAGAAGATGGGCCTGTGGTGAGAATGGAAGGAGCTCCCTTCTGTAATGTGCAGCTTTCTGTGAAGGTTTGCTGCCGGGAACGTCGGGGCGTTCTTCCCTGCTGTGCTGTAATTTGATGGCAGCAGTTAGGGCATGAAATTCAGCAGTGACTTCTGCATGTGACTGCTAAGAAGAAAGCTGTGACAGAGCAGACTTGAGCAGAAGCCACGAGTGCCTCTCGGTGTTACTGGCTAGGCTAGCGTAGCTGTAACCTTGTCCCTGCCTTGGAGTAGAGGCACTCGGTGCTTAGCTGGAAGCCCATTGCCTGAGGCCAGCAGGGGAGGTGCTGAGCCCCTCAGAGGGGTCCCACGTGAGAACAGCATAGCTCTTGCACTTCTTGAGGGTTTTTCTGCTACTGTTTTGAACTGAATTTTGGAAAATAATCAAAACACATCTTTTCTTAATAAAGGAGGCTTTATGCAGCTAACAAGGTACAGCAGAAACCTATTCCCTTAAGAGCCACTGTTTTAAATAAGAAATTAAAAATATATAAAATAATCCAGTCCCCAAGTCCCAGCCAGTCACTGTGTCAGAGCTGATAGCTGTGTCTTCCTGTCCCCATTTGTGTGGGTGTCTGTATTCTGACAACTGGCTGTCCTTGTGGCAAGGAGGAGGAGCCTGGTCTCGTTTGCTCGGTGAAAAGGGATCCAGAGGTGCAGTAATTTGGATGTGTATGCAGGTGAGTGAGGGAAAACACAGATCAGAAGCCATTGGTGTGCATGAGCTGGGGCTGGAGGAGCTGGCAGCTTTTGCAGAAGTAATGGCATGCATTACTGTCACTTGCTGCTGCTGCTGCTCACAGGTGAAACTGCTTAACCTCACTGCTCTTGCTGCATTGGGTAGGATAGGCACAAAGAGGAGCTGTCTCTGTTCTCCTATTCACAGTTAACTTTGGAAGTTGCACGCAAATCTCTCCTGCTTGTCACCTGACAGCCTCCACTGAAATCTGAAGTTAAAGAATCCGCCAACGCTGTGGCTGGGAACGGACACTGCTCTGAGATCTGCATTTGTTTATGGGTCTGGTCAGCGTGTGAGACAGCTGCAGGGTCCTGACAGCGAAGTGTTGTTTCTTTTCGTGCCCTGCAGGGCTGATCATGCACCTGGAGTGCCGTCTTTGATTGGGATGACCATTGGTTGTCACTTAATAAGGGATGAAAAATGCTGATAAGCATACATTTAAATGCTGTGATGTAGCCTTAAGTCTAAAAATGCCCACATTAAATTGCACTGGTGTTGAGTTTGCAAATCTCAGTGTTGCCTCCCTGATCCTGAGCGTGAGACTTCATGCTTAGAGACTTAATTTCAGGAAAAGATTTGTCTGAGAAGTAATTTGACAATAAATGCTCGTCAGTGGGGATAACTGACCTTACTTTATGGAGCTGGCAGCTGCAGTGTAGCTTAAATCCTAGTCACTGCTTGCAGTATAAATAAACCTTTCCACTTTTAGATGGGGAGTGGTGCACTTCTAATCAGCTTACATGTGGTTATGCCATAGAATAAAACTTATGTTTGGTTACGTTAATGAATCCACAGTTTGAATATGGAATCTGATCACCCTGTCTCTGAGGTACACGAGCACAAACTAAAATACTCATGTTCTCCTTTGTAAAAGGTTCTTTTCCTCCTCCTCCATTTAGTAACTCCCTAAGCAGGGGCGGTGATTGGATAAGCGTTCATCTAAAATTAGGTGCTGACACAAACCCACAGACCAGAAAGTGCTCGTGTAGTGACTGCTGTGGTGTGGCTGGGCGCCGTGCAGTGCCGTGCTGCACGTTGGGCACATCGTGCCTCTGCTGCATCCCAAGGCACGGCTGCTGGTGCTGCTGGTGCTCCCTGCTGCTCTGTCCCTCAGGGCCTGGGTCTGCTGCTGGTGGTGAATCTGATCACAATTAGTTGCGTTATTTTTAATTGGCACTCAGTGTGACCAAAGAGTACTTCCCAGATCCCCGTGTTCAGGGGGAAGTGTTTGAAGTGAATTCTATTTAAAGTGTCAGAGACGTCTGCTGAGTGGAGGACTCGGCTCCTTGCAGGCTGACAGTAACAGGTTGGACAGCAGTCCTCACTGCTGGGTTTGCAGCTCCGTGGGGCTGAGCAGAAATACTTGATGAGCCCTCTGATGTTCAACCAGTGCCTGTGTTCCTTGAGGCCAAATCACAGCGAGCTTGCTTGTGTTCTTCACTGAGCACTGACTTACTTGTCACAAAGGCAGGCTCCAGGGCGGGAGCTTGGCATGAAATTCATACCAGACAAGGAAGAGACACAAACACTAACAAAGCAAGAGCTGAATGCTTCTGGGAAGAGGATGCTCAATGTGTGCAAACTGAAACGCTGCCATTAGTGTAATAGCAAGACAAGGGAGGGATTTGGTAGCCCCCATGTACTGTGCTGCGTACTTGGTAGGCCTTCTTCAAAGTAATGCTTTTTGTGTCATTGAAAGGCCTGGAAATGGGCTTTGCCTTTCTTGGATGGATCTGTAGTACTGAAAACTGCCTAAATCTGTAATTATTTAGAAATGTCTGCATTGCATCTGTACCTGTCTGCTAATGCAGTGTGTTACCTGTGCAAAGGAAAACAGAGAGCCTTATCTGACATTCCCCGGCTTCTGCCACTGATTTATTTGGGGTGTGCAGCATGTCATGCTTTTCCACAAATACCCGACACAGTAACTGACCACAGCACAGTCTTTAATTACAGTCTAATTTTGAGGGTCACTTACAACATAACTGTTCAGTCCTAGTGTCTGGATGTGCCCTAGCAAAGAAATGGTGATGAAGCTTTCTAAATCTGCATACAAAAGTTTGGATAAAGCATTCATAATCCTGAGTATATGCAGCAAAATATCTGACTTTGTAGTGTATTTGCCTTTCTTCCAGTTGTGACAGTGCTGACTTGTTCTGTTGGTAACTTTTGAGTTGACTTCTTCCACATTGCTTTCTCCTGCTGTACCATCTGCCCCTCTGGCTGTTCTTCTGGCCTCTGTTTCAGTCTAATGGGGAATTCTCTGTAGTGAGAGGGGAAGGGAAACATCCGCTGGTGCTGTGGTGTGATGGGAACCCTGGGCTGGAGTTTGTTGTAGCAGAGCACAGGGCAGACTGAAGAGCACTGCTGAACAGGCTGAGTGCCTCCAGTGCTTGTATTTGTGAGGTGATGCAGGGCAAGTGCTGTGAGTCAGTGGCCGATGCGCCAGACTGAGGGTGCGTTAGTGCAGCAGAGATGGTCTGGCTCCTTTTTGTCTGCTGGCACACGGTGTAGTTTGTCAGCACTTGCAGTGCAGGGGTAGAAATGCTTTATGTGCCGGGTGGGGGAGGCATGAAGCCTTCTCTGAGACCCTCATAAACCTACTGGCATTCTTGTCAACAAGGCTGTAGGCACAAAAGGGCTGTGTGATGATGTTCATCAGCCCCATTGGAGCCATTTGCAGCGTCAGCTGGACAGAGCAGGGTTGCCAAACCTGGCTACAGAAGAAAGCTCCAGCAAGCTGCATGAGAGGCTGTCCTGTCTCCAAGAAATCTGCTCTTGTTGCTGCTGCTGCATCTCTAGTTAATGGTCAGTGTCAAAACTTGTAAGTAGAAGAATTAAAAATGGAATTGGGATTCTGCGCTTTAAGTTGATTCATTCTTTCAGTCAGCAACCCATGGCAAGAGCAGCTGAATGAAATCCAGGAGCCCAGCAGTAAGCTGGAGCAGCTTTCTGCCTCGGCAGCCTTTGTGGAGGTCTCAGCAGTGCTGCCTGCCCTGTGCTTTTGCAGAAGATAATTTACACTATTTACACCTATTTACAGAGCCGTGGCTGTGCTGCCCCATTCTTACACACACCTTTGTTTCAGCTGGAGAACAAGATACTGATACCAGAGCAATCGTATGAAGTGCTTTGTTCATGTTGGTGCTTGTATTACCAACAGTATCTGTGAGGGACAAGCCAGAATCACTGCGCTTTACGACGTGCTGACTGCACCATGTGCTGAATAGAGCACAGCAGAGGTGCCATCCTGGAGAAGGAAGGATGGCTTTATGGGCTTTGGCAGCATCACGGGAAGTTTAAGTTGGACTTTTAAGCTGATGTCGATATCTGGATTTGTGATTTGGTAATGGAGGTATGAGAATAGCAGCTAAAAGGGACTGGAAGGAGATGTTAAGTTTTTCCCAGTGTCTGAAGAGGAAGAAGTGCTATGAAACTTTGCAAAAAAAGTGGTACCTACATCACTGGAATGAATTCTGCAAAACTTGCACCATGTCAGAACAGTGCTAGGAAAGGGAGATGAGACTGAAGTTTGAACAAGATGTGAAGTTCTAAACAATTGCAATAAGGGAATGGTCTCAAAGTCTGCATCTTCTTTCCTTTGCTCTGTTTGCTTGTGCAGTAAGGTGTCTGTGAGCACTGGGTAGGGAAAAAACAGCCCTCAGGCCTTGGCACCTTGCCCGCATTGCGAGCACTGCAAGGTCACTCAGCTCTGCTCCTGTTGACTTTCACTGTCGTGGGCAGTCAGAGGAGGGCCCTCCTTGTTGAAGTGTTTTGCTCACCTCTGGGTTCTGACTGCTTGTACCTGCTCCAATTTCTTATGTTAAGCTGTTATTCCTGTGTAGTGGGTGGCAAACTGTGAGCAGGTGGCAACCTGTGTGCGTTCTTCAGTGCACTTGAATTAAGCAGTGTTTGCCATGAATACGGCTGCTCTGAGTGGCTGATATCTGTTGGAGCAGTCCAGGACTGTGGTGGTTGATAAATAGCTGCTGTCTGGAACTAAGATACTGGTTTGAATTAAACCTTTCACATGTCTTATCTGCAGTCCTTGCTCTTATCACATGAGAATTTCTTGGGTTTCTTTAAGTGGTGTAGTTCAAAGCCTTCTGCTGCAAGCTGTGAGCAGAAAAGCCTTTTAAAGGGGGGAAGCCTCCTCTTTGCACCGCGCTTCCTTCTGCTGCACAGAGCGGAGTTTCACTGAGTGTCAGATCACAAGGAGGTAACCTGGGGTTAAACGCAGTGGGGGGCTTTGACTCAGTGTGTTTTCCATTTCTGCAGGGTTGGCGTGTTGGAGGACACCTTCACCTGCCTCGGTGTTCTGTGTGCCATTGTGTTCTTTCCAATTGGGATTCTGTTCTGTCTGGCACTGAGGCAGCGAAGATGCCCAAATTGCGGGGCGGCTTTTGGCTAAGAGGGCTGAACGTGGACGTGCTATGGAAGCTACAACTGTTAGCGTACTCTTTCTAATGTAAATGTCATGTACAATCATTTTATTTGCTTCAGACCTGTTTTGTAAAGTGTGAAGAAATTTAGTCTCTTGCATGTAATTTAAACTTAATCTTTTATGAGCATGTGCATTGCAAAACATGAAAACCGACCTTGTTTTCCATGTTTAGTGGCACCTCTTGAAAACTAAATAAAACTGCTTTTCCTTTTGCAATCCTCAACTTGTGGCTGGATTATTAAATATGTGACAAACATGTCTGATACCGTGTTTAGTATGCAAGTGAAGTTAATAATCCTAGCTACCAACAAGGATGGAAAATAGTGGTGTTTTTGGGTTGTACACGTAAGGTGAGGGGATGTATTTGCCTCCCCAGGTGGATCCCTTCATCTGCAGGCCTTTGAGGAAAGCGGTGCGAATGCTGTCTGTGCTACCACCATGGAATAGGTGTGGGTGAGCACATCTTCCTTCTGCAGAAGGCCACTCAGAGCCTTGGTTTAGTGAGGGCAGGTGCTGCTGAGGGCACAAGTGTTATCTCCAAGGGTTTGCAGCAGCAAGTGCTACCTGCTGCAGCAGTGGTTTCTACACCACCAGTAGTTTCTGGCTGCAGAAGGGAATGCTTACCCAAGAAGAGAGGCTGAGGCACTGCTCAGTTCCAAGAATAAAGGTTTAGGCGCGTCATTGTTTCATTCTGATAAGGAACTGTTGGAGGCTTATGGTCTTTGACTTGCCTTTCTAATGTTCTGGCTCAGGTGTGAGTTACGCCCTTGAGATGTGTTTGCAGGTGGCTGTGAGGCACTCACAGAAGGTTCCGTGGCCAACAAACCTGGCAGGCAGTGCAAGGGGAGGAGGTGGAATGAGGGGCGCTGATCTGCAGCCAGCAGGTTCCTGTGCTGCTTTTCACACCCAGTAACCAAAGGCATTTTCTGTCACTCACAGCCACCATAGGAGCAGCCCTGGGATGCTGCAGGAGTGTGCGCTGTGCTTATGGAAGGTGGGGATGACCAAGAGTGAGGGCTGAGCACTGGGACAGGTCAGACAAACACGCTGTACAGCAGCTGGGAGGCAGCTCTGTGCTGTACAGCCATAATGTGCTCAACCTTGTGCAGAATAAAGAGACGCTGTAAGATTCAAGGCTCATTTCTAAGGTGATTATTACAGTAGGAAGAGAGTTCTTCAGACAAGCTATATCTGATGCAGGAAATCAAAGCCTGCAGTGAGGCACAACCTGGGACTGAAGTTAGGTGTATCAGTTATATTTTGCCCGGTGAGATGCTGCATTCTGCTGCCATTTGTGCCACTGCTCGGCTCCTTCACAAGAAAGCCAACCTTAATCCAAGGCTGCATTAACAGAGCAACGAATCACTTCAGTAGTAGTGGTGTAAGGAAAAGCATGGCACTTGTACTGTGAGACTTTTATATGACTGAAGCTTGATGGTGTATTTAAAAATATATATGTTGTTGAAGAATGTATTGACAATATATGAGACCTAAAATAGGTTTACGTTAACATTTTGTAACTTGTATCTGCCATTAAGCAAAGCATTACATATGCATAGAGGATAAATATTTATTTATAACCACGAGTCTTTTTAAACAAAATAATGTGTTGCCGCTGTATACAGACAAATCTCTACGCTGGAATAAGGCAGTTGGTACATTGCTGTATTAAAAAAAAATCAATCAGCTTTTTCTAATTGAGTGGCATAGGCAAGGCCTGCGTTCTACAGCTTACTGTGGCAATTTCCAAACAACAAATGCCAAGTCCTCAGATCTGTGATCTTTTAGTCAGACTGCCTGGAGCATCCAAACGATCTCCAGGATCTCCACGATTCCATCCCCTGCAGAAGGCGTACTGTAGAACCAAGCTGAGCTGCTCCATCATAGCCCAAAGCAACAGCCTCATTAGAAGGAATGCTTTTAAAAATCAGAAATCCGTACCAGTATGATTCTATTTTACAGTAATTACACTTAAATAATTTTTAGAACAAGTTTAGATAGCAATTGTCATTACTGCAATTGATGTTTGTAAGGAGGAAATATTTATAGGGGTCATCTATTCATCGGATAATGGGCGCTGATCTGTCGTTTGTCACTGTTGGTCTGAGCTTCACAGTTGCAAAAGGATTTTCTCCACTGAAAAGAAATGCACAAAGTTACTGCGAGGTTTGCTGTGCTGCAAGGAGCATTGCTGGAAGAACACGTTACAATCTCACACCAGCAGACTCTACACAACTAGCTCAGCCTGAGCGTTTAAAACAGCCTTACGCAGGAGAACTGTCTTGACAGCAGTCCCAGGTTTGGTAAGTTACTGCCTGGATGTTCTTTAAAAGGCTTCCAGAAAGTTTGGATTTAAGCCCCGCTCTGTGCCAAACCACAGGAGAAGCACCTGCTGCTCTGGGAGGATCTGTGCTCCCCTCCCAGCACTTCTGGCACTGTGGGGCTAACGCTGCTGCCAGCGGTCAGAGCAGCTCAGGAAGAAACATCCTCAGGTCCCCTCACAGTCAATACAATAACACACATCAAACTGAAAACCAACACAACTATAATTGAATAAGCAGCTTTAAAACGTACCTTAGAAAGGGTGGTTTTACAATGCCATTCATGTTGGGTTTCTGTAAGAGAAAGGATACGGGTACAGATTTAAAAAAACAACAGAACGTGCTCCAGGTGATCTCCTCATTGTGCTGCTACAGAAAAGAGGCTCTACCATTCGAGCAGAATGAAATATGCAGTGACTTGGACTAATAGCTGTCTAGTTTAGTTGAACTGTGGAGAGGTGGGCAGAAGAGAATGGTCTGAGAACATCCAGACACCGACAGCTGTGTGTGCATGCAGTGTAGAGAATGGGGTCTTCTTCCCCAGGGGGGTCAGTTCTGTTTTTTTTGCCAAGATCACCAATTACACTTACAAAAAGTTCTGCGCTGTATAGGTAAAAATATCAAACATCACTGAAAACTGGCAACCAAAAGGACAGAAGCAAAGTGTTGCCATACAGTTTCTGTAGCACGCTGCAGAAGTGCCAAAAAACCCAACAATGCATGCAAGCACCCACCAAACAACCAAACCCCCCCGTGCCACCACCACAGAAACCCTCCTGCGCTCCGTGACTGTTGATGTGCAGCGTATGAATGAAGGCATCTCCTGTGACTTCTGTGAGCAGCGATGGTGAAAACAAAGCAAAGCAGCGAGCCCTGGCAGCACCTGCATGTTTAACCAGCAGCGGCTGCATGGGAGTGGCGAGAACAGGAATGACTTTGCACAGGTACTGTTGGCATTTTGTTGTCATCAAACGGTTGTGTTTGTTTGAATGCACGAGCTGAAAATGCTTTTACAGCTACAGTGTGCACTGTACTTCTGATGAGATTTCCTCGATTTTTGTGAATTTGAGATTACCCAGAAGATGGCAGTGTGGCACTGACACAGCGTTCCTTTAGGATGCAGTGCTTGGTGCCATGAACTCAGCTCCTGTAACGGGCTGCCAAGCCTGCTGCACAATGTAGAGGCTTTGGCAAACATTAAACTTGTCCTTTTTTCCACAAAACTTTGAGTACAATAGTATTTAATTTTAAGTATTTCAAATGGCAAACTAATTGCATTGCTTCTAGGAGGTGTCAGATTAGGTTCAAAGCAAAAGCGAACTTTTGACTACATGTTCCAGCATACAAAGCATTCTCGGGCCTGGCAGCGGAGCGGTGGCTGTTGACTTGCACAGAAGCAGGGAGAACAAGGAAATTCTGAGGCTTTCCAAGGGAACAAAAGTAAATAGTAATTCTGGAGTGAAATCCTGTGCTGTGAGTACAATTCTCTTCCTTTTGTATACCAGGTAAGAATCAGGGGTCACAGTGAATGTCTATCTGCTACACGTTAGGGGGAACCTCAACAACAGTTATGAGACCTGAATGCATTTGTCTTCCATTCCTAAAAGGCTGAAAGGCTGTAAGCCTCCAGGATGAACAAGCAGTTCTAGTTAATTCCATCCTCACCTATCAGCTTTCTCTTGGTTTTTCAGTGCAACAGGAATGTTAGTCCACAAGCCTTAAGTTTATTCATAATCCCCCTGAACCAACACTACAGAAAGAAAGTCCTCATGGCTGGCCGCTCTTGAGAGCCACCTGAGGCCAGGCTGCGGCACAGCATGGTGACACCAAGGCAGTGTGGGGCATCAGAGGTCTACAGTACGTCACCTTTTACTTGTGACAGGGCAAAGAACTCTCTGTACTGCTGGCCTGGCAGCTTTCACAGGCTGATACACCTTTTAACTATTGTGAGCGTAATTACACTTGAAGGACATGTTGATCCCCAGAGCTCTCAACAGATAGTCAGAATAAATGAACCTGGGTAGAAATCTGACATTATATAATTGTTAAGGCTTATTGCTTTTCTTACCCAAAAATGAAAACCGTGTGTGTGTCAAAATATAGACTCTTTCTTCATTATTATTTTAGAAGTTCCCAGACACTTAATTTGAAAGTACTGCTTTCCATAAGAATGTGTTCTCAAGATTCACAGATTCCATTTCTCTGCTGTGCAGAACGGGGCTTCTAGTGCTCTTCATTGTATCCCCAAACAATTTGTCACCGTTCTCCTCTAGGTAGACTGAGATACCAGAAAAGCATAATCATACTGGAGAGTATAGAACAGTATCAAGGGCCTCATTGAAGAGCTCAGTTAAGCAGGTCAAGAGGAGTAAGCAGAACATTCAGATTAATGGCACTGGTTACTTACCGGACCTGCACTTTCTGGTTTCTCAGCTGGTGTTTTAGCAGCAGTACCTTTGGAAGACTCCATTCTCTTATCTGGAGTTGAACCCAGATAGTCTGGTGGTGGGAGGACAACACCAGCTTTTTCTGCAAGATTGACTGAACTGATACTTCTAACCGGCGCAGTGCTGCAAGACAGAACCCAGCAGGTAACATGTTCAGTTCCATAATACACCTTTCCTCCTTGTCTTTTGTCCAGGAAAGAACAAAAATGTGTAGTTAAGGCATATGATCTCTCTGAAGTCCGTGGGACTGTAAAGTTGGAGTGATGATCGTTCTTAGGTCTCTGTAGCCACATGGCAATGTGATCTAGGTGTGGCAGTACAGACAGTTAGGAGGTGCTTCCTCTACGTGTTGCTGAGCGACTGATGGTGTAAGCAGAAAACTAATATTTCTAATACGTTTGAAAGAATGTAAGAAAGAAGATTTGGGTATTTTTTGCACATTCCATTCTAAATATTACCTTGGCACTGGAACAAAGGCTTTTTCTTCTGTTTCTTCTAGTGGTCTAGTATATGATGATGGAAACCATCCTTTTCTGTAATGGAAAAGGATTTCAATTTCATATGTTATAAAATTGGAAAGATTTTTCAGAAGTCAACACTGGACAAAACAGACTCTAGAAGATGTAATATTTAAAGGCCTGGGTTCTAGTATACAAGATCTCCCTGAAATACGTGCAGTGAGATTCACCTGATAGAAGTTCCCAGTCAGTGACAGCAGAAAAAGTGGAAACCATGTACTAATTCCTGCTAGAGACACTTTTCCTTCGTGTTCAAATTGGGTAATAAATCGATTGTCTTACACTTTGGTTGACTCATGTTCCCCATAAAGCCAGCCGTCCTTTTCTTCAGATACAAGAAGTATGATGGTGTCTCCCTGTGCAAAGCTAAGTAAAGTCTTGTTATTTCCAGCTGTGTGTGGAAAGATCGTCTTTACTTTCTGCCTTTTCATTATATTCAGCCCTGTGGCAACTGAAGTTGAGCGCGATAAACTGGCATCATCTGAATTCTCTGCAAAATTAAAAGCAAAATTAACCATATTAACAAGATACAATTAGCTGTCAGGAGAAGCAGGTTTGGTGAAGCAGTATTCAAGTGTAGTTGTGGGACTTTGTTCTGTTGTAGACTCTCAGTTATCTACCAATGTTTCTTATCACCAGAGTTCTTCATAACATTGGTATTTGTATACATGCACACATGCTACCACAGCAACGTTGAACCAACAGACATAGAAAGTTATGTAAGTGTTAATTTGCTTTCTTCTGCTTGGCATAAGAAATGCTAACCAGAAGCAGCTGCAAAAGACTCTGAAAATTTTCCATTCTTAAAACAAGCCCAAGATTTGATTTCATTCTCATGTCCAGCACTGAGCTTCACCTGGATCAATGAGAACTGCAGACACTTGGCACTCTGCGGGTATGGGATGTTTTCCAGAAGATGAATGTGTGTTATTTGACCAGTATAATGCACATTAAAGGCAGTTTTAAGGAGGGAATGCTGGAATTGCTGTTCTAGCACTGCATTTGTTTTGTTGTGATGTAGGCTTAGTTCTTTCCCTGTAGCAGAGTAAGTCAAAGACTCATATTTTACAAACTAATAAAATACTAATAAAATAACAGCATTTTACATTTCAGAAGTACAGAACAGCTTGTTTTGTCCCACGTGCATTTTTTCCTGGCTGCTGTACACTCTTCAAGGAAACCATACCAAGACTGCAATGTTCTTGTCTGTTAGTGTGCACAGAAATAATGGTGTGCATCTGGTCCAAAATCATAGAGTGTATTCTTCTGGTAGGATTGAGGGCACAGAGACAGTTGAGCTGTGCTAACCAGGGATGCATGGCAAATGATGGAAGTGAAAGTTTACGATAGGTAGCTTCATTTAATTGTGAACAGTTATTTCCTCCTTATGACATGCACTTCACCTGTTAGATAACTGATGCATGAACACTCTGCAGAGACCATTTTATACTCCCCCACACATCCTGGAATTCAAATCCTGGTAGTAGTCACAAAATCCCAAAGAGAATTCCGGGTTGTTAACACACCCCTGCACACACGTGGCTTGCAGTGAAATGCCACTCACCTGCTGCATTGGTTGCTCTTTCAGGAGACACCTTTGGGCCCGTGGCAGGATTGTTAAACATGTCCACAAGAGGGCTGGTGTACGCCCTGCCAACAGGAGCAGGGGGCACCTTTGATGCATTTTCATTGTGAGCATAAAAGTTGTTTCCAATCTAGAATCAGAAAAATGTTGTCCTAAGAGAGGTGACATGACTTCCTGTGTTTGCAACATAACCTCTAGAAAGCAACGCTCAGGTTTTCCCAGATCACACCTATGTAAGGCCTTTCTGCTGGGCCTACCTTGCTATGAAACTTCTGATAGAATAGTTTGCAAGGATCCTGTTCCCTGATGCACAGCAACTAGTGGAAATGCTATGGAAGCCCAGTTTTCACAAACAGCCCACTCATGCACAGATCAGTACACTTCTTAACTTTTGGAGGTATTGAATTTAGAAATTCAATAACCAGTGGTAACACAACGTGCAAACAGGGGAATTGAGAATTTAATGTCTATTTGAGAATCTAATGTCTATATTTCAATATTCTGTAATAAGAATCAGAGGGAAGAAGGAAAGGGTAAAATTTTGTTTATCTTGAACCTCAAATATTCCTAGCACTTACAGGCAGAAGTGTTGGAAATAGAGTGGCAAAAACTAGGGTGGTCCTAAGGCTGTGTCTGCAGGAAAGCCCTGGACACCCAACTGGAAACAGCCTTCTCTGCCTGTGAGCTTCTGCCTGCTTTACTCTGCATTTCTCCAGCAGCAAACCATTCAGCTTCATGGTTTTGCTTTCCCACCCAACCCCAGCGTATTTCAGCTGATGCACGTTACAGCCTTGAATCCAAATGCTTAAGTACAATAGAAACCAGTGAAGACAATCTGGACCCATTTGAAAGAGAGCCTTTAACCATCAGGGAATGACATACCACGGTGTTTCTCTCTATCATTGGTGAAGGCTGCGGAGTTCCTGATATTGGAGTGGAACCAGGTGTCCTTATTTCATCAATCATCATTTTGACTTTTTCAGGAACTTTGGTGGCATCACTACAGATTTCCTGCCACCCAGGCAGCTTGGCATTGAGGAATTCTGCACACTGCATCCAAATGTAAGAGGTACTCATCAAAGATACATTTGACATAAAATTACACAGAACTACTTGCTAATTTTTGTTGTTAGAAAATGGTAAATGAAGTGAAATGGAAGTCTTTTCAAACATATTCAAGGCTAAGTAATACCTCTTTGAAGTATATAGAAGAAAGAGACAGTCCTTTTTCAGGGTCAGATGTTAGAAATACCAAACTTCTTAATGTGTGATTTTTTAAGAAGTCATAGCAACTTTTCACCGTTTGCAACAGCACCTTTACGAGAATATCACATTGCAGACATTCTCTACAAGCAGATCACAGCACTCATCTGGCACTGCATTGTTCCCAGTGCTATCTGAACTATTTGTGGCACTCTCATCTAGATGCTAGGAGAGATTTTAAGATCTCTGATATGATTAGATTTCAGGAGCTTCATGTTTATTTACATGCATGCCACCAACCTGAGCGTGATAGAAGTGCATGTGCTGGGTAAAACTGCAGTGCTTGTCAACTAGAAAGCAGAATCTTCTTTTTTCTTCAAGTAGAGCTTCTCTACAGCCTTCTGCAATGAATCTCTGAATGTCAGTCTGTCGAGAGCTCACGGTTTCCAAATACTAAGGGAAAAAGGTAAATAATTCACATACAGTCTGTGAGTTTTATTTGATACTCTCTCCAGTTACTGAAGCGTGTTCCAAAAAGACAAGAAAAAGAAAAAAAGTTATCAGAAAGGTGGGGTGGAGTGGCTCTGCTTCCAAGTCATTCTCTTTTTATGCACACATCTGACTTCTCCAATCTCATCAGACACACATGTATTCTATTACAGGCAATCAGTATTGGGGTGTGAAGCACCAGAGGAGATTCAGAAGTCGGGAGGAATTCTGTCATGGTGGCTGGGCCTCCCTGGACCATCTGCACAGGTACTGGTGGAGCTGCTGTTTCTGGAGCTGAAGAGATGTGTGGACGTGGCACATGGTGTAGGGCTGGACTTGGTTGGTCACTGATGGTTGCACCTGAGGGTCTTAAGAGTATTTTTCAACCTAAATGATTTTATGATTCTACTCTGTGTGTGTGTGTAGACAATGAAGCAAAACAAGAAAAATAATTCTGTCTTCTAAATTAAATGCTGTAACAAAGAAGAATGTGACTTCAAAGCAGCAGCTTTAAGGCCACAGGTGTTCTCTAACTGGACTGATTACCTTCATCTGCTCTATAGCAGTTATATTTACTCTCACAAAGCTGTAATGAATCTATACTTCATCTTAGAGAGGAAAAAATGAGTTACTAAAGAGACTGAAATGTATTTATCTGAGCTTATGAGAGTTTGTGGCTAAAATGTGCTTAAAGGCTAATTCTTAAATTCTCAGTCCGGTACATTAAAAATGAACTGTTCTGAATGTGGGTTAAAACACACTGTAAGAAGTAAGAGCTGGTGTGATTTATGTTTACGTGCCTTGTTATAAACAAAGCTTTATTTAAAGAAAAAAAATAGAAAAATAGAGAGGAAAAAATATAACAGCTAACCTAACATCGTGTGTCAGAAAATAGTTTCTGTTTTATTTGAAATAACAAGTCCTCTGTCTGCACCGCCTTGCCTTTTCTTATTTGGCCTCAAGATGGCAATGCTGTGTAAGAACAGCCGCGAAGGCAATGAATCAGTCGTAGGGCTACGTCGGGAAACGCGTTAGTAGCAAATTACTGCTGCGTTTACACAACGTGGCTGAGTGAACTGCTGCACAAAGGTGCAGCTCCTGAGGTGCTTTAAGGCCGCTCTCCAAGCAGTGGCCATCTAAGAAACCCTGAAGCTGAAGTAACGCCTCTGAAGGCGTACAGCAGCGCAGGCAGCATTTAATTTGAGCTGCAGTAATTATTGTAGGAGTGCCTGTAACGTACAGCAGCTCTGAGAAATCAAAAATACGCATTCTTTGAAGTTAGTTTAACTTGCCAAACAACGTGCTGGGCAGCTGTGAATTAACTAATTACACTGCGTGCACAAGAATTGTTGTAGGCTTCAGAAGTCAAGCTTTGAAAGACCCAGATAGGACCTGCAACAGCTTCGTGTTTTCTGCTGACCAGTTCTCATGCAAAATAAAATTACAAAAAGAAAAAAGCAAACCAAGAGCCGATACACTGACCTCCATTTCTTTATGCTCATATTTCATCACGTTTCGTGCTCCTTGGCTTTTCCTTCGAATTTTTTTCAGCTCAGCCTGAGACTTCTCTAGGGAATCCAATTTACTTCTGTGTTCGGTTTGGTACCTCTTTAAAGTCGCCTGCAATCAGAGCATTTACAAACATCTCAGTGCGCTCCGCAATGCTGCTTGTGTAAGCAGCTAGAAAGCATTACCATAGATATTGCTAATGCATGTCAAATGAGGCAACCGACTGCTTTTCTCAGCTGTGGGTTAAGGATGCTATGAAGTCATGCACTGGTCCCTATTTTAGCTCAAAATAAGCACAAATGCTTGCGCCGTGTTTAAGTAGAGCTCAGATCTAACAGGGATTAATAAACTGCTGGGGACCGACCGATAAGTAAAAGATGCCCTTTTTGGTATTAGAACTGAATGTACTTACGGTCATGTATTTTACATCCAGGTCTGTTTTCCTCTCCAGTTCAGATATAATTTCCTTATGAAATTTCTTAAACTTTAAAGCAAATAAATTAAGGGTTATTAAAAATCGGCAGAAGTGGTTTTTAATTTCAAAAGCTGAGGTAGGTTAAGAAATGGTTGAACTTACACTTTCCTCTAGACTGTCATTGAGTTTCTTGTGTGTTCTTGAAATTTCTACCAGAACTTGGCCTGTTGGGAAACACACAACCGTATTTCTTTCTCTCCTAGAGTTCTGAAGCTGGTTAACAAGCAGCAATAAAATACATGTAACTAATACATTTGTTAGCTATATTAAGAGAGATAGGAAACTTCCTGCTGTTTCTTAGCACAGCAGTTTAAATAATTAAGTGTATCTGGCCACAAACAAACCAAGAAGCTCATAAATGACAGGAAAATAATCAGTTGTGTTATTGTGCAAGCAAGACTTGGTGTGACAGGCAAAGTAACTCCTTCCTTCTCCCAAAGTAACGTGACTGATTCAGTGAGAGACTGTTCTTGCCGATGTGGGGCATAGGACATGGAGGCTGGAGATAGCAGCTGCTGTGCAAACAACTGCTGTCCACTCAGCCTGCAAACCGGGCCTTAATGTTTAACTAACCACAGCGTCAGCGCTGCAGTTCGCTGACAGCACACCTGCTAAAGCAGGTCTGATACGTATGCTGATTTATTTCTCATGCTGTTTTATCAGGGATTACAGCCTGTCTGTATGGCATTAACTCATAGACAGGAAAGGCAGATTTCTCAGCTTCTTTTCCTTAGCAAATTCAGCTAAACAAAATGAATGGCAGAACTTCTTATCTCTTCTTTTCTCAACATTTCCCCAGCCATCAAGACCCATCCCTCCATGGTGTACGTTGGGGTTCTGGTAACCCTGTGCCTGGGGCATCTCCATTATGAAGAAAGGATGGCAGACCTGGGGCAGTTCAGCCTGGAGAAGAGAGGACTGAAGGGTAACGTTACTGATGCTTACAAATATCTGGTGGGTGGGAGACAAGTGGATGGGGCCAGGCTCTTTTCATGATGCCCAGAAGAGGCAGTGGGCACTAAAACCAGGATAGGAAGTTCCATGCAAACAGCCTACAGTGATAGGGTGCTGGTGATTAAAAATATAGAAGTAAATACTGTGAGAAGTGACAGTCACTACAGTAATTATTTCCTACGCAGTAGAAAAGTAAATACAGTGTAGTTACACAAACATTTCAAGTAATGGCCATCAGTAAGCGACCTGGTTGTTTGTAAGGCTGCAGAAGTGAGTGCAATTTAGGCTGTAGTTCTTATTTCACTCAAATCAACTGAGAAGTTACGTTTTTCACTGTAGTGGCATTTCAAAATCAGAGGAGTTTTGTGAAAAGAGCCACCAAGTAGTGATACAGTCTGAAAAGAAACTGGGGAAAAAAAACCCACGTGAGACTGTGAAGTTTGCTTGGCTTCACATCTGCGGAACACAGAGCCGTTTGGCAGTTGATAAACATTCGTGGTGAATGCTGGAACGGCCACCAGAAAATCGCCCTGTGCGTTACTGCTGCTTTTTAAGGAGGTGCACAGGCACTCCGTGCCCATGTGTGCTGGGAGGAGCTGCTGCCAAAGCACGGCGCTCGGGCAGGCAGCCCCAGGCAGCCCACAAGGCGGGCATTGAGCGCAGCCCTGCCCTGCGGCGCTGAAGCGGCCCATTCACCGCAGCGTGCGGTGGAAAACCTGGCGCTCAGGGCTTGTTATTTCTGTCTCGCACTGCAGCTGACCGCAGCCTTCAAGGCGTTCGGCTTTCAATACTTGGGTAGAAAACTAGCCACTTTTTTTTTAGCCTTTATTGCAAAGACTACTGCCCAAACGTATCCTGAGATGAAGAGAACTTTGAAATCGACATTTCCTTCTTTTTCCGGGATTCTTTTCTTTGCACACCCTGGAACACATCTTGTTTTTAAATGTCAGTGACCGTTTCTCTCATCGTATCTTCTTTCTCCCCTCACCGAAGGCTCCCCATGCACTGCACGTCAGACAAAACCCATTCTGTACTGGGATCTCTTCACTGCTCCCAGTAAGGCAGAGGCACTGGGTGTGCGGCTCACCCGCCTCGCCTCCTCTTTTATGCTTTGAAAAGAGCTCACAGTGAGCGCGTGGCCCCGTTAAGATCTAAGTTATAGTTTACATTAGAGGTCAGACGCTTCTCTTTAAATAGAGAACGCTTTGTAAGTGGACGTCTGCCGTGGCCTTTTATCGCCAGCTTGCGATAATGAGTTACCACGTTTGGACAGCCCTCCTGATTCAGATTTATGCAGGAGAAATGTTTTTGTGGAAGTGTAACTCAGGAAAGGTAAAATGAGCCCAGACCTCCACGTCACAGCATCCAAGTGGGATGGAAACCAAACAACTTCAGGACAGTAAGTTGATTTTGATTACAACTGCGAATTATAAAATAGCTCTAATAAACACAGTAGGTCACTAGACTAATAATGACATCAGCGAGGGCCAGGCTGTGGTGCTTAGTAATTATTCAGTTTGTAAAAAGGTCAAGAAAACTACCTGAAGTGAGGACAAGTGCATTACTCACGTCAATTAAAGATATTTTGCTATGTATTAAGGCTGCTCATGATCAGGTTTAATGAGACCTCTTAATACACAGTAACCAAGTCTCGACCTTGTCATCATTTACTGTCAAACCCCAGAGCTAGCAACCATGCAAATACACTACAGAATATGACTAGACTGCATGATAACAGACTGCTTCAGTCCAGCTTATGACAGACATACTGTAAACCAAACCAGCTTTAGGCATCACGTTATGCAGTGAATTAACAAACCCAAACCATCAGTCTTCATGATAAACGTAACTATTACAGCACTTCACTTTCAAATATACCATTTTTTTTTGCTTTGCGTTCCCCCCACACTAAATACAAAACCTTTGTATGATGAAACAGTAGAAATATATATTAAACATTTCCACATTTATTTTAGAAAATAAAAATGTATTCATAGATGTGCATAGGCACACATTCTGTTCTGTTAATATCAGCTCAGTACTGCAATGCAGGGAAGAGAGGAAACAACTTCTTACAGATGGGTACTTTGGGAAAACGTCTCACCTTAAAAGAAAAGTGACCTTAAAAATATACCAAACATCTCTCATGTAGAGCAGGTGAACCTGGGCTGTGCAATTTGCCTGCAGTCTGAAATATGGCCATGGATGGTGATGTCAAATTGCACGGTGGATTTATTTCAGTTTCAGGTGGGTTCAGTGCACAGTAGAACAATCTCTTAAGCTGAAACCTTAGAAACTTGAGGGAGGTTTTTAGGCTTACCCAAGGTCGTTTGTTGTCCCTGTGTTTTCTGTTAAGAAAGCAAGACAGGCTAGAATTCCATTAATGGTCTGCTGGTTTTGTTTGTAGAAAGAATAAATAGGAACCTCTAACCCAAAATACACAACACTCCTCCACACACAGCATTGCATCTCTGAAAAATTGTCTTCACAGTAGATGAAAAACAAGGAAAGTGATTTCTAACAGAAAGCCTCGCTTGAAAATAGAAGAGATAGTAAGCATCTTCATTATAAGGCCAGAATATAGAGCTTCTGCAGCAGTTACAGTTCAATCTCACTGCTCACACTGAGCAATTTTAGTGGTTGTTTGTCTTTCTAGCTTATTCTGAATGCTGTCTGTTTTTCAGAACAGAAGATAGGAAGAGTTAGTTCAAAATAGAAACAAAAATGGAACTTGGTCCAGTTTTGTCAGAGAAGCAAATATTAGCAGTTACCAAGAAAATCACTTAAACTTTTAAAATATTAATGGATAAAATTACTGGTTTCATCACCTACTTGAAATATAGTTAGGATTCTGTTTATCTTTAGAGGAGGCCACTGGAAAAACATCAAGTCTCACTAGAAAGACTTTGTTAGATGCCTGGGGACAAAGCGCTCCATTAGAATCACTCCTTTATCTCCTGTCCTATTTTGCATTCAGGGCAGGTCCAGTAACCTCACGTCTTCAAGATGAAGCCATGTAATTATTTGTATTAAACAAGAGCAAGAGGCTGAGTCACAGCTAAGCATGGAGACAGGACAGGTCAGGCATATCAGAGCTCCCACTTCTGTCAGGATGCTCTTTCTTCCCAGTTGCCCTTTGCCCAGAGTAAAGGCAGCGATGATTAAGAAAAGCTGGAAGCAGAGTCATTGGAAGCCATTAGCCCTGAAAGGAGGTGAAATGGGAAGTCTCAGAAGAATACAGTGCAACACAAGTATAACTGACCTAAACATCTGTTAAGCTTCAAGTACATTCAATTTACCATTCCCTCATAGGAAAGATTTATTGCAGGATTGGATTGTGCAGCAGATACTTGAAAGAAGGCATAAAGTCTTAATGGAAATTAATATAAATGAAAAAATAAGAAAAGGCAAAACAGTGTGTTGTTTCCAAACCACTGACTGCTCTGCTTCTAATGCAGTTTGCCCGGAATTCTTGGGGGGGGAGACAACCTGTGGAGTTAATGCTCGTGTGCACATAGATCAGCAGGCCTCGGTGAAGCCTGCCTTTCCTTACTGCATGAGCGAACGTGAAGCGAGCAGCAAGGAGTAAATCTGTCTGTGCTGAGCTTTATAAAGTGGCACTGACACGTGACCAGTCAGTGCTTGTTATGAAGGTGACTGCAGAGGGTGAAGGAAGAATAAAAAAGAAAAAGAGGAGTCAAACCTACAGCAGAGCAAAAGGGAAGAGAGTTCAGAGGATAATAGAGTGTTTGAAGTCTGCTATACGTGGTAGGCCCCGACTACCCAGAAGAAGCACTTCTGAGTGGATAGGTATGTTTTGCTGAGCAGAATTCTGTGCCACCATATATAAAACAAAGAAGCAAGAAGATTTTCAATTTCTAAATGGGACTCTCAGATCAATTTGCACTTCAAAATCTACCAAGTTCTCACTAAAATTGTGAGCAGTAGATATTTCTGCATTGTAAGTAAACGAATTCACTTGAAACAAATTAGACATAGATTAACATGAACAAAGCCTGCTTTATCCAAATATTGTGCATTCATGTAGCACACAGTGAAATCCAAATAATACTGTTCATGAATCAGGAAGAATGGAATGGAACATTCTGCTATTATTTAGACATGTAAAATTCAAAGCTCATGCCTCACTTTGCAGATTTACCTCCTTTCCTTATATAGGAGCTGCCATGAAGTCAGTCAGTGCACCTCACACTGTTATGCAGTTAAAGATATGGTGTAGTTTTCATGGGATCAGAGCCCTTTTGAGTCCTCTTCCCTCGGAACACACAGTGCCACGCTTTTAGCACCTCTTTAACTATTCCAGCATTTGATATGAAGTTGCTTTCAAAGCACTGTTTTTCTTCTAAGGTTGCACAACCCACAGCACTTAGGGAACAATCCCAAACCAGGGTAATGCTCACTGTTGAGAAGACCCACTTTCTCCATAGCTATGTTTCATACGCTGTTTTTCCCCCCCTGGACATTACACTACTTCCAATTACTTAAAATGTTTTTAGATATGTTAAAGTCTGATTGGTACAGGGAAAAGAAAAAACCTTCCAACGTTCCTCAGAGCCCAGAAGATGCCTAAACATCATGGTTTCATGACCAGACAAAACCAATGAGCAGTAAACAGGATTATACAAGGCACTGCTGCTAATTTTAAGAGTTGAGCTCCAATGGTGTTAGGTGGCAGTGAGCTCATACTGCTCTACTTTCTCCTCCTCGTTAGACTCCACTGCCTGTGCTGCTGTGCAGCTCCTCTCTGGAATACGTTCCAGCCATGCACATGCTTTTCGTGTACGTTTGACCAAAGTAAAAATTTCAATTGCTCAATGTTAAAATCAAGCAGGAAAAAAAAAAAGAAGGACCTACAGCCTCTGTGTTTATTCAGTTGAATAATTTCTTTCCAGCTGCATCATAGCCAAAGTTCTTTAGCAAGAGACCAGAGCTGTTGTGCTCAGGCTGTGTTCTAGCTGTGGTATACTTTCTTCTGCTGGAGTTACCTTTTACCATTTTACTTTGATAGTGCTGTACGCCAGGTTCTGTGCTTCCTGAAGTGTTTGCTATATTGCAGTACATCCATCTTTGTATGTCCATATATAGCACAGACAAACAAATACGTACAAATATGAGCATTAACACTGACAGCCCATTCCCTCTGTGCCAAAGGCAAACAGCATCACGAGTGAATACATGAGCAATTATCAAGACTATGAGAATTTCCAGTTCCTCTAAGTTTGTTTGTGGTGTGATGCTCCTATTTTACAATTTAAACAGAACAAGAAAAGCTTATTTTAAAGAGAGGCGTGACTTTCCATTTTAGCAATTTCCAGCCTGCTGGTCTCCTTCCCTTTTCTCTCCCAGCCTGTTCTCATCATCTTATTCTCTCAAAGAAAAAAAAAATCAGAGATTAAATTGTTTTAAACCTACTGTATCATTGAACAGATGACAATTAGCATGAAATATTTATGTAGTTTCTGATGATTGGTAAGTATGGTAACTAAATTTTAATGTTAATTAAAAAAGGAAAGGAAGAGTGTATGCCACATAAATAATGCATGAAAAATGGCAAACTTGTTTTTCCACCTGTTACTCCATTCGTAATATCTGTAAGGACTGACAGAGGCTGTTTCTTAACCCAAACGTATGAAGCAGACTGCATTAAGGTGACAGATCTTCCGTGGGGCCCTGGAAGCCTTAATTACAACAGCTTCTGGTACTGGAGCTGCAGCGGTGTTGAACAGGCAGCTTGTGGGCCTTTCCAGGCAGGTGCAAGGAAATAAGCGAGCACACAAGCACAAGCCTGAACTCGCACATTGGAGGCCCTGCTGCTCTTAGGCCGATCAGTTCGGGGCCATGGTGCAGCAGAGCCACCCGTGTCTGAGCAGGACTGCAACAAGCACGGGTCATCCAGCTGCAAAATGAGGCTCCTGATGTGTTGCCAGTACTAAACAAGGGTGAAGAGGTGAGGCGCTGTGCTGAGTGCTCCATGGAATACAACTCCAGCAGGGAGTCGCTGCCCTTGTTAATCACAGCCATCTGCAACTGCTGCCATCAGCAGTGTCAAACATGTATCCAAAGTGAAACCTTTTGGTTAAAGGCTTTTCTCTGGAATTCCAAGAGAAACTGGTTTTTTCCTCCTTAGAATGTAAATGACATCTCCAACTGATCCTTTTCTCAAAAATCATGAATTAGTAAGAGCTTACTGTATAGACAAAATAAAGCTAGAATTTCAGTTAGGGGATTTACAAGCTAGTTACATGCACGATGTGATTTTCTTTGCAACATTGTCATTTGTTTTCCATTTTCCATATGTTTGCCTTACTGAAGAAGACAAATAAGATTAGGTTTCCCTCTACACAGGCTTGCAGGTCTTTTTTCTTCCTTTTTTTTTTTTCTCCCAACAGATGTACCTGGGGGAGGAGATGGTGAAGAAAAACTGATTGCTTAGCATCAGCTGAATGGCTGCATGCCTGCCCAGCCTCACCAGCAGTGATGGCATTGTGTTTGGGTAAGTTAGGAGAGCTGCCAGGGAACACACACCTACTGTGCACAGAATGCAAGTTCCCCCACTGTGGAATTAATTACTATTTTCTGAACAAACACTAGTCACAATCAAGTGAACGTTGCATGCACACACGGGTGAAACTCAGGGCATCTTTTCCGGGGTTTCAGTTGCAACATGAAAGATGTCTGCTGTGTGTGAAGCTCATGTGACATGTATCTGTTTCAGGACAGCCAGCACGCCCTTTGTCATATTTCCCTCTATTTTCTTAGGCCCTTGAAGCAGAGCGTGATGGTATCAAGAAAGTGCACACCCACTTCATTCTGAATGTCTGATTTGTCTTTCAGGGGGTTGCAATGACACGCACTGTTTGGATGTGCTGTATGAAAACCCAGAGCCATCGCACACAGGTGGGCATTGAGGGCAGCAGTACAGACACGTGTGCCCGTCTCAGGCTGCAGAAGGCCATGCAGCACGAGGCACAGCGAGAACCTGAACAGCTGATCTATCAGTGAACACACGGAGCTTCCAATGGCTCTGCGACAGACGGTGGGGCAACGTATGAACTACAGAGAAGCTCATGCTTAAGAATGAAAGACTGAAGGTTTGATTTTCCTTCTTTCCTCCAGCAGACTCATCAAAAGTTTATATGCAGAATACTGAACATCAAAAGGCACAGTACCAATTCTAGAGGAAAATATTCTCAATGTGAACATTGAGCTTGATTTAACCTTATAAATGACCTTGGAAAGTAGAACTATGAATAGCAGAAGTTTCCACTAACTCAGCTACTGTTTCCATCTCTAGCAGTGTAGAAAGGCTGGCTGCTCTCCTCCTACCTTACTTATGGCAGATTGGAGGTCTGTGTAGCACCGAAACAAAGTTATCACAAAATTAGGAAATACAGAACCTCACTCCTGAAGAAGTGAAAAGCACCTTGTATTTCATTTTCAATCACTCTTTGTTATATAAGAATTCAGTCCCTTTTTTCAATCCTATTTTATTATAAATACATTATAACTGTACTTCATTAATGCTCCATAGGAAAAGCTGGCCTGACCTACTAACTGCTTCAGCTGCAACCTCTAAGCTGGTTTCCCAGAAGTTTCCACAAGATGAGGTGCTAAAAAGGTTCTGTAGCTGCTGGCACACTTCACTTGCTTTCTGTCCAACAGTCTCTTCTGAAAGTAGAACATTTATGCTATCCAGGAGATGGCAGTGATGCAGTAAGGTGGGACAAGATGACAGATCTTTCTTTAGATTAAAGCAGCCAGTGAAGGACAGGGTGCTAGGTGTCATCTTTCGAAGGCAAGTGAAACAGGATTCCAGCTGAAAGGGTCAATTTATCTGCTTAAATAAGCCAACAACTCTTTTCTCTCCACTGCCCATGAGTTTTCACTCACTTTTTAATTTTTATTTTAAGTACAACTAGCTTCATTTATCCTAAACTATTGCATTTCCTCTTCTCCTGCTTGTCTTTGTCAGTAGTGAGAGCAACACATAAGTGCCATGTCACAGAAGTAGAAGGGATGGCTGTTCCCAGCTTCAGAGAAGTACAGGCTCAGATGTCCATTTTGCTTATTAATAAGGAAGGAAAAAGTTCTGAATGCCAAACACTAGCAAGACACTGCTTTTGAAAGATGGTATAACCTTATGGTCAGCTTAGCATTTTTTTCACTAAGAATGGATTTTCTTTTAACAAAATAAAAATGTTCTCATTGCATTCCAAACAATTTTGTATGGGCACTTAAAGCTCACTGTTTCTTGTATAGAAAATCTCTACAGCTAGAAAGGAGAAACAGCAGAAAAGTCCACTGGGTTTATTTTAGCTTCAAATGTAAAATGGTTATCATTTAAAAATAAATAAGTGAAATCAAACTGTGCTCTCTACAGATTTAATTTCACTTAATTACATTAATAATAGATTGTCATTATCAAGTTATTGTTATTTTGCTTTGCAGAACCAGAAAACAGTTATCAAAAGATTGTTAGATTTCCGTCCATGCAGCTGGACAGGAAATGCTGACTGTGGGGTGAGCTCTGGGCACATTCACCACTCAGTAACAAATCCCTATCGACAGCGATGCTCACACTAGGATGCGTTATCCCAGTGACTGCAGTCATCTCTATGAGAAGCCTAAGGAGCCTCAAGAGAAGGAAATGCACACAGACAACCTCTCCCCACCTCTCCACACTGTAGCATTATTATGCGTAATTACTGTATTGCTGAGTGCATTCCTACCTCTCTTCACAGTGGATATTTTACAGCATGATGAGGTTTTGGAGACCTTTGAAGTCACACCACTTTTCCTATGAGCAAACTCGCGTTACGTGGACGTGTTCTTTTGGACCTGAAGGACAGTCACACCCTTTGTTCACCAGCAGGATATCAAGTTCTGGGCTCTTCCCCTGCCAAGCAGGCCTTCCATTTACTGCTAGCACCATCACAAGTTCCCTCCCAGCCCTCAGCCCTCCCTGACTCGTGGCAAGCACCAGGCAGGAGAAACGTTTTGTCCAATACTTCTTTCAATAATCACCTGCAGGGGTTTTTAACTAGAAAATTTCTCCTGAAAATAAAAAAAAAGAAAAAAAAAAAGAAAAAAAAATCCCCATTCTACAGTTTCAAAGTGCAGATGAGCTTTTGCATATCTTTATGTTAAGTCTGAAGTGAGTGAGACTGAAAATAATAAGCCTGTGACACAGAGCAGTTTTTAACTAACAGTTTTGATGGAGTAGAAAAGACGTTCCTCTCCCTGATGTTCCTTTTAACACAGATGTCTGCAATTCAGCTGCACAGATCAATGGCGTGCAACACATTTGTTTCTTCCATATTTGGCTTTGTTGTAGAAGCAGTGTCACACTTAGTTCTTGTGCAATAAACTCTATGCACAGACCCACAGTGTAACTGTGACATTGTAAATGCTATCAGTACAGTTGCCACACAATAAACAAATCGGGACTTTACACTCCAAGTATTATGAAGGAGCTTAGCACCTGCCAGTTGTTGTAGCTACAAGGGGACAGCTGGGAAAACACGAGAAGAATTCAATGAATGTGCAGGAAAACTTCCTGATTCCTTCAGCTAGTGAAGGCTGTAAAGATAGATTGTTACAGTTAATAGCAGCGATGTTCTGTTAGACAAAACCTCACAAACCCGTGTTTTAGGTGAGACAAAAAAGGTCAGGGACGCAGGAGGGACATTAGTCCTTTTGGCACTGATACAGCACTGAAGTATTTATGTGAATCTACCTTCAGTGCGTTACTGAAATAAGGAGTTTCATTGTGCTGTTGTGATGTGCTGCAATTTGAATGTATAAAACTGCATTTTTAAGTGTACAGCTTCGTTTTTCCTAACTTTTCTTCCTGGTGTAATTTAAAATAGGTGTCTAGGAAAGAAAGGTATGGAAATTCCACACTGCAGAATGACAAACTGTACATTCAGGTCACGTTCCTAAATTCTTGTCGCTAAATCTGAAGGACTACGAGCTACAAGAAAGTTGGGGAATTTCAAAATTAGGAAAAAAAGTGGATTTAGAGCAACTTATCTTTTATTTACAATGATTGTGCTGTGAATGCAATATATTCTTCTCCTTTCTCATATTAAGTTATTCTGTATTACAGAGTTCCAGAGAGCTTTCCACCGCGTGTGAAATACACAGACACGGCACAGAAGTTTTGAATATCTGGAATATCCAGATTTCCATTTCCTTCTCGCCTCCTTCTTCTGCACCAATCTCACTCTACGGAAGAAAGCACTTGTTGTTACTGCTGGTAACAGGGAGACCATGTTCTGTGTTTCCTTATGAGAAGGAAGGACTGGTGGTGGTTTCGATACGCATCTTTACGTAGCGCTGGCAGTAAGCCTACTGTAGGTCACCCAGCAGGTTTGGGTTTGAACTTTAGAATGTCTGGAAATGACCTTCCAGCAAGCACTATTCATAAATTACAAAGATTACTGTATTTTAGCCATCTTAGGCACATAGGCTTTCATAAGTAAGTGTAAGAACTTTAATGCAACACAACTCAATTTAGAATAATACATTATTTTTCATCTGACACCACTAAAGGTGACATTGCTACAGGAAAGAGCTGAAACACTGATTCTTGCCTTATTGCCCTGTTCAGTCTTCTGAAGACTGATTTTAATAAGAAGTGTATCTGCAAAAAACACAGGTTGCTATGCTAGCTGTCAGGGAAAGGGGAAAAGGGACAAGTCTTCTAATAGCTCCTTTTACAGCTGAAGAGTAGCTGCTGGCTGATGGGTGGAACACAGGGTCAATGGAAGAAGCATCCATATTAAAAACCAAAGAAAAAGCAGATCAGCAAATTATTCGTGACACATTTCTGCTGTAGGTGACAGGTAAGAAAACAGCACTGTGGATTTCTGATGACTGTAAAGCCTTGCCTTCCCATCCCCAAGCCAGGCATCCCAATTGTGGTCAAAACAGGTAAGTCATAAGTTTGTTTGTTTGCTTTCACACAGATTAGCTTCAGGTGTTAGTTTCTGTACTTTGGATGTTTCAATTTTTATTACACAAATTAAAACACTTAAATGTGCTGGCTGTCCAAAGCCCTCAGTACTGGAAATCCAGACAATGGTACCTCAGCTTGTACTCAAGTATGAAAGTATTCCACTTAAGAAAATGTAAATGATCTCTCACTGATGCCTCCCACATTATCCCACCTTTATCTCAACATGAAGTATTCTATCAGAGAGCCTGCAGGAAGAAATCTAGACTTGCTGTCTGGATTTTTCTCGCAGTAACAGTTTAAATAGGTGATGAAAATGCAGTCTTAGAGGCCTGATCCTGGAGAAGGCATGACTTTCTCAACACAAAATACTTAGGAAGAACTATAGCTGTATGGAGAACATAATTAAACCCCCCAACATGTATTTTCAAGCACAATTTTGCGTCGCCCCATAGTACGAAAGATACAGATTTAATCTCTGCTCACTGGTGCTTTCAAACACGCAGACAGCATCTCACAGTCAAACAGATCTCAACAGACATTACCTGCATGGATGTTACCAACTTACAGAAATTGTAATTATGCTTTTCCTGATGTTTTTATTAGGTTGACTGGTTAATACTTATAACTTGCTCTTGATTTTGTTCTACCGCTTGAAATCAGCAACTCTGTTTCCTGTAAACAGCTTGCAAAGCAAACACAGAAAGCTACATGAGGCTGTTTGCTTTTGCACTGGGAGCGGCAGAACAGCAAACAACGCTGAACACAGAATGTTAACAGTCTCCCAGAAGTGGTTTCAGAACAAATGGTAAAAATGTACGCAGGCACAGAGAGCTGCGGTCACCTCTCAAAGAGAGGCCATCCCTCACATCACCTGCAGAAACACTGAGAAGAAAATTGCTAAAAACAATCCTTTAAAGTTAAGAGTAATGGAAGCGGCCAGTGTCACACCATTGAAAATGTCCTACATTACCCTTAACTGAAAGTGCAGACTGCTCGTAATAAAAGGACAATTTATCCAGTTATTTTTGTCAAAAAGCAAATGAAGCCTTTAAGCAACGTTTTCTCTTTGTAGTTCAGTTTGTACTTATATTTTTGTCAGAAGTATTACTCATACTTTGGTGACAGTTTTACTTTTGTAGACTGAGCAATATCATTTCAATGCTAGCTAAAGGAGTACAAAACAAAGTGCTAAATTTTTCAGAAATTCAGAATATATTCTCAGGAAAGTATGGAACTTTTAGTACATTCTTGTTCATAGCAGAAATGCTGAGTCGTGGCCTGAAGCAGTGATGGAGCACCTGGTGGGAAGGCAGGGCAGCCCAGGGAGCTCAGGTGCATGCAATGCAATGCAATGCAATGCACTGAATGATGGAAGGGTGGAACCAGGATCCACCCCTTCCCCACCCTCATTTAAGGGCTGTGGAGGCAGTGG
>NW_024884855.1:12016676-12296788 GCF_019232065.1 Centrocercus urophasianus | reverse complement strand
ATACTTGAGGCCTTCTGAAGGTAAGCAGCTTCTTTCTTTATGCCTGTGCCCACAGCTGTTGCATTGTTGCATTTAAGCAAACCTTCACTTGCTGCAGCCTAGGACCTTGCTGGCCTGCTGTCATTGCTGTGCTTCCCATTGTGTTATAGCATTACAGTGTTCATGTAAAATTAATCCATCTTTGACTCTCCATTTCCTCATTCAAAAACTGAACTAGAATAGTAATATCTAGTATCTGAGAACTTCTAGTGATGTTCTTGATTGATCTGGTGTGAGTGGCCTGAGAAATAACGTGTTTTAAAGCAGTGTAATCCCACCTGGCTATGTACAATGCTCTTTTCCCAGTACCTCTCTACTTTACATCATTTTTATGAAAAGTCACCAGGAAAACAAAACAAAGTTTATATTTTGATGTAGTTTAAAAAAAGATGATTACAAACCCACTTACCTAACTCTTTGGAAACAGGCGAATCCGCTGATATATCCCCAATCTTTGCAAGGCTGTCGTAGTATGATCTTCCAGCCACTACCATAGCTTAAAGGGAGAATAAAACAAAACACAAAAACTGAAATATCATCTTCTTTCATTAATTTATGGCATTATGAAAGATTAGAATCCAGGACACACAGTATGCCAAAAAGGAAATCCTACTGTTGGGAAAACTTACTCAAGTCCCTGTGCTATCTGCTAAGTTGGGAAACCAGGTGTCAGCAAGATAGGGCTCCAAAGCACTGAAGCTGCAGCCTGTTACTTAGTTCCAGCTTTCCCATTCAGGTGGACACACCTGAATTCACACTTGGACTCTCACTTTTTTTCCCCCTTTCCAGGACAATTTCCCCCCCATCCCACAGTTTTGTTGTTTATCATTCACTTCTAGCTTTACAGGAAAAAAAAATAGGTGTTTATTACATACCGCTGAGGATTCAATTATTTGCAGTTAATCATTTCTTAGTTATAGCCAACTTAAACAGCAAAGCTTGCTTTGCCAGAGTGAACAAAACATGACCCTAACTCCAGTGAGGACAGCAGTAAGAAACAGCTTCCCCTGCACCATGCAGTGCCTGCCTTGTGTGGCCATGGTATCTAAAAATGATCTGCGTTCTACAAATGTAAGACGTTACGAGGAAAAAAACTGCCAAGGCTTTACTGGAAATAGCAGTGAAGAATACTGATTGCAGTGTATCTTTAAATTTTGGGGGGATAGTAGTTAATTTTTTACCCAGAGTGCAAGCTAAGCAGATGCTGGCTGTTGACTTTAGAATAGCCTTTTCTGGGGAGGGATGGCATTGCCAATGTAAGTATGTTAGATACCTTTTTACTAGCAGAGGTGGCCTTTTTGGTTACCCAGCAGCATGTTTGCTGAGAAGCCACCAACTCTTCCAAATGAAATTTTTTTCCTGAAGCCCCGTTACATTGGATGAAAGCAACTTCTCTCAGGGATGCCATGTCCAAACTTTCTGAACAGAGCTGTGCTGCTGATAGGGCTGCCATGCATTCACAAAGAGCTTATGTCATTCCAACTCCACCTATCTAATGTTTTCTCAAGATAGCCCCGAGTCAATCTCATCTCCTAGCATAGGTGCTAAGAAAGGAAGAAAATGTGATTCATACTAACATGTATGAGAGCCCCAAGAGCTCTTCCTCAGCAGTTGTTGGAATCGCTTACATAAAATGAAGCATTGATACTAGATATGCTTTCTCAACTAGGCTCAAAGAGGTAGACCATAAAACCTATCAGCCTCTCTCCAGGACTGCTGTACACTGCTGTACCATGAATTACTGACGATAAATTGATTCCAGTTAAAAAAGGGAAGGAAAAAAAGGCAATATAACTTATCAATGGAAAAGAATGAAAAGTAGCTGCTCTCGAGAACAGGTGTAACTTTCAGCCCAACATGAAAACTTGCTATTTCTGGTACTGCTTATAATGGGTAAACTTATTTGCTAATGAATGAGCTTAGGTTTTACTGCAAACAAATCAACATTCCCTTATTTTCATCTCCAGCAGGCTTTGGTTTTTATCTTTTCCTCAAGTCTGGTCTAAAATTTGCATGAAGAGAAATTTCAATGTCTGTTTGACTATGCATGACTTCTGTAGTATCACATTTCTCAGAGTGCTACCTTACACATAGGGGAAAGGCACATCACAGGCTTTAAGGAGGCAAAATGGGGAGATTTCACAGTGCTTTAATATGGTATCAAGCAGCTCAACAGGTCTGTGGAAGTGAGGAAGAGCAAGCTCCTACAGGTCCTACAGTGCAAGCTTTGGGAATCTAGGGCCCAGGCTTGGAAAGCATTTTTCTATCTAAACAGCTTCTCAGAAGTCAATAATGAAAGTGTATAATGAATGCCCTTAGATCCAAATGGATGGATTCTGATTTTTGACTCCAGTAGGAAGACAGCTTCAGATGGAGCTGGGTCAGAAGGAAAAATTAATCCGTTCCTGGAACTCGTGCCTGCTCAAATTCCTCTGTTCATGAGCTTATTTACTTGGGCAGTGCAGTGTGTGCAGTGGAGGAGGAACAGAGGTAAGGATGTGAATTCTTTTTTAGATCTATTACAATTTTAGAACAGGTTACTTTATGGTTACTTTATGTTCAGGGTTATTGGTGTGTTTGTTGTTTTTGTTTTGTTTTTTTGCAGTAGCTCAGTGGAAAGCCTTTGAGATGCAGCTTTTGCAGAACACCACTTGAATTCAGCCAAAATCCAATTTCCCCTCCCAAATAAAAAAAGACGTTTGTGCCTTTTTTAAATAAATGCATGAAGTTCAGTGTGGAATTTAAGCTGATACACAAACCTCATAACCAATATGAGAATTAATCAAATGAAAATTAAGTGCTGTTACTGAAATGAACATTCTGAAGACTTACCATTAACAGCTTTCTCATAATTCTTCCCGAGATTTATTAAATTCCGCAGTCCTGGATTGAATTGTTCCATTACATTCTAGGAAACAGAAAGTTCATGTTACAGCCAAGGAAGTCAGCAGTGGAGAAATGCATTTGTCTCAGTGCCACTTGGTTATGCACAGCATGTCTGAAAGGTCTGTGGGTGGGTGACAAGTAGAAGAGTTGGAGGGAGAAATGAGTTCATGGTGGATGGAAATGGAGCATTCATGGTCAACGAATTCTAGAAGAATTGGGCTTAAGTGGGGCTCAAGAGGAATCCAGTTGTTTATAACATAGAAGGATGCTGAGTATGAAAGGAAAGTTTGCATAGATCTTCCTTGTATGAGAGGTGATGGAAAAAGAACCATGGAAGAAAAGGGTTCTCCACCAATTGTTTTCTGAAGTCAGAAATTAACAAGAATTTTCTGATAACGGTGCAAGATTTGAACGCTGCAGCCCCTTCCCCCCCCATATAAATAAATGTGGGGAAAAGGGGAAGAAAAAAAATAACCAGGTACCTGATTAGAGAAGGCTAAGAAGACTTTTGTTTTGTTTTAACACATCAAAACAAACTGCAAAGTCCTCCAAGTTACAGGTAGCATTTAAAGGAAGCAGTTCTCTCTGCTCCGGTTTGGAACTGCTGCTTTTTATTGGGAGAGCCATAGTTCTTGGAGAGATGCAGTGAAAATGTGGCCCTGTTTAAAATGGTTCTGAAGATTCTAGACCTTCTTTTCCCAGACCTTTCCTAACAGAACTGCAGCCATGGAATCACTCTGGGGTTTTGTAAGATCATGAGATCCTTCAAGAAGGCGTCCTGTCATTCTGCCTGCTCTTATGACACTTTGTAATGGCACAGCTCCTGTCCCTCTGGCACCATTTGCACAGCAGGACTTTCGAGTTTGAGGAATTCAAAACAAACATTTTGTTTACAAGAAATATAAGACACACAACCAGCCAAATAGTATCAAGCCGCTGTCTGTTCCTCAACTAACAGAACGTAATTATTTCTATGTACTGCATGCATGGACACAGAAAGCACAGGAATGCCTTCACACGTGTTTTATTTTCGGAGAGGTCATTCAGATTGAACTTCACTGTTTTGATTGTAGGGCCATACGTGATGAACTCCTGTCAGTGTTAGAAAGCAAAGAGATTCAGATTCCAACAGTAATGTTTTGACAGGTTGAGTAAAACACATCAGAAATGTACAGAAAGGGGAAAATGCAAAAGAAACAATGAAAATTACGTGTACTGAATGCTTGTAGAATGAAAAAAGGTTTTCTCTGACTTTTTCTGGGTGTGAGCTTTATGTGAAATAATGCTTTCAGGTATTTACTTCCTAATCACATTATGTATTTCATTGGCACCTGCATGTGTAATATTGCTGGGTCTGGATGACGTTACAGACTGACACACCTCAGGCTGATGGCACTGAGGGACAACATCCCCTAAGGAAGGGCTTCAGTATTGATTTAATGCCCACAGTGTTGCTTCCCCCAGCTAGAGAGCTGTTCTGTCAACATATGTTGTCATTCTGTGAATGGTTATAAAGCTTCTAGGTGCTGATAATACATATGACATCAGCAGTGGACATGCAGTGCCAGTAATTAGCTCCGTTGCTTTTGTTTGTACAAATTTAAAGCAACGGGAATTGCTTTCTTGTCACTGAATTCCTACCTATCCAAACACAATCACTGCAAGCGAACCTCCCTGTTGTCCCCAGGCCCTCGGTCTGTGTTAACTCACAAACCACATCCAGAAATGGTTTGGGAATGTGTGTTTCAGGTTGGGCCAACAGTGCCAACGGCTATTCTGACAACTTTCAAGCTCCAGCATCTGGGAGCACTTCTCCCATCCCAGCTGCTTAACTGGCTACTGGAAATGTGCTGCTGTGCCAGAATGGACCTCTGGAGATCATCTGGTCCAACCCCGGGTGCTTCTGTTCTATGGGGTGTTTCTTCCTCTTACCACCTTTCTGCTTTTCCTTCCCAGCAGCGTGCTAAGGAAGATGTCTGCTGGCATATGGAGCGGATGAATCACGAGAATAGAATGGACAAATCATGGAACTGTTTTAGGATAGAGAGCCCTGTGTTCCGAGGATCCGGGGGAGGAGAAGGGCGTACATGGAAAATGTGCATACACACGGCAGGTAGGAATCCCAGTGCCACGTCAAATCTCCACCTGGTATTGAAAATCATATTCCTGCTAGACAGATCCGCCCTTCCTTGCCCCACCCCCACAGCAAGAAGTCAGAAGCCTTGCTGCCACCAACCCCATTATTTTAATAGCAATGTCCTGATTACTGGCCTTCACATACTGATTTTTTTGAATTAGTCTCCTAATAATTCTGGGGTTAAGATTCAAGTGTTCTTGAAATCTTCTAATTCAGACTTCAAGCAGTGACTGCACATGCCTCATTAGTTCTCATTTAGGAGGAAGTGGAAAAAAACCCAGCAAGAATGCCCTCAGCAGCTCCCCGCCCTGCAGCCCAGCCCCGCAGATCTATTTTCAGTAGCTGCATTGAGGCACGGCAGGCAGTCATAGCGCAGATTGGCGGCACTGCGGAAACACGGCACGGCTCAGCAGAGCTCACAGCTCCACAATCGCAGCTGCTCTGTGTGTGAAGCTGCTGGGAACGATGAAGAAACGCCGTGTGGCTCCGTGCCTTCGGTGGCTGGAAGCACACAGCTCAAGGACCTTTTCTCTGCTAGACCAGGCGGTCTCTGGAAGTTTTTCAGTCCCTGTGCTGCCACAGTGGCTTGTTGTTAGCAGAAGTATCTGACCAGTTTCTAGACACGAATGCCTCAGAATCAGTGAAAAGTTTTGCAATGGAAATTTCTCTGGTAGTTGCTTGGTTTAACATGGGGCATGCTTAGCTGGCCCTCCCAGCACTGCACAGGGCTCAGCTCTTTCCTCCTAAGGGTTTGTGTTTGACAGACATAAACCTTTTCTCCCCTCTCCCCGCTGGAAACAATCTAATGAAATAATTTTTAGTTGATTTTTTTTTTCTTCTCCTCAGCATTACAGAGAAGAATAGAGAGAAGGACAATTGTTTTGTCCTTACTAGAGGCTGGATTCTGAGAGCAAACAAAACCTGACCTTGCTTCCAGAGCTCACTCTTTACACAGCTGAGTGCTGCTGTCTTCAAAGCAGTGCCATTCCAGGCTGCAATGCCCAGAGCACTTTTTCAGAACAGGGAGCCTGGCAACTCCCTGTTCAGCAGATTGGTAATGCCAAGATATTTTACATCAGAGCTTTTCAACCCGGGCCATTCTATGATTCTATGATCAGTTCAAACGGTTGTAATATTTTGTTGAACTTCAGAAGTTACACAGTTAAAAAAGCTATTCAGAAATCAATTTTTATGTTAATTTTCAAATGATGTCTGACTGTTTTACGGCCTCCCTTGTTTACAGTCTAAGGAAAATGTCACAAAAATGATGGGGGCTGAACCCCAGGGCAGTATTGCTGGTCGTACAGCACAGCCAGATCCGAAAACAAGCAGAGTCAGAGGAACAAAGGATTTCTGCCCAACAGAACCAGTAACTTCAAATTGCCCTAATTGTCAGCTAACTTCACAGTCTTATTATCTGCCAAGGTGCATAGAGACGCTGAAACAAAACCTCTGTCTCAACCCAACTAGACATGACAAAATAAGAAAAAAAGCTGAGGAAGTCGTTCACATGGCATCATCTGGCTGCACGGGCAGTAACACAGCCCAGGCCTGCTCACTGTTGATGTAGTGTCCTATATTCTAGTGATACACTAGCTCTCGTGAACAGAATAATTAACTGGAAGAGAACAGAAGGCACGTGATTAGATCCTACAGCTTTCTATTATTTAGGATGAATGGAAATGAAGGGGAACACTTTTAAATAGGGCAACTGGAAACATCTTCTTATGCAGCCAATATTAGAGTTGGCACAATCGTCTGAAAAAAGAGCTGAAGAGGAATGTATTCTGATCGCTGACATCACTCAGCCATCGTATGATCTAACATAAAAGTTGCTGTGTGCTCTTTGCCACAAGAAACCAATGCTTTTTAACCAAGCTGGCAGAAAGGAGCTGCCTGAAGAGGAGCAAGCTTTATATTTCCACAAGTTGTGCATAAGTATTGTATCTTCCTCAGTTTCTGATAGCCATACAAACAACGTTAATCTTCAAAACAAATGACAGCCATTGTAAAAGTGCCTTCCTGTAAGTGTGCAGCTTTGCTTTTCACATGAAGACACACCTCGCAGCACAATGGCTCAGCAGGTACGGCGCTGCTCAACAATGCTCAGACTGCTGGAGTTTCAAGCTTACATCCTGCAGCCACTTTGGCAAGAGTGGGTAACAATGTATTCAGCTAGAAATCCAAAATCACAACGTGAACGCAGAAAAGTCGGTCTAATGTTAATTGTATGACTAGCACATAGCTATTCATAGCTAACCTCTGCACAGACACCAACAGTGTTGCTCATATTGTTCACTCACTTACAAAAGACAGCTTTTTTTTTTTAAGTATTTTGTGTTGCTGCACTAAATCTGCAAACCTTCTTGAGGAGATTCAGGAAGCCCTATAGAAAGCATATCATAACGTGCTCTCTTTTGTACATTATTACATCTCATTCCCTGCTTTCGGTGTTGAAATCCACAAAAAAAAGCTTTCAAAAGGGCTGGACTCAACACATCTCATGTAAAGCCACCTCAGTCGTACATTAGCTTCACATTGTTTTAAAACAGGTCTAGCAGAATGAGAGAAAATCAGGATGACTGTTCATTCAAAAAGGCCAATTCTTATGACTAGTTATTAGTCAGCTTTATGTCTCTCCCATCAGTATGCTTTGAATACAAATATTTCCAGTTTATGAATATGTTGCCTGGGAGAGAATACAAGTAAGGTCAAGATAGATAATTTGTGCTAAGCTGGAGTTGGGCTTTACAAACACACGACCTCCTGGGGCCCCTCTACCCCCAAATTTGGATTTATATTGCAGTGATTCAAAGCAGCTCCTTCCCTGCAGCGTGCCATGGGTGAACTGCAATTCTCCTAAGGCAGTTGAATGGCAAGGCTTTTTTAAACGCAGAAATGGGGAAGTCAAGGTTTTAAACTGAGTGGATCAGAAACATCCCGATGAAGCAAGCTTACCGAGTCGGCTCTACATGGCTCTGCTCAGTCAGAACAGCACTGTGCCCCATGGAACAAGCAAGACACATACTTGGGGTGGAAATGAAAACTTCTGGGTAAAATTTACATTCGTGTAGAGAAATAAGTCTTTAAAATGCAAGGTTATCAACACCTGTGAATTACCAAGAATTCCAGAAGGTTCACCACAGAGGGCTGACACGCCAGCTTTGGGCACAGCCCTCGGAGCACACGGGCAGAACAACGGGCCCATAGCTCAGCACTTCCATCCTCTGCCCCCTTTCCCCTGCTCTGCACGTGTCACCGCCCGCTGCCAGGGAAAATGCAGTGCGGTGACACAGCGGGGAGCGCCGCTACCGCGGGTCACAGAGCAACACGTCTGCGGAGGCCGCGATGCCCCAGCAGCACGGCGGTGCCGGGGCTCCCAGGGCAGGGCAGTGCCCAGCAACCCGCCCAGCTCCTCCTGACTCACTGCCCCGCGCCCTCGGGCTTCATTTGGCACGTGCCATTCCTATCGTGCGCTAAAGTGATTCTTTGGGTATTACATAAAGAGTAAATGTCAGCCTTCGTTTTGGTGTGCGCACATATTTGTGGGTTATGCTGTTTATTCAGTCAGGTTAGCTAAAAAATGTGGAGGTATTCACTTTCCCATGTTGTTGCCAACAAAAAGGATGACTAAGATAAACATACAAAGGCATTACTTTTAGCCACTCGATGCCTTCTGTGGGTGTATTTTGGAGCTACGTATAACACGGGTTACTGTGTATGTAATAAAGCTGGTGGATTATCATTGTAAGAAAAAAGAAATGGCAAACACGCCAAGCCAGGCACTCAATTTCATTTTCTGCTATTTTTCAGGTTGATCTTTTCGAGAAGCTGAAAGCCCACGTTTGGTCCTGCGGCACACAGATGCGCTACACTGAACCGGTTTTGTCAGACCAAGGCCTCTTACTGGTAGGAGAAACAAATACCGCCGCTGGTTTTACGGGTACGGGCCTGGTGCTGTTGGTGCTGTGCTGCTGGGACAGTGTGCAGCAGCAGTGACACACTGTATGGGACAACACGGAGCATGCTCAGCGGGCAGGAAGCACGGCACAGAGGGGATCGTTTGCTCTGAGTGAGGGAGCTGTAATTGTAGTCACAGCAGACAATGAGTACACAGGGTAGTTCTCTCTGCCTTCGTGAATTATTTTACAGATTTTAATCTTTGTACAGAAGTAACTATTTTAAAATAGACCCAGATATATTCTCTGCCTGAAACAGCCTTCATACCTTACCTGGATAAAGTTTCATGTTGTAATGAGGGCAGGGCAGAAGGGTTTCCAGGCCTGTGAGCACTGGCTATGTGATGCAACATACCAGACCTCTCGAAATACCCACACAGGGGACACTCCATCACACTTCAGTATGAACTTTACATTACTGTGTTCTTGATGGTTGCTTAAGTATCCCTTTGAATTAGTTTAAAAATAATAATAATAAAAATAAACAAAGAAAGAAGGGGAATACTTGTGAGGAAGCAAGTACTGAGTATTAGTAAACGGTGATGTTCGTTTAGAGTTCTTCGTTCCTTTAAAAGCTGTTCTATAGCACTCACACAGGAGATTTTTCTTTCCTCTGTAAAACTATTTTAGCTACATTCTAGAAGCCAACAGGCAGAGCAGGGCACTCCTTCAGCACAGCCCCGAGGAGTCAGCTTCTCTTCTGTGAGCTGTATTTACAGCCTGCTTTCCTGAGAAAAATATAATGTGTGTTTGCTTATGGCCTTGCCGTGAATGTAACCGATATCACAAAGCAGCAGATTGTTTAAGAAGACCTTCACTCATTTTAGAGGACAACATTAATAGCCAAGGAATCCTTTTTTTTTCTTTTTTTTTTCTTTTTTTTTTTTTTCCTTCAAGTAATTTTGCAGTAATTGGATCCCTGAGTCCAGAGAAATTAAATAGAAAATACACCACGGCCCCAGTATAACCGGACTTCCCAAAAGAGTAAAGTTGACTTTAGTGTGTTGGAGGACAACAAAACAGCAAAGTACTCTGGTCAATGCTTTTGGAGACCTTTAAACCGTAACGACACCCTCAGAAATATGAAAACATTTGATAGTAAGCCACTAAGGTCTGGTAAACAGGAAAATAGATGAATCCCCACAAAGCTTTCTTCTGGGCTCGAAGCTGCAAATGCAGCTCTAAGTTCATTTGCATGATTAAATACATTTGCAAAATTAAGTGCTTTCCGTGGCACAACGCACCGCGCAGAACAAAGACTTTGGATCCTGGGCTGCAATTGCCACGCAACCAAAAGTAGGATTTTGACGGGCAGGTTTCTAAGGGCATTTTGCCCGATTAAAATCCGCGTGCCTCGGGCTGTTCGTGGGGAGGAAAAGTCCAAGTGTCTGCTGCCAACATACAGAATACTTCTCATTCTGCTATTAACTCGGCATTCGTAGAAAGTTTAGAATCCTGCCGACGCGAGGCGGGCTGCCCGCTCCAGCAGGCGCTGGTTTGTCCGCACAGCGCCGGGGATCAGCCCTGGGCTCAGGCCGGCACCTTCGCTCAGCCTTCAGGCCCTACCGGGCGCCGTCCCGTCCCGGGGCGCGGCTCAGGCGAAGGACCGCGACCTCCAGCCCCCAGCCGCCTCTGAGGAAGCCGCTCTGCGGCGCCGCGGCTTTCTGGAGATCTCGGGGCGGCACCGAACGCAGGCGGTCCCGCTGCCCGCCGTGCCCTGAGCCTGCAGCAGCAGCCCCGCGTGCCACCGCCCCGAGCTCGCGGCGCGGAAGCGACCGCCGGGCAGGCTCTGGCACACTGGGATGGGCGAGATTACTCATGAAAAGAGGATAAGGAGAGGCTCGCTCCCTTTCCGCGCTCCCGGCCCAGCCTGCCCTTCGGTCCCCGCCGGCTCTGCCCTGCGGAGAGGCTCCCCCTCCCCCGCCCGCAGCCGCCCGGCGGTCCCGCGAGCCGCCCCGTCCCGCGGCGAAGCGGCGATCCCCGCCCGCGCCGCACTCACTTTGTACGTGCTCTCCGTCAGCTTGTTCACCTCCTCGGGGTCCCGCGACATGGTGCCGGCGGGGACAGCCTCGTTCTCCGCGGAGCGCTTCGGCCGCAAACCCGCACCGCCGGAACCGACCCAACTTCGCCCTGCGCCGCTCACAAACTGTCAAAAACTTGCGGAACCAGCCGGGCAGCGCTGCGGGGCGGGCCGGAGCTCCGTGACGCGGCGGGGCGGGGTTCGGCGCGAGCACCTCCACCTGGGGCACCGCCCGCCGCCGGCGGGAGCTCTGGCCGCTCCTCCTCGGCCTCGAGGTTGGGGGCTTCGGAGCGCTCCGGTCCCGAAGCGCGGCCTGAAAGAGGCGGCCGTGCCGTTATAGGTAAATCCTTAGGGCCGTGACGGGGAGGCTCTGTAAGTTTTGTCAGTCAGTGCTGGCTGAGCTGTGAGGGCGGGGATGCCTTCTTCTGTGCCGGGCTGCAGCCCCGCCTGTGAGGTGTGGGAGGTCGCCGGGTCCAAGGGCGGGAACGTTCTGTCCCGAGTCGGAGCCGCGTGGCCCTGTGGCTTCGTGCCGCTCCGCGCGGTTCCAGCACGGCCGTGCCCCGCTCAGCTCTCCTCGGGGCGGGACGCGTGGGAATGGCGCGGGGGAAAGCCGGGCGGCGCTATGTGGAAGGACTTCGTGCGAATGTGATAATGTCGGGTGTTTAAAACTCGGCACTGTGCACGTGGGGCGCGATCCGCACACTGGCACGTTGGATGTCTCTCTCCGTTCCCGCCGCTTTATTGCAGCAATAAAATGGCGGGGGATCTGCAACAGAAACTGGACTTGGACCGTAGCCTTCCGTGTTGGACTCTGGTGAGGGAGGGGGTATCAGGCTTTGGGAGCTGTAAAATACATTCCTTTGAGCGCGTGGAGGCGTTTACGTGCTCAGAACCAAAACTTACCTTCCAGGGAAAAAGTGAGTGTGCAGTGCGTTATCTGGAGCACCGCTGGGATGCTGCGCCGAGGGGTTCGTGAGACTTCGCCCTCCCAGGTAAAGTCTTTGCATACTTCTGGTATTTATTGTGTTCATCACCTTTCTGTGATAGTCCAGTTTATAATGTTGTCTTGTAATTAGAGTGAATTATTTTGGGCTCGAGTCTGCAGTCTGTGTTTCTGGTAGGTAGCGTTTGCTCATACAAACGGTGTGCTGTGGCTGTTTTGTTTGTTTGTTTGTGGTTTGTTTTTCACAGGGTGAAGGATCGCACTGCGTTTCCCAGCCCCATGTATGAAAGGTTTTTTACAGCTCTGGAAGCAGACTGTGCCCAGTTACTGTTGCGTTAATGTATGCTAATGAGTGAAAGGATGTACCTCCCTAGCAGGCTGAGATGACAACTCCAGGGAGCGGGTACCTGGATGAGGATGTGGAAAGGCTTTTCCTTTCCTGGTGCTTGCAGTGACAGCAGTGCGTCGCTCCTGGGAGGGGCAGAGCATCTCTCTTATTTTCCCTGAATGTTGTGGAGCTGTAGGAGATCACCTGGGCTTTGGTGTGTTCGTTTTGCACTAGCACATATTTTATTAATGCTTACTCTGCTATTTACTGAACTTAATGCGTGTTGGGAAGAAGTGATAAGGATTAGTTCATATAGACCATAGCAGGGTAGAAGTGTTATTATGATATTTAATGCACTCTCAAGCATTGTGAGGATTTCACAATGTATATTTCTAAAGTTCCTTTCACTTTGTAAGCAAATGTAGATAACTTAAAGGGCTACTGAACATCGTGTTCTGTTATTCTTGACCTTTCATGTTAGCTTCTTGTCCTCAAGTACAAACAATTTTCAGTGCTTTTATGTGACCTTCTGTAAGATTTTAGTGCAGTAGATTATGAAAGCAAGGAAAATAGAGACTTAAATGAATAATGGAATTGTGGAATGAAGTAGAGGGAGGTGGAGAAAAGGGGGAAGAAAACAAGGAGAGGCAATTCTAAGGATATCCTTAGTGCTGAGGCGTAGGTATCTGGGAAGAATCCGTAATGTGGCAGCAATAGCTTCTATTGACTTGTTTCTGTACAAATGGCCAGAAATGCTTGAGAGAAAACAGGGAAAATGTTAACAGGTGGAAAATGGCAGGACTGCTGTTCCTCTTAAACTAGGAGGTCTAACAGTGCTTACTTTTGAAATGAACATCAGAAGTAATAGGTGTACTTTTACTGAGGATGTCCTACTGACCCGTATCCTCCTTGAAATCAGCTGTTAGTTCGGAAACAATGGCAAGGAAAATTGTTTCGTGTTTTTGTGTTGTCATACTGGTGTTCTTTTCTTCTCCTGGATTTTGTGTGTACAGCACTCAGAAGCATTTTCTGTACTTCCTTTTTGTTGCGATGTAATGCTGATGTAATGTTGCAATCATAGTTATCAGCAGTGTTGTTCTATGTAGTTTAGTTCTGTGTAGTTTTACTGTGACTGCAGAACTTAAATCCTGGCACACAAATCCAGCTCTTAACTTACAAATATTCTGATCTTTGGTATAAATCATACATTTACAAATTCATGCAGGAAAAAAAAAATCTTCTTGAGCTTCTCATACAAGTGCTTTTGTTTTGTTCTCTTACTAGAAGCTTCTCAATCTCCTGCTGTGTTCAGCATTGTGTTATGTTACTGGTTTGTTGGAAGTAGTAAACAACCAAAATTTGGAATGGTTTAATGAGATCCCATTTTTGCAAATTAGTTCAGGTTGCTCTTGCATTTCAGCTTATGTGCAGCAGTCCTCTAGGAACGTTCCAGGGCTCCGGATGAATGTAGTGAGATGCTTTTTTCAATTAGGAGTTTGTTTTATTAGATTTATCGATAGCACTGAACTTGGGTGCTGCTGTATTTGAATGCTCACATCTGTGCATTTGGGATTGTTTCTTAGAGGCTCTAAAGAGTGCTTGCTGCTGCTGTGGGGGTGAGTTGAAAGCAGGAGATGAGCTGTGGTTATTTATCACATGAGCTTTCTGAACTGATAGGAATTAAAATGATTTGATTACTTTTTCGAAGCTTACTTTTAATGAGATGAATTGAATAGCCAACAGAGGTGAAGGGGTTGTTCTTGGTGATGAGCCCATGCTGCGGTCTTTGAGCTCCTTTTACTTCAGCCCAAGCAGTAAGCCTCTCTGGAATCACCTAGACTGGAGGGAACCTGGTAGCTCACCTGATCCAATCTTCTGTCACAGTGGGGCTGATTTCAGCATTAGGTTATCCTAGACTTTGGTTGAGCTTTGAAAATCTCCAGGAAGCAAAGGTTGAGGACCAGGACTGGAACAACTCAGCAAGCGAAGAGAATGTGCTGCAGTGTTATAGGAGATACTATTTGCAGATGGCAGCAAGCTGGGAGGAAACACTGACCTGCCTGAGGGTAAGAAGGCCCTACAGAGGGGCCTGGGCAGGTTGGATCACTGAGTGGAGGGAGCTGGGATTGTTCTGCCTCTCTGCATCTGACCCTCACCTGGGTTAGGTGATGGTGGACTCCCACAGGTGGCCAGGCAGGGGCTGAGGCTGCTTGAGCCTCTGTTCCTGGGTGTAGTTCTGCAAAGTCTGTGCTTTTGGCTTCAATCCTGCAGTTGATTTCACACTGGCCAAAGGCAATTGCTTAGATTTCTTAGCAAAACTGCTGTGGACTAACGCTGAGTGTGTCTTGTATTTATCCTGTGCAGGAGGCCAGTTGTGGCATTTAAGCTTCAGAACTTGAGTAACAGCAACAAAAAAATTCCTAACTAACTTGTCAGCTTTCTAGAGTTCTGAAATTGTAATGAGAGAATTGCACCACTGAAATCTCTCTTGAAAAAGCACATGCTTGGAAATATTCCTTTGAGTAAATATTTATTACGTAAAAATATTACTGATTTTAATGAATAATTGTTTTCTGAAGCGTCCTCTTTGCATATCAGCAGCTTATGCAAATGTTATTTGGAAACTATTTAAGTATGCTGTGATGACCCATTAACGTCAGCTCATCATTAGATCTTTAACATGTGTTTTAAACAGCTTAATATGACTGTAACTAATTACATAAATTGTGGCTAAGTACCCATTGCATATGCATGATATAGCCAGCTGTGGCCTGCTTCATTCCCCATGGTCATTAGCAGGCATTTAACTCAATTAAGAAAAAAAGATCTACATAGTGCATTATTTGGTGGAGCCAAGCCATATTTAGAGTTATTTCATTGGAATAAAATCATCTCAACAGGAAATTAAAGTGATTATATCAGCCTTTTTTCTGGTTGATATCTGTGTTATATTTTTCCCAGTCTTTTGAATAGTGTGTCTCTGAATTGAAATCCTTAAACACGAGATGTTCTGGTCCTCCGCTGGCATGTGCTCTTCAAGTATTTTCATCAGTGCAGCTGAGAGGAAAGCAGAGTCAAACTGACAAAGTGTCATTCAGAAGTTTTTAAAACAGGACCTCTTGGCCTGATGTGGCTCCATTAGTCAAATGGAGTTGCTCTATTTTTAAACTGATGCAAGCAAGTGCAAAATCATTTTATCCCGTAATGTTCATTGTCCTGAGATGATTTCAAAGCACATGAGCCGTAACAGACCTACAGTTCAATTCAGTAAGATCCTGAGCTCTCTGATCAAGGAGAGCACTTAATCAGATAGTTAATTTAAGCCTGTAAGTAATTCATTGTACTTCATGGGGGAAAGGCATCGAAGGAGCTACAGAAGGCCTGTTATAAACTCTCCTTCTCCAGGCTGTTAACATGGGGTGATGGTTTTGTCTTTGAGATGAATGCTCTGGACGTTTGTGATTTGTATTTCAGCTGTCTCCCTTCATGAATTATTCTTGCTGTACATTAGATGAATTATAACCCGATTTCTTCTTTGTGGCTCATGTTTGGAGACTAGGAGGAATGTATTGTAGAAAACGATGCTTTTTTTTTTTTTTTTGGCTACGCAAATCTAGAGTTCAGGGGAATTGAACAGGCGGTGCTGTTAGCAATGCTGAGCTTGATCTGCTCCTAGCCAAAATGTTCGATGCAGAGCTGTGACTGCCGGCATCCTGTGGCTGCTCGGCTCTTGCCGGAGGTGGACGTGCTTGCTTCAATTCAGGGCTGCGTCCATTAGATGGCGAGCAAGCTGTGTCTGAGGAACAAATCGACTTGCATCATCTGTGCTCAGCGCTTCCTCGGAGCGGCTCATAGCATACCGAGGTAGGTATCGGTAGTAAGGAAAGGGAGCAGTCTTTGTATTGCTCATACACGGCCTTGGTTGGGTTCCTCTCCTAAGAGTGTAAGTGCTGCTAGGAAGTTCATGTTGTTCACATCTAAAGATGCCTTTGTTCTGGAAGTCAGCGCTAGTAACAAGCCAGCATCCTGGCAAGAAGCTTGCTGCAAACTTCTAATCTGTTTACGTTCTGGGGTTTTATAAAGTGAGTCACACCAAAAACGTGGTGTTTCAAATGGCCACGTACTTATTATTCTTCCTGCTGTAATTTGTCAGATGGAGGATTAGCTGGGAACAGGTGTGCTCTGTTCCAAATGGATCAACTGGTTTTGCCTGAGGCTGGGTGTGGATGCTGCAGCTGAGCAGAGCTTGTGCACATCACTGGTGGGAATAATGCTGGCAGGCTGATAGCTCTCCTCTGGTTTGATAAGCAGCATTTGTTGTGGGGTGGAAATGAAGGCCCCAGTTGGGGTGTGATGTCATTGCTGTGCTACGAACTAAAATTATGCCAGGTGTAAAATAGTATTATGGGTGTTTTCAGAGAACTTGCATTTCAGTACTGTCCTCATCTCTTCCTTCCTACGGCTAGAATTTGCTCATACTTTGGCAAAAATTCTAGAACTGCGTTTCCACGTTATAAAGAAACTTGCAGCTCATCAATGCTCCTCTTTTATGCAGTCTTGCTATAATTGGGGAATTACCAGCAATATGTCCAGGGAGGCTATTAATAACAACTCCAGGAAAATGCCATCACGTTCTTTCTGTAACTTTGCTGCTAACATATTTAGAAGCTGTACTGATACCAAAAAAAGTAATCCGTTTCTATTTTCTGGTAACAAAAACTGTGATTATTCCAAAGTCATACATGGATATTCTCTGCTTGAGTCATGCTGAAATTTCTTTGCGTGGACTCTTTATGAGCCTACCTTCTGCTCTTATGTTCTGTTGCTATTCCTGAAAGCTGCTGGAGCTGAATGCAGCACTGCCTGCCCACTCTCCTTGCTCCTAGATACCACTGGCTAGTGGCAATGCTGGCAATGCTCTCTAGAAAATCTGAGGGCAGTGATGGCTGGTGCTCAACAGCACAAATGTCACGAGCAACCCTTGCAGCTGGTGACGTGGTGGGCCTGGTTCTGAATAGCTGAGCAGGTGTACAGCCTGGTGGCACGTGCTGAGCCTGTCCCCATAGCAGTCTGCACAGCTGGTGATAGGTGTCAGTCTCCTCTCCTGCAATGGAGAAGGTTGGAGGCAGAAGATGGGGAGATGATTGGGTTAGGCTGCTGAAGGCTTTATTGGAGATTTTGATGGAGAAGGTGATCGATCTGGTTGTCTGAAAGGTGGCAGATCCAGGGTCAAACTGCTACAATTCCAATTGCACTGGGATGGGGAAAATGGCATGGTTAGGAAAGTTACAGTGGATTTTTGGGTCTTCATTAACCATCTTCATTGAAGTGGGTACAGTTCCTGTAGATTTCATGAAAGGGCTTGATGTGATCTTCATCATTTCTGCTCAGCTTTCTTATACGAAAATAGAAACCTGTGGTCTGTATCACAAGGAACAATTGTTAGCTTTGTGGCCAAGTGAGGCGGGGTGGCCCAAATCCACCCTGTTCTGGGTGGTTTGCTCCAGGATGCACCAACTGCTGCCATGCTGGCCATCGCTTGGTTCCAGCTGTAAGGCTGTAACAATATAACATGCATGATGAATTACATTTTGAAGCTCTTTTCTTCTTTCAGAAGGCCTGTACAATACTGCTTGCCCAAACTGGGGAAGAAGGCACGCAGTACACTTGCTTTTGTTCCGTCTTTGCTATGAGATTCATGGCTGCTTAACAGCCTGCATCTTTTGGCCAAGCTTTGCTGTGCATCACACAAAGCACCACAGCCTTTCTGCAGAACAGCTCCTTTGCCACAAGGTCTGTGTTCCAGGGAGTGTGACTGCTTTAGATCTCTCTATATCCCATGGATGATTCTTTAGGCAAAACGAGTACTGTAAGTTATGCATGTAAGATTAGTACCATGAAAGTCAGTGCAACTGTGACAACTTGACAAGGACTAGCTAAGGAGAGAGCTGAAATAGTCTCTTTGTTATGGTGGGCTATGTATTCATCATGGAATGTGTAAAAGATAAAAGCATCCTTGGCAGTCAAAGTCCAAGACCTGTGCTCACAGAACACAAAAGGCGAGAGATGGGCGGTGCAGTAGCAAATGGACAAGGAGGTCATTAATGGCTGTGGTGAAAGGAGCAACTGCAAGAACTGCAGGCAAAGAGGCAAAAAGGCATAGTTTGTATCATTTGGGTCTTAGGGCAAGCATCGGGCGCCGTGTCGGCAACGATGTCCAAATGACCAGGTGCTCTGGTCTGTGTGATCGAGGATTTCAATCCACGCTCTGCTTGTATTGATGGATAGCTTCCTAGAGAAATGAACACTTTGTTTTGGTGATTCACCAGCTAGCAGCTGGATATTTTTCCCAAAATATTCAGAAATATTCAGCTTACTAAATGCTGCCAACAATTGGTGCTGTTTGATTTATGGTAATGGGTTAATGTGAAGTTGTGTAAGATTTTGTTAACTCTTTCTGTGTTTGTGGGCCAAACCCAAGTCTGTCTTCCAGCAGCAGCACAAAGCAGTTAAAAAGGCAGACCGAGCGGCTAGGTAGGAATTCCACTTGAAGTATCCAGCTTGCTCCAATCCATCAGAGTTTCTCAGAGTCGTGAGAGCTGGAAGTTAGTTTCTCCTTCTGAGTTAGTTCTGGCCACCAGCACAGTTCACTGAGAAAGCAGCAATGTGTGAACGAGGACAGTGCTGTATTGAATTCTGTTTGATGCTATGTTGCTGTGCTTCACACCATGATCTGGGTTTTACCACAGCTGCCGTGGAGTTGGAGGGCTGGAGATGGAGCTCCTGCCCAGCCTGGAGGATCCAATGCACCTTGCATCGACTGCACCACAAATTCAGAGTTCTTTTTTCTGTGCCAATATTGAATCTGCCTCTTTTTTCTTTCATTTTCAGTTTCTCCTGCCCTCCTACAGCTACTTTACCAATAGAATAAATGAAAATGCCTTATGGAATAAACCAGTCGCAAAAGCACAAAATTAACAGAAATTCGTCTTCTGCTTTTAGCAAGCTGCAGTTACGTTCCCTTTCTTCTTGCCTTTTCTGCTTATTTTATGGCTCTTTCCCATTGCAGTTTCACTCTGCACTGCTTGATACCAGATGTAATATTTCCCCTATCAAATTCAGAGCTATAAAAATAGGCCACAGAATAGAAAATACTTTAAAGCAGGGATGTTGTAGCTGGATTTGTGAAGTGATGTGTTGGAGAGTGGTGACACTTAATTCATCTGTCTGCAGAGAGAAGTTAGGCAGGTTTCTTCCTGATGTGCTGTCACTCCTTGTACCGATTCGTGCCCACCTCTCTTCCGAGATCTTAGTGACTGTGTAGAAATGCAGCGTGACCTAAATAGCTCAAATTCATTGCAGCAGTTATTGTGGAGGAGGAAGGCTGGCAGATGCATTTCAGGGGTAGATAAGTGGCTTTTCATTTTTTGTTGTAGTGAGATAGATTGGGTTAATTTTTTATTAAGTTAAGGCATTAGGTGTCCAGCACTCCTTGTATACCTGCTGTGCACACAGTGATGTGAAATAAGCTGGAAGCAGCATCCTTCCCACTCCTTCCTCTTGCTTTTATTGATTTAAGTGAGGCTCCTGGGTATCTAATGCTATCCTGATGCTTTAAGATTTGTTCATGTAACTCCCCATGCATAAGCATGATATTATGCTACTTGTTCTCTAGAGAAAATAATTAAGTGAATTACTAATGCATAAAATGCTCAAGTTAAAAAGCTTAAATATTCCATTTGATGCAGTTATATATAGCTTAATGTAATTTTTATCAGACCAAAATAAGTTCAGTATCCTCTTAGAATGCTTTGGCTTTCATCTCCATTAAACGAAATGCTAATTAACTGTTGATTCCAATTTTGTTGAGGTTGCCATGTTGTTACATTCTTGGTGTTATGCATGTGTTATACTGGATTGTTTGAGAAGCAGTATTTTGCTTTGGTAGCTAATCATGTTCAAATGAGCAGTGGAGGCATGCAATTTTCAGATGGCTGTGGAGTCGCTGACTGCGCCGGTCCCGTAAGGTGGTCCGGGTGCATGGGGCCCTGCCAGGTGTGTGATGCAAACACAAGGACCGGATTGATGAGCTGGTGTCTGGTTTGCAGGTTTGGAAGTAATTCTCAAATGTTAATGTAAATTTTCAGGTTTTTTCCCAGAGAAAAGAAAAATATTCCAGCCATGTTAAGGTCATGGATTTTCTGAGGCTCATTCTTCTGACAGCAGACTTAAGGAACGTGAGGAGGCTCCTTCTTTCAGGCATGGGCTCAGTTCTTTGCTCCTGACTGCAGGGGGGTCATCACAGTCTGTAGACTCGAAGCTGAACGGGAAGTTTTCCCCCCACTGGTAAAAGCTTTAAATGGGCAGCTTGTCGTGGTCTGTGAAGCAGAATAGATCTGTACTGGAAATGATTTTTGTTAGTGTGTTCTGCTAAATAGTCATAATAATCAGCAAAACTTAATTCCACAGAGTCACAAAAACTAAATTTGGGGTTGACCTTTTGTATATACGCATTGATTTATCTACTGAGGAAGTAATTTTCTGCTCTTTGGGTCTGCTGACAATTCTGACGTTGTCATTTTTCTGTTGGTTTATCAACATTTGCCTTTTGTGTAAAACTGCTGGAGATGACTTCTGCTCTCTGCAGCCCTTCAGCAGTCCCTGTGCCGTCCTTGCAGTCCTGTTCATGGGTGATATGAAATATCATCAGCATCTGTTTATGCCTGGGCTCCGGTGGGATGCTCTCCTTGTCAAACGCTTAGCAGCAGTTAATGTGAAAACTCCTGTATTTCAGGGAGCAGAATCATTTCATTGCTCAGAATCTGTTGTGCGGCTGTGTTTTGCTGCTCCAGGGATGGCTGTCAGCACAAAGGGAGACGAGAAGCACAGGGGTGGGAGCGAGGCAGTGCTTCTTTCCTTCAGCATCACTGCTTGGCACGGTGGTGCATGAGGTGTGGGCAGAGCAGGACGTGTCCCCCAAGAGGGTGCAGGAGGGGCAGAGCCTGGTGGAATTCCTTCTGTCCCATTCCTTCTGTCCCCAGCTGATCCTGCTGCTTTCCTACACGGCCCTCCTGTGCTCGGCCTCGTGCTGTGGGTGGAGGTGCTGTGTCTGCTGCAGATGACAGACTGAGAGCTTCCCCAAGGGAAGAGCTACCAGCTCAGTGTGCTAGATGACAGGCTTTTCCTGGAGTTTCTGAGAGGAACTTTGTGTGAGGAGTTCCTAAATGTGAGAGTTGTTCAACAACTCGTACCTCAACAGTTGTTGCCATTGGCAGCAGTTGTCTGAAGCTTCATACTTAAGTTTTCTTTTTTTTTGAGATAAGATATGGCATGTATTATCCTCAGATCAAGCCATTATGTGGAACCATAATATGAGCAGGAAAGGAATTTTTTTCCCTTTTCAGTTTCTTCCATTTTATTTTTAGGTAAGCACGGAAATGTGGTTCTATTAATTTCCAAAACAATATGTTGTACCAGTACTGTCTGTATGCTAATTGTGATTTTAGACATTGGTTAAAAATGTAAGCAATATCTTTGTTATTCTCAGGCTACTGCTGCTTCTCAAGTGTCTTTTCCCATTTAAAAAAAAAAAGCTGCTAGAACACGGCCAGAAATGAAGTATACTGAAATAAAGTAACCAGAACTGGCTTTTCTGAGAAAAAGATGTGTTCATCTGGGAATTACCCTGTTTATATTGCTGTTCAGTCTCTGAACATGTCTGTGGTGAAATATGTACTTACATTTACAGAACTCTGAACAGTGTCTGAGTTGCAGACTTATGTAGTTAATAAGAGCCAATTCTCTTCAGACACCTTTGAATTCTTAAGTGTGAAGTTCCTTTTAGGCAGCAGGTTTCTATGTATTAGAAGCCTCAGGCTAATGTGAAAAGCAAAGGCAACTTGTGTATGTTGGTAAGTGATGCAGGAAAGAAGATCATTGTTTCTGCTGCCAGGGCTTCAGCTAATTCTGTTGGTATTTCCTCTTCCCTATTATTTGAAAAGGGCAGGTAAGAAACAACTCGAGGAGAGCTTCGTTTTATTTCAGGCCCGCTCAAGTAGATAATGCACTTCTAGTTAGAAAAAACACAGGCAGGGAAAAGCAATTGCTGTTTCTTAATGGAAGTGCTTGTATGTCCTACGCAGAAGACCAATTGAGAATTTTCACTAGAATTAATGAGACTTAAAGTGACTTGAATATGGCACAGCTTTTGTGTTACAGCCAGGAAGTGAATGCAAATCACTGATTCTCAGCAGTGTCTTCTATCCCATCTGAAAACTTTTCATGAGCTTTTTATAGTGCTTAGTGATAGTAAAAATCATTGTCATGGTTGTGATAAAAGGTGCACACTGACAGCATTGTCTTATTTCAAAAGCAGAACCAGATCAAATGAAATAATGCAATAAGAACTGCTCTCCTAGGTAGGATGTGCCTCGCAGCAATACTGGTGTGCTGGTAAAACCTACTGCAATCAGATCTTTGCTTAGCTTGATTCAGATGGTGTATTACTGCAAAGATGCTCGTAAATGAAGTGCTGCTGTGGGCCTTGCTATTCAGCTTAATTGCTTTCGTTTCCAGGCTCTCCTGAATTCTACATTGTTTTCTTTTGCCTAACTGATAGTAATTCCTCATGGAGGCAGTTCTGTATAGTGGAAGGCAGGAGGCCATGTGGAAACAGATGTTTTAAAGCTGCTCACTTACTTGCTGGTGGGAGGTTGAAGTGACATTGGATTTCGCACCAAATAATTAGGAAATACCTGTGTGTCACCAGCAATTGTGGCCAGGCTGAGTGCTTCTAAGCACCCCAGATAGCAGCAATTCTTGAAGCAGTGGCTGCTGTGAGTGCGTGTGTGAGAGTCCTTATCTAGAATGCAAGCTGAAAAGCATTTTAGAACTGTATCATTGAAAGACTGCACCAGGGTTGAAATGGGAGGAGCAGAATCATTGTTCTGATAGAGACTTTATGGGTACCAGGAACAGAAGAAGGAAAACGCATGAAAGGTTGCAGGGCCTTATGGAGTGATTGGCAGAGAAATGGATGTGACAACACCAGTCAGTCTAAAAAAATAACAGCCCACAAGTGGAAACAGTGGAACAGCTTTTCCTTAAAGCGTGGTGATGAAGACAAACAGACGAGTGTAGGAGGAATGAAATACATCAGCTGTTAACACCTTCTTTGAAAGCGCTCTTAAAAGGGAATAAAATTACTTCTTAGTGCTTTTGAGAAATGCTTTTTTGTCTTCGTGAAGAAGAAATTAAAGAAAATACCACTTGATTCTGTATGTACTTAAAAAAAAATAAAATTCTGTGAGTATTTTCACATAATAAAGTGTTGTGTCGAAGTGACAAGTGTTAGTTGTGAGAACAGCTCTCTTCCAGCACTATTTTTAACAGATGCAGTAAGATGACTGCACTGCTGTCAGCTATCACGACTTTGGCCTCCAGTCCTAAATCCATTTCATGCAAAACTTTGAGGAGACAGACTTGATGCTGAAAGAGAAAATAACCAGCTTGGGTCAGCAAGTGCTCCCAGTTTGAGGGTTCTGTGCCAAAAACTGTCTGTGACGTTCTGCCCAGACTTTACAAATCAACACCAGCATCTCTAATTGTACTAGCAAGCAGAGAGGAGCACGACATTACTAGTCCTGATACAGTTAGTAGTCCTGATACAAGGTGTTCTGTAATGATGGTTCCCATAAGCACTGATCCCATCAGTTTTCCAAACGCTAATGGGATGCTATTCACCTCATCTCCTCCCTTTTCTACAAAAAAAGATGCTAGTATTGCTTTGGTTCTGTTTCTTAGGAAGAGAGATGCCTCTTATGTAGTGTTTCAATAGGATAGGAATGTTTCGATAGGAGTTGTAATGGAAGCAGAAGTAGAGGAAAAGCATCAGTGTTCCATTAAATGAAATTCTTATTTAAGTTCTTACTTAGATTCAAGTTATTATTTAAAAAAAAAAAGCTAATTTTTCTCAATGTTTTTAACTGCACATGGAACTACTCGGTTTTTTTGTGATGGTGTCCTGAAATGGGATCTGAAATTGAGCAGTGGCCTCTCCTTCCCTGCAGTGGCCCAGGGAGAGGTGTCTGAACTTCTAAAGCTGTGCATGTCTTTCCAGTAGTTGTGAATCATGTATTTTATATGCATTAAAAGCAGTCTCAGTGTGTAGCTCTGTGAGTTATAGTTTTTATGTGAAGAGCTTGGAGTCTTGTATTTTCATTTTGAGGAGCAACTGTTTTGTCTGCAAACCTTTTCCATGTTATTCATACTGTATATTATCCTCAGATCTGCTCTCTATTAAAAAAAAAAAAAAAGGCCACCTTTTTTTAGTGTTGTATTTTCTTAGTATATATATATACTATATATATACAGTATTTTATACTAACCGGCAATAAAGTGAGGGAGATTTTCTAGGTTATGTAAGAAATCCATGCTGATGTTCTCATTCATCATTTAAAGCATTTAATTCCCTTTTAAAGCTTTTTTAGCTGTCTTGGCAGTGTGCAGTGGATAGCTAAGGGTATGTAGGTGTGTATCTTGAGAGACTGTGTTGATATTCATTTTGGGGAAAAAAATTCTATTGTATTCATATAGAGTCTGAGCTGAGACCCGAGGGAGCAGAGAACACTGTTCATTACATACTAGAGAAAATCTGTAGCTGATGTAAATTTTCACAGCTCAGTTGACTTCAGTGAAGCTGTACTGATTTACAAGAGCTGAATATTTTTTTGCACAGTGGTTGTTTTCCCTTTGTTTATTTAAATCCAGCTGTGCTTTATATTGGACAGAGCCACAAAGCAACATTCCCTGACCTGGCTTCCTGTCCTCAGTGAAGTTCCTCTGCATTTATGCTCATCAAACTGGGATCCTCTCCTGGCTCAATATAGCAGTACAGCAGGCAATCCTTTTTTCTTTTTTATTTTTGTCTCTTACTGCTTTGAGGCACTTTGTTGGATCAAAGCTAGTTGAAATCTGAGCTATCAGGTATTTGGGGGTTTCCCTGTGGAAGGCTATCCTGGGGAGACATCGAATTAGAACAGGGGATTGCTTGATTGGGGAGTTACTTAAAAGCATTTGCTAGAGTCCTGCTGTGCACAGGTGATTATAAACTGCTAGGTCTTTCAGCTAGGGGACTGACATACAGTCAAGTACGCCTAAAGCTGGCCTGTATTGCTCTGGGACTGAGGTGCACGTGGAATTACTGGATAGAAGACTGTATGTGCCCCCTCTTATCCCAGCTGCATGGGGTACATCTCTGCTTAAATGGAAAATTTAGTCTGAATTACAATTTTCATGTGAAACGCTTAGAGTTTCGTATTTTTCATTTTGAGGAGTGCTGTTTTGTTTGTCAAGCATTTGTCAGACCTTGTCAAGCATTAAGATGAGACTATTCTCTGAGGTGTATTACTACTGCTTCAAATATGAGGCTTTGCAATTCATTAAATTCCACTCTGTTGCAGGAAAGTGTTAGTTTGCATGAAATTCCGTTGTGTGTCTGTGAAATGGACGTGCAGCCACGTTGCAGTGGACTGCTGTTAATTGCACTGCAGCTACTTATGCAAAATACGTGAGTTACCAAGAAGAATGTCCTTTCAATGCCATGGGAAGAAACTGAGGGTCTTTCAAATTTTGTCTGTTGCTGTTTTATTCCGATAGTCCTGCACCTATTTCTAATACCAGCAAAAAGGCTTTTGGGAGACTTTCAAATGAATTTCTAATAGTTCAACTGGTTTGCTATTAAATCTCTTGACCAAACATCTTACTTGGTGGAAGAAGGTCATTCTTAGAATATGAAATAATGTACAGTCCAATGTTTATTCATATGGGTTTTCAGTTTTGGTGTGCATCTGTCACATTACTCTCAAAGCCTATCATATGATGTACGTCTGTTCTTTTGGATAGAAACAAAATATCATAATGGATCCTATATTTATAGAATGCTAAATAACAATGTACTATCTTATATTAGGTGAAAATGGTGTCCTCTATTCATTTGTATAGAATCATAGAACTGCTCAGGTTGGAAAAGACCTAAAGGGTCATCAAGTCCAACCAGAAGCTGACTGTGCTACCCAACTCTAACAGCCCTCTGCTAAATCATGCCCCACGTCAAACGTTGTTCACCACGTCCAGGGATGGTGACGCAGCCATTCCAGTGCTTAACAGCCCTTTCTGTAAAGCAGTTTTTCCCAATATCCAACTTCTGATTTGAGTCCTTTAGTTTATTTTGTGTTGTAAAGCTATATAAATTGCTTACTTATTTAAAAGCTGCTATTGGTTTCTGTGAGCCTGAATTTGAATTTTCAGGTGTCACTGAAGCATGCACAAGATTCTGCTGTTAGCATCTGTAGTGCTGTTCATCGAGGTGATGCTCAGTTTTAGCTAGTATAAATTTAGTGTGTTCTGCAGTGATGGACTTCTGGCCAATTCGTATATATCAGTAACTAGTAGATTTTTTAAATTTGCTTCTTTCCCATTCATTTGTCTAATCCTATGGGCTGTTAAGATGATACTTGCTTCTGTGCAGTTCTGGAGCTGTTTGAGCACAGCACTTTGCTATCATTGCCGTGCTTTCCATTGCACTATTGCATTACAGATGACCCTATAGGAAGAAGCTCTATGTCATCAGTTCTAGCTGCTTCATCCCAAAGAGTTACTTTTATTCTATATTGTTTTATGTTTTGGTTGTTTTGACTGGAAAGTGATTATTTCTCTCTCTGAGCATTCACTTACAAGCAAAAGGCAAAGAAAATCAGTTGGCTTAGCAGCTCTGAACAGGAACGTCAGCTTCTTTTTGAGTGCTTTTAAATCCCTTAACAACCAATGGTAGCAGTGTCCTAAAAGCACGATTATTCCGTTTTCACGTCCTGGTGTGATGATGGCACTGCAAAGCGCTCACTGAATGTAACGCTTGTACTTCAGCTGTGGATTATAAGAGCTGCAGGATTCCACAGTCCCTCTCAATCTAAACATCTGTCTTTGTGTTCAGTGGTTGCGAAGAAAACAGTGTTATGAAATGTGAGGACAGAATAATCACCTCTCTAATACAGCATTATGAAACGGCCTGCATTGGGAGAGGCAGATTTGTACTTGCTTTATCTTACGTGGGTGTAAGAGATGATGGCAGTGTAAATCTCAGAGGGATAATGTGTGTGCTTTAGAATCTCTTCATGAGGTTAATGCCATGCAGAATTGGTTGTTTGAGTCCATGAGATGAGTATTTTCACTGGTTACAGTTTCCTTATCAGTCACAGTAATCAATGGAACTAATGGTAAGATTTTGGAGTTTATGAATTCTTAGGATTGTTTTATAGGAACAAAATGGTCCTGTACTAATTTTTGTGTGGAGTCTCAAAACACAGTATTTCTTCAGTTGTCATTGTCTTTAATTTAGAAATTGATGCATTTTAGACATATGTTACCCTGTGGTAATGAAGTGGAAATGCGTGAAGAAAATAATATGTGAAGGGGAACCATTTTACCCCGTCAATCTAAGCCCCAGATTCCCACCTGCAGTAAAAATACAGTAGTGTTGTGAGACACTCTGTATTATTAAGCCTATTACTGGCTGTTCATACCTGTAAAATATGAAAGCTGTTGTGTCAATGAACTCTGCTCAGAGAGTCAGAAGGCTCCTGAAGGCCTCTGCTGTCTGGAAGAGAAGCTGGAAGGCAGCACACTGCAGTTTGCTTGTTAAAATGAAACAGCTCACAAGACAGCATCCTGCCTCTCCTGTGGGGTTTGGCACTTCACCTTGTTCTCTGCACCTTGGTTTACTTGGGAGAATAACGGAGCAGTACCAGGCTGCTGGAAGATCCCAGCTGATCCTGGTAAAACCATGATCTGCTCCACAGTTCTGTTGCTAGGAGTTAGCATTCAGTGTACCTCTAATAGAGCCTCAGCCTGTTTTTATTCATCTCTGTTGAAAAATTGCTTCTTGTGGGTAGGGATACCCTCAGATGAGTGGTTGTTGTGATTTTTCTTCTTCAATTTTGAGTTATTTATTGGCTATCTTTAAAAAATCCTTTGTGATAGAATCAAATCCATTTTCTTTTTTATAGTTTGATGATGGTTTCTCTTTGAGGTTTGGCATTCACATTTCATCTGTAATTATATCTGTCCTGGAGCTTGGTTTTTGTTTGAGTGGAAGATCATTTTTGTTATCAGGAGACCACATCAGAGTCTCCTCTTGTCGGCTTGTTGCAGGCCGCTAGGAGTCTGTTTGAAGCCCTTGGATGGTAGAAATGCTGCAGTCGTTTCTGGAACTTGTCAGAATTTGAAAAATGATAATGAGTGGGAAGTGTGCTGTAGTACTCACTTCTTGAAATGTTTTTTCATTCCTTCTTTTGCTGTAATCGTGGAGTATAAGAACTTTATTTTCAAAACTCAGTAGAAGTATTTCTTAAATATCCTTCAGCAGAGTGGGTGTGTGAAACACGCTGCAAGGCTTCATGCTTCTCAGCGAGTGGGAAATGTGCTCCTGCACCCAGCAAACACATCACTCAGCCACTGCTTGGGCTGCTGAGCTCTGCGGAGCATCGCTGAACCCGAGGGCTGTTACCCTGTCCTCTCCTCTCCACCTCACCCCATCTTTGTTCAAGTGACGACGATGCCAGTGAATCAGAAATGCATTCTTAATGAAACTGACCATTACGAAGCAATTATAGAGAAAATAAATCTAAACCGCATGCTTTTCCTCCTAGAAAAGATGCTCTTTCGTAGCCATAGGCAGTGCTGCTATGCAGACCGTTTTGTGCACTGTGCAGAAAACAGCCGTGTTTTGCCTTAGATCCAGGAAACACACTGAGCAGGAGCGAGAGGTGAGGCTGTGAAAATGCTCTGGAAGCACCTGGCCTGTTGTGTGCACTGCGTTACTGCACAAGCAATCTCTTACCTTCGTCAGTGTGCGTGTGTTGTATGTCACTGCTGGCAGAGCACAGCTGACAGAATTAGAAAAATTGGAGATGCCATTGGAGACTGCAAATCCCTTCGGCCTTTTCCTAGAATGGAAATAAAGAACATTCTGCTCTGCCTCTTGAACATTGCTGCAGCACTTCGTGTGTCCAGGAATTAAACGAGACTGCTGTGTCGTACTTACAGGTATCATCTCTGATGGGAGATATTGCAACTTACTTATTGCTTACTTAGAGTGTTTCTCTTCCCTAATTCTTCAAACATCTCTGTTTTACCACTGCAAATTGCAGTATCTTGGTCTTTTAATCTGTTCCTACTTATTCTATTAAATGCATCAGAAGAAGAAAGCTGTGCATTCTCTTCAATTGGATAGAATTTTTGCAACATTTTCTTCTCAGAATTGAATAAGTTATATTAAGCTGTTGTGCTTAACTGGATTTAAAAAAAAAACAACACATTAAAACAACAAACAACTGCCTAAAGAATTAATTGAGGAAGGCTTAATGAATAGCATTGTTTTTCCTTCTGCTGCTCTTTGTGATAATTAAAATGAGTTTTATTTTTGTACTGCAAGGAGACACACTGCATCAAGGCCAACAGAGTGTTTACAAAGGAGTGATGTATGAGCTCTGTGTGCCCATAAAATACAGTGAAGCAAGCTGCTTTGACTTGGTTCCCACAAGCTTCTGTTATTACAGGTTTGTTTACTTGAGCTGTGAAGGTTTATTTATATAAATGCCAGAGATGCTGTTCATAATTGTGTCCAGGACCAACGTAGTACAGCACTGATCAAACCCGCTGCAGCTTTGTTTTAAATCAAACGTGAGATATTTGACAAGTTCATAACTGTCTACTATGGATTTTTTTTCTGCTGTACTCCAGATACCCAAGCTAGAATTTCAAAAGCACTGAGGAGAGAACTCCAATTTACAAATCTGTCAATAATGGCAGCCAGAGCATCATTACTGATGTAATATATTGTAAGATTACATGGGGGGAACTCAGCACAAATGATTTCTGTAGCACTTGTTACACGTGAATTTTGCAAAGAATAACACTTAGAATAATAACCATGTAATGTGTTTCCCTGTGAAAATACAGATCGTACATTTCAGCTAGTGGTTCAGCTTGAGAATTGGGAGCTCACATCTGGGTATTTTCTGCAGACAATTCCTTTGGTCCTTTTACACATCCCAGATTATGGTGCTTAGTTTCAGTTTTATAAGCCTTGTAATTGGCTCAGTAGAAGAGCAGCTTACTTCAAGACCAGTTTACCAAGTAAGCTGTGGTGCTGTGAGTTACGTATATTCACTCTATTCCATTCTATCTATCCTTGCTCTTTGTGTAACCATTACCAGCTTCTATATCACGGTTAAAAAAAATACTAGCTAGTGTCACTAGCTGAGAATCAGTTCTCCAGGCAGCTCTTTACTCTAAATAACTGATAATTACTTAAGAAATTTAGTATCAAGAAAGTCTCTTCTGTTAGTTTATTGCTACATAACTGCTGAGTATCCCTGTTTCCAAGAATCTGAAGCTTGTGTGATAGAGTTCAAAGCTTAAAACGTGTTCAGAAAGATGTTAACATTTGCTGTCATTGTTGGTAGGAGTATTTGATTTGACAAGACTTGTCTTCCCCCAGAACCTGTTGAATCCTGAATATAATTAATTCTCTAAGAGTAAGTAATAATCTTTATATTGCATGATTTTACTGAAAATCGATATTGGGATAGATGAGTCATTGCATTAAAAGTTACATTATTAAAATCTATTTTAACAGTATTTTCTTGTTCTATGGGCTTTTCCAAGATAGATTCATTCTAGGGGAAGTACATCTGCTTTTTGAAATTGGCTAAACAGGAAAAAATGTATCTGGAGTCGTGTGAGATGTTAACTCCTGGTGCCATTCTGCAACAGCTGACAGAGCTGAATTGGGTTTGGTGTTAGGAAGTTTGAAAAGGAAGGATTATTGGCAGAGGGTTCAGCTGCTGCTTTGGTGCTGTAACATCCAGTGGGGATGCAGCAAAGCACTGTCTGTTCAATTGGCCTCTCTGAGCAAAGTGAGCTGTTTCTTCCGAATTGTTTTGAGTGAGTTTGAATATTAATAGATTCACAGATTTTATATATTAGTGTTGAAGTTTTTTACTGCCTTAGTCTTAGTTACAGGTGCCTTTCTGTAGGCAGTGAATCTGTGGAGGACAGGGAAGGAAACTGGTTTTATCTGCTTGTACTTGTGCATTATCAATGGCATTTGGAGCCCAGGTTTGAAAAACAGTTTTGGTTGTCACTCTATGTCAGGTTTCTCTGGCTGCCCTAGAACATCCACCTTCCCCACGCCTCCTGTCCTCCTTGTTTCAGTATGTGTTTAAAAAAAACAAAATCTTGGCGTACTGTATTCTTTTTTGCAGATGAGTATAAGAATCTCTGAGCTGGAAAATCAGCTGCCTTTCCTTGCTGGTGAAGGATATTATATATAGAGCTGCTAAAACCTTGGCACCTGTAATTGTGCCAGACGTGAGCATGGCTGCAACTGGACCCTGAATGGATTGATCTGTGACCTCTGCTCAGCAGTCCTGAGAGAGTACAGCAGGAAGTTTCAAATTATAGTCGCAGCATGTGATCCTTAAGCTATTCTAGAGTGTTAAACCCTTTGTCCTCTGCTAGAAGACCTGTAATTTGTATCAGCATCAGAAGTCCCGTGTAAGGGTTGCAGGCTTTAGAAATGCTTTTCCCCTCTCCTGTCCACGTTCACTCCCTGCACAGAGAACCAGACACAGCAAATGCAGGAGATGTCTAATATCAAAGATATCTTCCTCTTAAGTTTCTGTGCCGCAGAAGTCACTAAGTTTCGAGGCTGGGTTTTCTTTTCACAAAGGTGTGATGATGTGGGATCGTTGGAAACTTGTGACCAACACCAAACCTAACAATCATGTCTCAATCCAACCTCAGTGAATGTGTACCTGTGTTCACACCGTGCTGCACTGCTTTGCTTTATCCACTGGAGCTGCAGAGAATAGGATCACGTGTGACCTCAGTTTCAGCTCGAGGAGTACTTGGAAAGGTTTAATCTGCTTTGTCAGATCAATGGAGAGATGTTTGCATAATGCAGCATAAGGGATCTGTAGTACTACTTAAATCAGGTACAGGAGTTAAAATTAATTCCTATTTTGTTTACTACTTCAGCTTTATTAAGCTGTAATCTTTTTAATATATCTAAAGAAGCTGCTTTCCATGTTCTGATTTGTCACTGTCCTGTTTTTATATGGTTACTTCCAAAGATATTTTAAGTGTTCTAAATTAAACTTGTCTTTAATCTTTTAACCTGAGTGCTTCCCTTAGTTGTTGGCTCATAGCTTGTTCCCCAGGTTGGAAATAAAGTCCTGGCAGCCCCCAGATAGCCAGCCAGACCCTGCCCTTGGGATTTGTGCCTGTCCAGGTTTGTATTAGTTGTTTAACACCTGCCAAGGTGTTTACAGCACCCTGAAGTGATTGTACACCTTTCTATTGCAGGAGATGGAGGTGCAGCATCTGGGGAATGGTTTTGCCGTTGGGGGAGGTGGGCTGGGAACACTTTTTCATGGACAGATCTGTTATTTTGAATAAAGTCCATGCAGCCATGATCTTAGCATTGCAAGCTGCCTTATCTCTGTGCAGTGTGACCTATGAGCAGAGCCACTGTGAGCCTCATTCTTTAATTCACTGGAATGAACTTTTTAACTTAAATGCATGGTGTCTGTGTAGGCTAGCTTTTCTCCTCCAGTGAACAAATACCCATGTTTGTATACACTTAAGGACAGCACTACATGGGGAAGCCCATGCTCATGGAGAGGAGCACAACTAGTGCTCCAAAGACCAGTCCAAGTCTGCTCAGCCCTGATGTATGGGAATGCACCCAGGTTTGCTAAGTCAGAAGCAGGCTCGAGGTGAAAACTCGTCTTTCACAGTTGCAGTTTTTTGCCAGCTCACAGTGCAGGGCAAACCATTGTGTACTGGCCCTGTTCACTGACACGGGTCACTCCTTCATTGCAGCTTGCCTGCTGGTAATGGCATGCTGGTGATGAGATTTGTGTCCTGAATGCCTCCCCTGGCTGCTTCCTGCTCACCCACGTCACTGTGGGGATAATGGCTGTGTCAGGACTCCTTGTTCCACACCTTCAGCCCTTATATTGAATGTGAGCTACAGCCACCTTCAGATAGCATCTAGCAATTCAAGGCAAATTGGTTTTTTTGTGTGAGGAGGGGAATTGTTTTTGAGCACTAATGAAGTCAAGCACAGTGTTCTCTATAACCTATCTTTCCTTTACTTGCTTTTGTTTTTTTTTCCTGAGGAAGTATTTCAGTTACTTCTCCAAGTCAGTCCCTGATGCCTAGTGCAGATCTTGTTTCCTAGATAAGTATAATTTGGTATTTTGCCAGGAGCACAGGTATCTGTAAAGTGCAACTCTGACTTTTTTGAGAGATGCTCTGGGATTTTGTTTATCAGATTTGGAGAAATATATCTTATTACATATTGTTTTTTCCCTGCATGAAGGCTGAATTTATTATTTTATTTCTGAAGTATATCAGCACTAGAACATGACAGGGCAGGTACTTTCATTTTATTCAGGCATAAGTCGGTAAACAAATCCTGTCTCATACCCGCTCAGCATGTTTTGTAAATGCCTGTGTGTGTGTGCAGGCAGAATGCTGACAAATTAGAAGTTTCTACAACATTAGAAAGATCTCTTAGTGTATATTGGCAGGATGTTGATCATGCAGTGATAGCTGGAGCTGGGTTCTAACATTTGTTTTGTTTCTCTAGCTGATGCTAAATGGCATGCAATTTGGCTGTGCACAATAAATACCCAATGGTGAAATAGTCCTAGATTTCCATTCAATAATGTATCTGAATAGCAGCATCATGTTTGTTTTTCCCTTTCACGTACAAGTCCTTCATCCACTTTCATGCAGCAGAATGAGTGCAGGAAGGTTAGGGGCTGCTGGCCCTGCAGGGCTGCTGCCGCCTGCGGGCTCCCCTGGGCAGGAGGAGACACGCTGTGCAGCCTTTCCAGCTAATGAGGAAATAGCATCTGAGCCTCCAGCTCTCAGAGGAGTTTTCTGATCTCAGGTTGTTACTGCAATACACATTATCAAAATAAGCACCCAGTCTTAGGCAGCCGGTCCTGATGGGTATCTTGACCTTGAGCTACATCCAGACCCCTCTGCAAACTGGATTGTAGAGCTGCTCAAGTTGGATGCATTGAGCTGTGCACAGAGAAGAAGCTCTAAGCATTTGGAGAGCTGTAAGATCAGCATCAAATTGCATGGGAAGTAGAGATTCATGGCTAAGTGGAATGTAACTGTGGCAAGGCCATTTTGATGGTAGCTTGAGATCAAGATATTGGCAGAATATTGGCCCAAGTAGCATGAACTTCTGTGGGCAGAAAGCCATAGCAGGCTGTTGTGTGAAAGACCTGTGCTCTGTATGTTGGTTAAGTGGAAAGATGTGAAATGCTTTGTGGTGGCTTTCCTGTTGCAAGGCACAGCAGCCCGCTTTGGCAAGCTGCAGTGTATCTTTAGCACTTAACCCTAGGTAGGTATCCAAAACCAGAAATCAGAGTGACACAGCTCCTCTCAGGCTGCTCCAAGCTCACCTTACTGAAGTTCTCCCATCTCTGTGGCTTCCTTGATTACCAAGTTTGAAATTCTTTGGAGAAAAAAAAAATAGCTTTGGGTGTTGCTCTGCTCATTCATCTTCATTCCATGACATTCCATTGGGTACAGCTCAGGAGGGAGCAGAAGTTATGGAGCCTTCAGAACTCCATGCAGAAAGTGCTGTAGGGTCTTTATAAGGATCCTGCTAATGACTGAGGAGAGAAACGCTCACTTTCCTACCACCAGAAAAGACAATACCTATCAAACACCACGAAGTGAAGTTCTGGGAACAAAAGCTGTGTGAAGTTTGGGTTTTCTTGGGCAGCTCTTGCAGTGTGCTTTGCCAAAGTGTGCATGTTTGTCAGTGGCAGAAGACTTGTCTTGGTATTTCACAGCACAGCCGTTAGCACCTGGTACTGTGTCAGAATGTGACAGAACACATGCCTGCTCTGCATGCCATTTAAAAACAAAAAGATGAGCACTGGACATTTCAATAAGGAGTTAAAACAGAATTGTTTTCTCAAAGTAATGAATTTGTGTGGCTGGCCTTTTCAAAAAGGGCTTCAGCCGAGCACTGCTGACTGGTATTTGCTGTCTGTCACCAGTGACCTGCTGGGATATAGCTCAGAACAAGGCGTGTTAAGCCAGTGCCGAGCTTCTGACTCCTTATTATTCTTTGGGAAGAGTGAGGAAAGGTGAGAGAGAAATGCTATGTGCTGGAGAACGCTCTGTAGCACTCACAAGGTAACCAAGTGGTAGCAGGCTGCAGCTTTCACCTGTGTTTCCATTTTCAGTGTTCAATGAATGTATTGACTGCAGTTTCTCTCCTGAATGGTCTGAGCTTTAACCTGTGGATGAAATTCCAGTCAGAGACAGTCACCTTCATTTCCTGAATGCGTGGTTGTAAATAGCATCTGCAGACAGCCATGTGATAATGGCAGCGGGGATTTGAGCCATCGCTGCGGCTGGTGATGAAAGCAGAACTGCAAGATGGTTTTCGGAGAAAGCAGTCAGTGATGAGTGGAGGGTCTTTGCTGTCAGATCGCATTTGGTGCGCAGCCGTGTGGTGCATTCAGAGCAGACATTTGATTTCTGATCTGATTACACTTAATTAAACAAAAATCTCTTTTTTATGTATAGGGAAATCTCTTGAGAAATACATCATACTTAGACTGCAGAATGAGGTGCTCAGCTGCTGTTCTGCTGCATCTGCCGCTCTCTGGGCATGTATTGCCTCCGGCTGTTCGTTCTCAACTCACCGCGGCATTACAGCTCTCGCAGTTTTTCATATTTCTTTTGAGGGCAAATGTATTTGATCTCTGCTTTGTGCAGTGCAACGTTCTGGCCCTGTTTCATCATCACGAGTTAAATCCTCTTCAGACTCCTTCAAAACCTCAAAGAGTTTTGGGCGCAGCAGATCTTCTGCACCCGGGCTGTGACACGCACCAGGCGCAGCCCGGTCTGCAGGAGCTCTGTCTGGAGGAGCAGTGCCTGGGCTCTGCACGAGGACCTGCAGGAGCTGTGGTGGAAGAACAGTCAGTAGACATAGATGGGGGAAGCACCGTCACTGTAACTGTGAACTCCTTTAGCATTTGGCTCGACAATAGCAGCAAATGGAAGCAGATGATAAGCAGCTCCTGCACTGCTGGTGCAGAGGGTAATGAATGAACATTTACTGCTGCTGCTCTGAGAAGCCATACTGTGTTAGCAGCAGCATTCGGCCAGCTTGGCTTTGATTTTATTACAAGTGTCAGGAGCTTGTGTCTAGACTGGTGCTTTGGCAGCTAATTGATCTCCAGCATTTGATATGCTAATTATTTCTTTCATATAATGCTAACATATGTACAGTGAGAAAGCGCCTTTCCAATGTGATGAGGATTCCTTGGGCATATTGGGAAAAGGAGAGTAAGACCTGTGAATCCTGATGCATGCAGCACCAGCTACGAATGACTGAACATTTGTGGGAATTTAGTTTAAAAAAAGCTGGGCCAAAATTTCCCTGGGTTGTTCCACCGTTCCGCAGAATTCTGTTGTTGTTCTTTAGAACAGAGGGAACATACTGTTCTACCAGGATCAGGTGTTTTTTGTTGTACAATGACTGGACAGGGCATGAGGTGAAGCAGGCTATCCTGTACAGCCCAAGCAGAAAGGAAAATTGGTGTGGATTGGGGACTATGCTACTCTCTTATACACAATTACCTTAATAGATGTTGGCAGCTTTTTGGTGCTATTACATGGATGTTCCTTCTTGTGAGGTCAGCAATCTGGACATCATAGTTTTTATTGTATTTCCTGCAGTTGAAGAACGAACAGCTCATAGTATAGAGGCAAGATGAGTCATCTCCCAGTTCTCCATCAGGGCAGAACATAACTTCTCTGCATTAAACCTGGCTCTCTAGGTAACTGAATACTCTGAAAGCTTTCTGTGGATTCATACCAACCGACCATTCCAGAGGAAGTGGTACTTTCCTACCTTTTGGGTGCCTGTGTGCTAGGTAGTTCAGCCTCTGTTCTTCTGTCCTTTTCCTTTTTGGGTTCTCTTCATGCTCTGGATGTGTAAAATAGAGTTTTGTGCAACTCGGTGCTCAGCTTTCTGTAGCTCTGTGTGGAATTATAATTGCACGTGTTTTTTGCTCTTTGAAAGAAAACCACCACTAAGGGGAATTCTTATGCACATTTTCTTTTTTTCTGACTCTATTCAGATATTAAAAAGATATTTTTGAGTACATAAAATGAAATATTTTTGAAAGCAGGCTATGGGAGGGTTCCTGCTGAGCAGCCTTCTTGAGGAGGGCCTGGAACACAGCCACAGAAACACATCAGCACAGTGAGATGTGGCCAGAGGCAGAAGCAGGATCTTTGCTGACCTTTGGAGAGCAGCAGTGATCGATTGCCATGTTTGGCAAAGAAAGAATTTAATTTCTTCAAACACTTTAAAAAGAAAGCTAATAGATTTGCTTGATACCTACACAGGTACCTTATACAAAGACTAATAGTCTGCTCTAATGCCATTAAGTGGGTAGTAATTAGATTACTAATATTTACAAATAAGTTATACATAATGGGGAAGTGTTTGATTTACATTTGACTTCATCCACTGGCAGCAGATTACATGAGCACTATCAAATATTCCAAATGCATGACCAGGTTCTACAACTATTGTGGGAAGAGACTTCATGTCTACTGTAGTAAGCTTATTTGTATGCTCAAAGCCCTAATCACTCTTTGTTTGGCTAGAGAGGACTTTGATCTTACCCACAGGGTATACAGAACTGATTACTGAGCTCTGCAGACCAAGCCAACGCAAATAAAACCATTCATTAATTTTAGAGGACCATTAGTGAACTGATTACTGAAAATGAAGTCAATGGAGCTACATTTACTGAAGACCCAAGTGGTAAGCAAGATCCTCTCTTAAATTGAGTTGCTCTACCTACAGTTAAAGTCATCCATCTACAAAAGCCTGCGAAGACTGTGGGGTTGTTTTCTAGGTAAGCAGGGATATATTTTTATACTGAAATGTAGTGTGTTGCATTTCACTCATCTTGAGATCTGGTATAATGCTGCTGGCAGTACAGTTCCTAATCTCAACACAATTGTGAATGGCAGAAAGCCCTGGTCTCCCACAATGGCAAACATTCCTTATTCTTCTAGCTTACTTTTCACACATCTAATTTTCTTCACAAGTATAACTGATTTTTGAGAGGAGAAAATACCTCATTGAATCTTCCGCGTTGGCTGGGGTTCTTAATGGAATCACTTTTACTGAAATCGTAGAATAAGAGGTATTTTGCATCAAAACAAGTTATAATTGATTTATGTTATTTGTGGCTCATTACTTCTGGTTCAGGCAACAATTTCCTTGATGGGCTTGAAAACTACGGCAATAGCACTGAGAATTAAAGCTTGGAGTGCACTGTGGGCTTTTTTGTCTGGGAGTCTAAAGAATTACATGTGTTTATACTATAACTGCTCCTTTGAGACTCCACTGATGAGGGTAAACCTTTGCCTCTTTCATTTTTGTGCATAATATATTAGATGACATGTAGAATAATGTTATAATGTGCTTACAGATTACAGCATAATGCAGAGAGGTAAGGTTATGATAGACCTTTAGCAAGGGAAATGTTCAATATGGTTATTGAAATACACTTCAAGGGAAGTAATTGAAACTTTTTCAACGATGAAATGCAGTGGTTTGGTTACAAAGATTTGATGTTTCAGAAATCACGTGCCATTGAGTAGACTTTAAACAACTGTGTTTTGTGACTTTGCATGTTGAGATGTATTTATTTTAGCCATGTTGGTGCTTCTTGCATTTGCTTTCTACAAACATCCTAGACATCAGGACTCATAAGGGGAAATCTTCACAGATATCTTCAGCACAACCTTTGTGAGCACAGCAACGCTCTCTATAAGATTCAGCATCTATATGGAAGATGTGATCACCTGTATGCATTCCATCAGTAAGGAAAAGACTTCTTTGAAGAGTGAAGTCAGGTGAAGAAACTAATAACATGGATCTGTAGGGATGAGGGGCTGACAGAAAAGTGACTGGTCAAGAAGAAATTCATGAGTATAAATTCCAGATAAGAATTGTTTGTTAACAATTCCATATACAAGTACAAAGGAGTTTCAGTGAAACATGGATTTATTTTTTTTTTCCTCCAGAATGCAGGCACACAAAGAAAAACTTGTTTTCAGGTGTGAGCATGCCCTTGTAATGGTATAGCAGGTATCGCAGTCACAGCTTTATGCTCATGTGTGAGGTGTCTTCCAAAACATTTGTCATGCAAGTAGTATGTATGCATTGGTGTCGGTATTGATGGGACTAAGTGGATTAATGAGAAGCTGTCACTGCATTACATTCAGTACTTTCTGACAACTCAGTAATGGATCTGAGCCATAATTTCAGCTTAGCAGCATGGATAGTTGAGTTGGCCTTAGTTCAGGCATCTCTGTCCTGTGAGGTGGTGACTTACGGAGTGCTGACTTGGGACTCAGCTGAGCATTCACTGAGTTGAGAGCATTGAGTAAAGCATTGAGGCTAACTTTCATGGTTCCTCAAGACACATCTGGCAGTACAGATCAAATTGGAAATGAATGCCTGCAGAATAATGAAAACTGGCTTAGTAGAATAATGTTCAAGAGAGCATACATCTGTTAAGACTGAATTTTAAAATGTGACACTTCTTTTTCTATGTTACTGAAGATCTTATAGATTTTGCCCATCCTCCTAGCAGCCCCAATGAGCTGCACTGTATCCAGATATGAGTTCTTAAAGATGGCAGATGCTTTTAAAGTGTTTCTCCTTGTCATAATTCAAAGCCCTCTGGTTGCTGCTCAGACATCATTTTTGTGTCAAAATTCCATTTTTATGTACTTACTATAAAGAGCATTCATTCAAGAGTCCCAGTGCTGCAGTCAGCAGTGATATGAAAATCTTGGCCTTCCTACAATTGCAGAGGAGCTGCAGAAACAGTTGGATTTTGCTATGAACCTCACTCACAGGAGCTCCCTCTCATCAACTTGCTCTGGAGGCAGGCTTGCATTTGTTCTCATGTTTGTCTTTGTAGATCCTAAGGCTTGAGAGCTTGAATCAAATCTGTCTAGGTGGGAAAAAAAATCAGTTACCAGTAGCTAACTCCTTGCTTGAACTGCTTGTCTGACTAAGAAGAAATAATCATCAGGAACAAAGATGTTTAGACTTCTGGTCGATCAGTTTTGTCACTGTTGCATTAACACTTTCTTTTTGGCTTGAAAAATGGAGGAACAGGCTGGTGACTGAGTCAGTACAGTAGGTTATAGACTACAGCTCTGAATCACAGCACAGTGGCATGTGAGTCAGACAAGTTTAAGTATATTCCCTTTACTTTTATTTTATGAATATTCTCTTCATGTGCTTTCATTCATAAACAGTATTTTATGTACATATGGGTGGACAACACTAAAAATGTGATGTGGGTACAAATCAGTAAGTATTATTGCAGACCAGCTCTTGTCACTTCTGAAAATGTTAGAAATATTCTTGCAGAAAAATACAGACAAGGGAAGAGAGATTCCTAAGCCTTCTCTTGGTTTTGAGGATTTTGCTCATCTGGTCACAGCATGGCGATGGCAAATCAAACTGGGCTCATGTGCAACTCATGTAACTCATGCTACTGCGCCTGGCTGCCTCTGACTGCAGCTCATGCAGGTTACATTCTCCATTGCTGCTGCTCTGAGTGTGGTCTTTGGCATGCAACCCAGCATCAGGATTGGAACTCACACTTTCGGATTTGCAGCAGTTCCTCGGGCAGCTCTGGCACTAAGCCCTTTATCAGATTAAACAGCAGAAAGGAAATTCTTTGGCTCGTTTGACTGCTGTAGCTCAGTGTCTATATATTGAATTATTTGCCATCGATCCAGGCTCAAGCAGCATTAGATAAAGCTCACTTTTGTTGGATAACTTGAAGCCATAATTTTGGTAAGACATCTGGTTGCAGACATTTCAGAAGCAGTAAGAAGCGAAGGTGATTCTCTCAGTCTCCTCCACAATTTTAACTTGTACTTCCTTAATCATGGGTAAAAAATGCCTGTGAGATGTACCTGATATTTCACAGTGTTAAAGAAATGAATCAACTAAAGCTCTTGGCACTGTATAAGCTGATTGATTGGTTTTTGATGTATGGGTGTCTCATTAATTAAAAATCTTGTAGGCAAGTGCTCTACTCCATCTTTGTTCATCGTTACTATTAATGTTTCAGATGAGCTTTTTGAGAGCGTGGACTTTGATGCTTTAATCCTCAGTTGTTTTTAATCATTTCGTTTAGAAGTGGCTTAGCTTTGTAAGAACTGCTGTGGAAGTGATCCTTAGTTAAATGTGTGAAGTGTGAAAATCATCTGTCAAAGCAGATGTACAGCGTGTCTCCTGTTAATCTCTTTGGCCTTTCATCCCGTATTTCCGGGTTGTGTGGGCACTGACAGTTGACTCAGGATTCAATCAAACCGGGAGGAATCGCAGTTTTTCCTGCCCTCCAGTCACCACTCAGACAATCAGCCATTTTTTCACACGAGTCACAGACTCATTAGACCTTTGTTCAGGCTGGCTGAGGCACAGCAAGGATTTGGAAGGAAGGTTCTTTCATGCCCTGGGGTGTTTTTATGAGCGAAACATTTTCTGTTGCATTTGAAAATGAAATTTTGTAATTTGCAATTGTGAATTTTTTTTAATCGCGTTACATAGTGACAACATAAAGGAATTATGTTTCATAAAGGAATTATCGAGATGCCATTCATTTTACAGTACTTGGAATATTGCCAACCAGAGCAAGGCACTGAAAGCTCTCACTGCTGCTTTGCTGTGTGCTTTCTAACGAATTTAAGGCAATCTGCAGGGAAACGTTCAGCTGTGACATCATTTCCTGAATGGCACGTTGTGAAATATACTGAACAAAGCAATTACATTTAAAATTATCAGTGAACTCAGGTCTTAGACAATGCACATATACATGGAGTAATACCATTACGATGCTGAATATTTGTATTTTATCTCTGTGGGGAATTGAGAGGGTAGTATAAAACACGTAGAAAATGGACTGTTGTTTTACTGAAGATCTTTTTGTCTTAAAGGAGAGAGAGCTATGGGTGGGTGGAACCCAAGGGAGAAGCAGACGTGTGGCAGGAAGGGTAAATCAAGTGTAAGCATTAAAATCAATCCCTTTGTTTGGATCTACCCCTCTGAGAAGATTGCAGCCTGGCAAAACAGTGCAGTGACAAGTAAATGCACTGTTGACAAATATAATCTGAAAAGATTTGGCTGGGCTAATTTCTCTCACAGGAGTACCTCTTAGCACAGATAGCCTTAGCATGGCCTAACCATGGCTGGGGGTTGTGATATGCTGCACGGCAGAGGAGCTGCCCTTGATCACAGTGTAGCCCAAATACTTCACAATTTACCTGCTTGTGTGAACAAACTGATCTCCAGATTCAGTATTGCATCTACAGCCTGGCCCAGGTGTTCTGCCTGAAGCATATGTGGTGCAGAATCCTGGGCTGAAATTATAAGCCCCTTTATTGGGGAACTTTGTGGCCCTCTTCCACCTGTGCGCACTGCACCTTCTTGTAAAAGCATCTCGCAGGTGATGTGTTGCTTTTTTTCTCTACAGAAGCTCTATGGAAACTCCATGGATCATTACTTTGTCACACTCATTAGAACTTGAGATGAAACCTATTGAGGTGCCTTAACATCATCTCTGAACACCGGGTGCTTTGGCATTTCAGATGTCACATGGGTCAGGACAAAATAGCATTTCTAATTGTCAGCCTCAGAATTGGACACAAAACTGTGTGAGGAGGAGGGAAATCCCTGTGGAGAGAATTCAAGGTTATCACTCTGCTTCTGACAGAATTGAAAAGCTAACTGGCTGACATGAAAGACCCAGCTTCTCCTATATTAATGTTCTGTAATGGAAAGGCACTGCGAGTCGTTCTGCCTTTTGTCCCAGATCTCTCATCTCTCATGTATTCTTTTCTTTCTCTGCCACCAGGTGGGTACGTTACGTTCTGTTCTGTGCATTCTGGTTCTGAATCCATGTGTATATTTCTGGTGTGATGACTTCAAAAGTATGTTTAACATTTTTGAGTGTGCTGCTGCATCTGATACACACGTGCTATATGGACTGATAGAGACATGTGTTGTTCATGCACCTGTACCACAGGAAGAAAAAAAGTGTTCTGATGCCATCATAGCAGTGAGGCACCTGGTGAAAGGACACAGTTTCTGTGCCTGCAACAGGGAGACCAGTTTCAGGTTAGCAGTCTGATTGGATTTGGAGGGGCTTGCAGAAGTTCATTGTCTGTAGGAACCCACCGAGGCAGGCCCAGGAGCAGCCTGTAAAATTATCCATATGGCAGCTCTTGGAGATGTGACAGGAGGTAACTTACCCTGCTCCTGGGCACAGCACTGCGACACCTGCAGTGAAGCTGGTAACATGTGCCATAGGTCTGTGCAGCAGGCTGCAGGCCCTGCTGGAGCTGCTGCTGTTGGCAGGTGAGAGGAGGAGCATCTCACTCAGTGCTGACAGGAGCACAGTGCTCAGTCTTCTCACAGTTGTATCTTATTTTGCAAAATCAAATTAATATAGGCTGTCAGCTTTGAGAGGAACCTTGAACAACAGATATGTAGTTCTGAACATGTGGAAGTATTCAATGTTTGCCTGTATGTGGGTTTTATGATCTATTTATATATATTCTGCGTATCCCTAGCCAAATCCTGTATGTGTTCTGCATTGTGCTTTGAACTGGGCAGAATTCTTTCAACCTGAGGAGGATCTGTGTTCTTAAGTATTGAGTAATAGAGGGCAGTGAAGGTCTCCATGCTTGCTCTCCACGTGGGTAACCTATTTCACTGCTGAAATGTATTTGTGAGCTTGGTATTTATGGCTAAATGCCTGCAGAGCACCAGGAAGATAACAGGCCCTGCAGAAGCTGACCCGCTGTTCTCCTGGTCGGCGATCAGTATCGCAGTGCGACAGCTCGTGTGCGTTCCCAGAAAGGTCTGCTGTGCCTGTCCTTTGTCACCAGCAGCACAGGGGAATGCTAGAGGCAGCGAGATCTTTTTAAGTGTCTCGTGTTCTTAGAAAGTTCCTGCAGCGATCTCTCTGACAAAGTCAGTATTTACAGCGATCACCTCTAGGGTAAGTTCTGTTCTCCCTCTGCCAGAAGGAAGCTCGTCCTAATAATGATTCTCAGAAAGGTAATGCATCGTTCAGATGATCTAGAGAAAAGCTGAATTGGTTCAGATCAATGGCAAAAAGTCCTGTTGAGTTAAAAGGGAATACGGTTTTCATTTATGATTTTCATAGAACAGCTTAGGAAATGGAAAGAATAAGAGAGTGTGTCTCATAATGATCGGTTTCTTCTAATATTCTGCTTGTATTTTATCCACAAAAGCTTTGTAAGATGGGAATACGAAGAACATCTGAAGTCTGTTGAACAGAATCCTCTCACTGCAGTATCCCGAGGTGTTGTGGCTGGTAACTTCTGTAGCCAGGTACTTATCTCCTGGTAACTGGTTCATGAGCTGTTTCCCCCTCCCCTCCCTTATTTTCTGATGCAAAATCCCTGAAGAGATATTTAGTTGGATTTGAATTCAGTTTGGTGGCAGATCTCCAGCTACCAGCCAGGAGATTTTTCTGCTGCTAGAAGTAGATGAAGTAGATAAAGACTCTGTTCGTATCTCTGATTTATTCTGCAAACATTAAGAAGAATGCTGAACAGTGTTCATAACTTCAGTTGTCATTGCTGGTGCACTGCTCTGCAGTTTTGCTGGGGTTTTCATACAAATGAAGTCGGTCTTTTTTGATAGGAGTGTTCTTAATGACACAATGTGCAAGATGAAAGGACAGATTTGCTTGTTAATTATTTCTTTGAGATCACTGCTGGTGGCATGCAGAATGCTACAACAATCGTCTGCTAGCGTGGTTAGTGTGGGCTCCTCTTCTGCTCTCAGGCTAGGCAGACAAAAGCAGACAAAAGCAATTAGTCTACATTTTTAAAACCGCGAATATTGAGAAAGATGACTGTATTTTTCAAAGAGTCATAGAGAAACTAAAGATAATTTCTTCATAAGTTCCTTGGGGCAAGGCATTAGCACTTAGGTACTTACCAGCAGAGATTGAACGTCTAGTGTTACTGAGGATTTCACTAGGCAGTTAGGTGCTTACTTCCACTACAACAAAACATGAACTTGTAAGTCACATCTAAAAAGGTGTGGGCTCAGCTGAACTTAGAGCCTTTGAGGTTGCTAGGATGCTATTTCCACTGAACATGTGGCAATGATGCACGAAACAAAACCAAAGTATCAGAAAACGAGAGTCCTGTCTGCCATCTGAAGTGATCTGAGTGCTGCCTTGAATGTGCCGAGGGCGCCTTTAAAAATGTGGCACACCTTCAAATTCATTTGGAAGTTTCTGTGAGATTGTGTTAGTGATTTGGCTTACTTATAGCAGATGGAAGTGTGTTAGCAGAGTTTTATGTCGGATCTGCTGAGTTCCAGACCTGCATCCTGAACACCACAGGTTTCTGTTACTGAGAGTCCAGCTGCACGTTACATACGTATTAAATTTCAAGTATGAATTACAACAGTTGTGCATCGAAGATTGCTAGCAGCTAGCATGCAAATGCTGTATCTAAAGAGAATAAAGCCCTTCTGATGGCAGTGGAAACTGTCAAAGTTAAGTTAAAAATTAAAAATCCATTCTGTGGCTGCAGAGACGCTGGGCTGCCTGACAGCCCCAGAGCCAGGGAGTTTAAACTGCAGCAGTATCTATTTGCTCTCCTGTGCTTCTGCCTTTACCCCAATCAGCTTCTGTACCACAGGGAAATGTGGCCATTGTGCCTATGAGATGTTGGGCCTGAATGTAAGGAAACAGAAACAACATTCTTGCAGCTTTTTTTTTTTAACCTCTCCAATTAGCAGATATTCAATTTACTTATTCCTTAGCTTGTAATATATTAAGATGACAGGTTTTCTCCTTTTTTTTTGGTATGCTTTATGATAATGTACTGCTGCATATTAGTCACTCAAAATGAAGATTGATGTGGCCTTCAGCAGTAAAAAAAACAAAAACAAAACACTGGCTATGATGACAAGGGATGTTTTCATAAATTAATACCTGCACTACTTGTAGGTGTCCCAGTCAGTAAGTGAGGAGCAGTAGGTGATTGGGGTGGTGTTGAGATCATGAAATGCCATGGGAGAAATTGTGGGGCTGCTGAAGGTGAGGAGGAGCTGCATCTCTGTGTCTGCCCACCCTGCCTGCACGCTCATCATCTCAGCTCACTGATGTTCCTGAATCTGCTGTGGTTCTTTCCATTTTACTGTCCTTGTCTGCCAACATGAAAGCAGTGTTGTAATAAAGGATAAAACCTTTTGTAAGCAATTTACTGCCATATACTGTATAGACCTCTGGAAATCAGTTGTGTATTGCCTGCTGCTGTTTGAGTTACTTCTCAGATTGCCTAAATTAGAGATTAGGACAATCTCTGATTAAGCAGTCTATATGCTGCTTGAAACTCCAAAGGAACAGTGCCTTTATTAGTTAAGCACTGAGCCAAAATCTTTGCTTGGGGACACCTCTATTTGAGATGAGCTTAAAAATCTGGATCAGGAGTGTGAAGATTCAGTTGAAGTGCAGTGAGGAGTTCAGGCAGAAATTGGAGCCTCCGGTCTCCTGTTACACATCCTCTGTATTCTCTCCCTCTGAGTAAGCCATGTGAGCCACATCTCTCCATGCTGTGACTTATTGGCTGCCGTCAGCTCTGAGTAATGCAGCTTCCATGCAGGGTGTTGCTGGAGGGTGTGAGCAGACCAGCCGGGCTGCAGGGAGCGAGTGTGGTACCTGTGGCTGACGTGCAGCTCTGCAGGCTCTGTAACATCAAGTAATTCACACGGGCACCTGGGTTTTTTATGATATTATTCCTCGGTTTTATTAATCGCTAATCAAGTAATATATAGTAATTATTTGCTCCGTGGTAAAATGTCCTTAGTGTCCACCTGTAAACTTGCCCCAAATGAGAAATCGTACTCGGGGGCGGCCAGAGCGCAGCCCGTGTGTGCGGGAGCCGTGCTGCCCTGGCGGCCGGCGGCGTGCTACGTCCTTGGGTGGGCAGAAATGGTAAATAATTACGCTCCAAACTATTCACGAGCGATAGAGCGAAACCCGCGGCGCTCTTACGGTCCTCCACGGAAATTTCTGACGCTCCTTCTTGAAACGCCTCAGTCCCTTTTTCTCCCCATTGTAAGAGCCGAGCGCCGCTCCGCTCTGACCGGCGCCGCGCTCGCGCTCCGAGCCGGCGCGGGCCGGCAGCTCGGCGGTGCTCCGCGCTCCCGGCGTCCCGCTGGGCTCGTGGCGGGCGGTGAGCGCTCGGTGCCCCCTCTCAGCCTCGGGACCGGGCGGCGTCAGCGGAGGCCGCAGCCAACCGGCGCGAGCCCCCGCGCGCCCGCCCCGCCTATAAGAGCCGCGGGCCGGCGGCGGCGCGAGAGCCGCGCGAGGAGCGCGAGGGGACGGGGCGGGCGGCTCCCGGCAGCGCGGCGGGATCGGCTGCTGTCCCCTTCCCGCCGTCGCCGCCCCGCCGTCGCTCCGCGCGGCAGCCGGGATGCTGCCCGTAGTCGCCGGGCTGCTGCTCGTCGTGGCCGCGGGCGGCCGAGGGGCGGCGATGGAGCGGGAGAGCCCTCCGGGCAGCCGCTTCGTCTGCACCTCGCTGCCGTTGGACGCCGCCGGCGCCGGCTGCCCGCTGCCCCCCGTGCCCGCTCAGGGCGGCTCGCCGGCCCCCGAGGAGGAGCTGAAGGCCACCGTGCTGCAACTGCGGGAGACGGTCTTGCAGCAGAAGGAGACCATCGGCAGCCAGCGGGAGGCCATCCGCGAGCTCACCGGTAAGCTGAGCCGTTGCGAGGTGACCGACGGCAAGGGGCCGTGGAAGAAGGAGAAGGGCAAGGACACGATGGGCGACCTGCCGCGGGACCCGGCACAGGTCATCGATCAGCTGAGCCGCACCATGCAGACCCTCAAGGACCGCCTGGAGAGCCTGGAGGTACGGCTGCCCCGCTCGGCTCCGAGCTCTCCTCCCGGCCGGGGCGCTGCGCGGGGCTCTGCTTCTCGGCACCGCTCTGAGGGCTGCTCCGCCAGCGCGTGCATCCGTTTGGCGCGGATGGGGCACGGTTTTCCTGCCTCGGTTCCCGTGCTCGCGCCTAAACCTCTTCTTTTGGGGGACGTGACTCGATGGGGCTCGGGGTGCGGTGACGGGGACACTGTCGGGGCTGGCATGGGGACGGGTGATGTATTTAGGGCTGACGTTGGATAGAAAGAACGCGCCTGGTGCCCTAGACCGAAAGGGGGAACTCCTAACCTGCTCCGGAGGGTTGCCGAGACCTCCGGGCAGCGGCTGAGTGGTGCGTGTGAGAATAATCGATTCCCTACGGGAGCGGCGCTGGGCGCTCTGCTCCTCCGGCCGTCCTCAGGGGTTCGCCGATGCCCAGGGGGATGGAGAGCGGCTGCTTTGGCGTTACTCTGTGAGGTGCGAGCAGCGGACTGTCACATGCAGTTCGGAGCGATGTGGTTGTGTAACGACCTTCTGGAAACGCTGCCGGCTTCTCGGGGCGCCTCGTGCTGCCGTTATGTTCTTAGGGCTGCAGAAGGGAAACACCGCTGGAGTAGGAGGCAGTGGAGCTGTAGGCTATCTGAGATCCCAGCACTATTTAACATGTTGGTTTTCTGGGTTGTGGTTTGGATAATTCTTTCACTCTTAGTATCTATAGCTGGGCTAAAGAGCATCCGACTCCATGCTCTGCAAACTGAAACTGAGGGAACTTGAGTACTTTAACTTTTTAGTTTAAATAATAGTTTTTCTGTTTGGCAACATCATTCGCAGTGAGAAAAGGAAAGACTGAGTAATATGCCATGTATACCCATATTAATGGAAATGCATCAGACCTGCTCTCCTACGCTGATTTCTTTTAACTTGAAGGTACGAAGGGGTTCCTTCATATGAAATGCAGGAAACCTCTTACAAAAGTGCCTTTCTGTTTCAGGACATGTTTTGTTGCACTGCTGATAAAAGCACTGAACTTGACAAGCGCTAAAAAGCAATGCCTCTTTTGTGCTTGCTGGAGAGCTCAGCGATCCTGCCTTCCCCCCCGAGTCAGAAACGTATCCACATTTAACTTTCTGTTTGAGAAACAATGATGTTTTTTCCTTCTTTCCCCTGAAGCACCAGCTCAGAGCCAACGTGTCGTACGCGGCGCTGCCCAATGACCTGCGGGAGATGCTGCAGCGGAGGCTTGGAGACCTGGAACGCCAGCTGCTGAGCAAGGTGGCTGAGCTTGAGGATGAAAAATCTTTGCTTCATAATGAGACATCGGCCCATCGGCAGAAGACAGAGACAGCCTTGAATGCATTGCTAGAAAGGGTGTCTGAATTAGAAAAAGGTAATTTGCACAGAATCTAGACTCTTCTCCACGCTGATTTACGTTGCCTTCTCTCCCCATCTAGTACTCTGGTATAAATGTGTGCCTTGAGGGAAAGACAGCTGCCTTCTGGTTAAGGTGCTAGGTATTAGGTAACAGTACTAATGCTTAGATTCCCTTCTTCCTTCTATCCCAGGCTTCCTGCTTGTCAGGCCACTGCATGGCTTTGGCTTTCTGTCTCTTACCTTGACATGTGGGGCTGTTTAGGATGAAATTCTCAGTGTTTGTGAGATAGAGGCATATTAAGGAGATGAGTGAAAACTGGAAGTGGTACGATGTCGATGTGTGATAAATGCTGGGGTAACGCTGAGTACACTCTTAAGAACTACCCTTCTTTATTGGGAAATTGTATGGGCTACATTAGCACAACTGCTTTTGATGTAATAAATGGCATCTTTTCCAGAACCATTTCCTGTTGCTTTTTGAAGTATCGCTGCTGGGATAAAGTCTCTAATTTTATTGCTGGTTATGCCACTGAGTAACAGCAAGTACTTGAATTGTGTCCTGTTCCCAGGTAGCCCTTGGAGTTTACAGTAGACTATACACAGTGCCACTGGAGGACACTCTTAATCCCAGTCATTTTGGTGATACTTAGATTAATTATTGCTGAGACCTGTAAGCTTGAATAGAATTCATTCATTTGAATTACAGATGCCCATTGAAAAGAGCTGAAGATCAGAACTATCTTTCTAAGAGTGGGCAGTACCAGTAGGTATCACTGTCCAATCTTTGAAAGATCTTCCAAGGTAAATGGCTGTCTGCTTGAAAACAGCCCAATGGACATGCTTTCAAAATGATGTGAACACGCGTATCCCATTAATTTAAAACTGAAGGCTAATGAGTCTGTTTTATAATACTGCATTATTGTTTTTAAATAAAAGTGTGGAAGGTGAGGAAAGAGGGAGAGGAGTTCCTCTACTGACCTCCGTTTGACGCTTTCCGTAGAGCTGAAGTAAGGCCTACGCCGTAACTGATATTCTGGAGAACTGTAGTCTGTCAGTGTCTTATGTAGCAAGTATTGCTAGTCCTGTCTCTGAAAGATGTGACTCATATCAGTAAGTCATCAGAAAGAGAGATGCAGCAGTGGGAGAACAAGGATGTGTAATTTATTTGGGTTAAAAATAGCCCCTTCCCAGCTCTGTTTTTTGTGCGTGGAGAAGGCTGTCTTCCTGCAAGCCTCCAGGGAAGTGGGGTGTTGGGGCCAGCAACCGAGGCACAAGTTTGCTTCTGGTTGTGTAATTTGCTGTCTGTTACATTGCAGTTTGCTTAGCTCTTCTGTGCCTTTGGTTCCTCAGTCAAACCAAAGTGAGGGTAATAACAATCTAAGAGCTTCATCAATCTGTAGACTGCACGAAGTCAATGTTTATTGTGATCTGACGTCTCCCAAAAATAGGATTTCTCCTGTGCTTTCATTGTAAATGACACTCTCTAGCATCTGTTCCAGTCGGCTAACGAGCGTGCCGTAAGCTCCCGGCTGTCCTGAAGTGAGGTAAATGGAGAAGTACTGACCTTCTCAGGTGGCTGCACGAACTTTGGGTTTCTGTATGTAATTGTGACAGAAGTCCTGTGTATCGGTGGGGCAGAGGAGCTCGAGGTTCACACGGCTGCCATGATTGCCAAAGTCTTCTGGTCATTTCTTTGCCTGTTGTTTGCTGCTACTGCAGCATGTGATGCGATAAAAAGAAGGGCTGAGGGGAGGAGTGGTCCTGCAACTGATGGTGCCTGACCTGAACTGTGGTGTGCAATGCTGCTGGAAACATGGACAAGTCACTTGCTGTGTTTTAAATCTAAATCCCTCTAAAATGGAATGACTGTTTGTTGTCCTTCCTGTTCAACATTAATTGAGATTCTTTAGAGCAAGGACTGTCTTTCGCTGTGTGTGTTCATCTTGGTTATACTTTTATTCTTTACCAACCTATTATTGCTTCCTTTAGCTCTTCCAGACAATGACTAATGCTCTCAATGGAGTACATTTTCTATTATACATGAGACAGGCTGTGCCATCCTAGTGGAGATTGCTGAACGTTGGCCCTAAGACCCTGTTTTTATTTGCTTATAAATTCGGTATATCTGTAAGTTCCTCAAGAAGGAGCTCTTTCTTCTTCCACCCACTCTTTTTGTGAAAAAATACAGTCACAACACTTCCACTTCTGAGAATGGGAACTGACAGAGTGCCAACAGTTTAAAAATTTCATATAAAAATTGTAGCAACCTTTTGTGGCAGCAGCTCTTCATTTGGATGGGAGTGAAAATTTGGCAGGGGATGTCGTTTGTTTCAGGAATGTGGGTAAAGATCAGAAGAACAAGTAGCTAAAAGGTTGAAGTTGATGCTCTACTGCAGAACTGTAGGGTTTTATTTAATGACACAATTTGGGATTTCTCTCTTCTCGTGAATATATCTAAATCTAAAACATTACTTGCAGGTAGCTACGTCAGTGTCCCATGTCTTGGCAGTTCTCAACTTCCTGTCACATTTTTCTTTGGGTCACTTTGAACTTCAGCCTTATGTTTTGGTTCAGCTCTCCAGAACAGGTTTTGTCTCTGGGGTGGAAATCTGTCCTGCTAAACGTAACTCTACTTTATGGAATGTGTTCATTCTTGTTACTTCAGACTGGCCGTCCAGAATGGGAGCTTCAACCCGTTATCTCAGCCCAGCTACCTGCAAAATGGGGGTACTGCTGCTGGCTCCCTGTGTGGGAGTATTAGGAAAAGAGGCTTCGGTTGTGAAATGCTGTGATGCTTTAATAATGAGTGTACCACAGATTCCTTGTTTAGTAGCAATAAATAACTTTTAAAACAGTTTGAATTGTGTGAAATAAGAAGGCCTCTAGCCATGAGCTGAGTGATGAAGAAAGAAAAATATTTAATAGCTTCTCATTAGTTGTGTGCCATCCGATATTTTGCTCTGAGCAAGCAGGAAAAATAAGCTAAGTAATTATCACATTGCATATAAAATCTAGTTGTATTTTAACTGTGCTGTAGAATCAACATTTGCTAATACTGCTTCAATATATTTTTGTGTACCCTCTCTAAAGTAAGATTAAAGATTCTCAATATTAATCATATTTTTTCCTAACTTTAATTACATGTACGTTGTTTTGTCTTGCGTTAAAGGCTTTTCTTCCTCAATGTCATTCTAGGTAACAGTGCGTTCAAATCACCTGATGAGTTCAAAGTGTCCCTTCCTCTTCGCACCAACTACTTGTATGGGAAGATCAAGAAGACTCTGCCAGAGCTGTATGCTTTCACTGTATGTTTATGGCTGAGATCAAGTGCTTCTCCTGGAATTGGCACTCCGTTCTCATATGCTGTTCCTGGTCAAGCTAATGAAATTGTCCTCATAGAGTGGGGGAATAATCCGATTGAACTGCTAATTAACGATAAGGTGAGAATCAATTAGCTCCTTTATTCATCTGTGTGCTCAGAATAACACTTGGTGTTTCTAGGCCTGAGCCCTTGGTACTCTCAGAACTCTTGGCTCCCTGTGAGGCAGCCAGCTCCAGAGCTGTGCCTGCTTTTCTGTTGTCGCCCATCTGTCGTGACCAGAAGTGCTCTCAACAAAGTCAAATGGTGCACGTCTTTGTGCACCGCGTGGGCATGACAGGGAGCTGTGCACCTCTGGAGTTACCAGCAGGCCTCGGATTCTTGTGTCTGTAACCCTCTGTTTGCTTTTAAGGAACAGAAGCAGTATTTGAAGCCACACTACTGTGACACCTGTGAGATCTAAGCCAACTGCAGTATTTTTATCTTTGTAATCCTACGGGTTCAGTTATGCTAAGACTACACAGGCAGAAAGCAGAGAACAAAAGGCACGTCATTGTTGCTGGTTTTATTATGTTTAGTGACTGAACATCAGTTTAAATGTAACTTTTCAAGACTTTGTCTTAATACAGAAAGTGACAATTAATCAAATACTCCCTTTTTCCTCACTCTCAGCTTGGGTTTGTCACAAAATGTAAGTAACTGCTGGGAGCAGTGACCGGGTAGGAATCCCTGTGAGTGAGACTTGATTCTTAACTTTGCCCAGGCTGCACTGTAGCACAACTTGCTTTCAGGCACCATTCCTTGTTTTCTTTGGCCCGCTATGTTTCCTAGTAACTGACTGCTCTCCAAGGGATTGGGTGTTTACAGCTTTACAGGGCAACCCGGCTGGTTCAGTTATGTGGCAAGTTAAGGACTTGTAACAGTCCTACCATCCTCCCAAATCAATACAAAGAAAAGCAGGTTGTTTGTAATGGCGTCTGGAAGAGATGTGAGCATGCTCGTCTTACCAGTTTTTTCTTATGTTGGTTGTACTCATGTTCTGCTATGTTTTTCTCCCTCCCACATCACAGCTGCTTTGTAGCCCACTGCATTTGTGTCTTTGACTTGGGTAGGTTTTTAGCTCCAAGCCCTAAGGGAGATAATCCCTGCATAATAGCTTCCCTGAGCTCTACAGGAAGCAGTCCGCTCTGTAAGTCAGAGTTCTTACTGCAAATGGTGCAGACAAACCTTAGACCCGGAGAGAAACTTAACGTGTGGACACTGGGTGGAAAATTAGAGTTAAGCAGTGAGATTTAAGTAAATTCCTGAAGACAAGACTGCTAGGACAAAGTAGGAGAATGTGAATTGGCATCTGCTCCTGACATTTATGCCTGTGCAGATGGTAGATAGATACTGGCCTTTTAGAAATGTTGTGCTTGAACTGACAGACTTGGTTTGCAGCATTCAGTATTCTTCAGAATTATTACTATTATTGTTTTTGTAGGTTGCCCAGCTTCCTCTCTTCATTAGTGATGGAAAATGGCATCATATCTGTATAACATGGACAACAAGAGATGGAATGTGGGAGGCTTTTCAGGATGGAGAGAAGCTTGGCACTGGAGAGAATCTTGCCCCTTGGCACCCAATTAAACCTGGAGGTGTCTTGATCCTGGGTCAGGAGCAGGTATGTGAGTGACTGAGTTCCACTGGTGTGTGTGGCTTGTTTAAACAAAAATGAAGAAAAACAAAAACAAAGAAAAAGGCCCAATTAAAATAAGGAGAATTAAGACTCTCCAGACATACAGCTGTGAGGAAAAACTGTTAAATGATTGGTCTGATTGTGTATGTGCTATCTAAAAGATGAAAGGAAAGAAACTTCGTATAATCACACTGAAGTTTTGTTTCAGTAATAAATATGCAGAATATTCGTGTTGGAAATTATTTCCACTCTAAATGCTGCAGAGTGCAGCTGCATAATGCCTTAAATGAAGGTCTTTCAGCTGGATTGCTGACAGCTATCAATGTAGCCCCTGAAGTTACAGAAAGTAACATTTTAAAAGGAGCTTCCTGAAGCAGATCATGCTTGCTTCCATTTTTTTTTTTTAATTGAAGCCAAATTGGCCATCCCCCTTAATTGATTGATTGATTGTTCATTTTTCTCTCCCTCCACCTCCTCGTTATCCCAAGAATAGTCAGGATGTTAGTGCTAGAGCCTCAGACTAGACAAAGGAAAATTTATGGGGATGAGCAGACCAGCAAGAGTGGGAACTGGAGAGTATGTGGGTTTATCAGGACCTGTTATAGATGCACTTTCTAGGGAGAATTCCCTCTAGGCTGAATTGTATGGCTTTTAGGTACGTAACATACCATATCTTTACAATAGTGGAATTCATGACTAACTTAGAAGTTGGTATCTACTTTAAAGATGAATCTGAAGTCAAAGTTTTGAATTCTACATCATGTATTTGGTTTCTCATTAAAGGTGAAAGAAAATAACTCTCCAAATGCAAATGCTAAGAAAGCTCAGATATTAGTATTGCCAACAGAACACAATTAGGAAATTGAGGATGAGTCACTTCTGAATATGGAAAAAAGCAAGGGATTTTTAATCTTCCATCTAGTTAACATCTCTTTAATCTATTGCCCATGAATTCATGGCTCTGTTCACATTGTTCTCTATTTTTTGGTTTGTTATGTATTACATTGATTTGTAATACATATCAGAAAATATTATTTCTCCAGGATTTTGAAATTCACAGCTGGGCAAGACAGTGAAGAATTAATTTTGTCCTGGTGCTGATTTCAGTGGGTCTTTATCTATGACATAAGTGACAGAATGGTAAATCAGAATCCTAACACACTTGACATAGCAGATGCTCCAGCTTACTATTAAATGGCTGGCAATCTTTCTGTAACTCTCTTTTACCACTTTCCTGTGCAGTGCTTGGCCTTGTCCTATGCTGTCAGTTTTCTGTCAGTGTGATTTTGGTCTTCAAGTTGAGCAAACAAACACTTCAGGCTTGTGCAGTAACAGTTGGAGTTACGAGGTTCAGCCAGCTGAAGCCTCTGTATCCAGACCCAAAGATCCCATCTTGTGGTCCCCGTGGACAATTGACAAAGTGCTGCAGTTACAGTTTAATCTCTAACTGTAAAGCTTTGAGTGTAGCTCTTGCTGAAGCTTTCTTGTGCCAAGCTTGCAAAATGGATCCTAAGTCAGACTTGGTATCTAAAGCTGCCTTCCTGCTGCACTGCTTGGGGGCAGGGCTAGTGAAGTGTAGCTCTAACTGCAAGTGACTGTTGTGCCATTGTGTGGAGATATGCAGTTACTCCTGTTTGCTCTGATCTAACCATTTCAGACTGGGGCTTTTAACTGTTTCACGGAATAACATCTTGTTCACAGTGGTCCTTCCAGAAGCTTGAAGGTGCTCTTCAGTGCAATTCTGTTCTTCCTTCTAGCAGGGTGGCAGTGGGTGGGAGGGTCTGCAAGTTTGGTGGAAAAAAATAACTGAAATAACCTTCTCATCTAATCCTGATTCTTGTGTGCCTAAAGGACACAGTTGGAGGAAGATTTGATGCAACTCAAGCCTTCGTTGGGGAGATGAGCCAGTTCAATATATGGGACAGGGTATTAAAAGCTGAAGACATCATGAATATTGCTAACTGCTCTACCAACATGCCTGGCAACATCATCCCCTGGGTTGATAACAACGTGGATGTGTTTGGAGGTGCAACTAAGTGGCCTGTGGAGACATGTGAAGAGCGTCTGCTAGATTTGTAGCTGCAAGCGTTTCCCATCAAGTGCCCCCTTTTAGTAGGACAATCTCCTGTGCGATATGAAGCACTGGTTTTTCTCTCTGCCCTTCCGTAACTCCTCAAAAATAAATTGAATAAATGGCCTCAGTACAAAAATGAATAAATAAAATAATAAAAAGCTGTTAGTTCTGGGGCACTGGGCCTGACAATGGGAGAAGCACTCGTTGGTTAGAGCAGCCCTTCCTTCCTTATGGCCTGATCCAAAAACATGCTTTGGGCTGAGCTGCCTTTGGCTCAGGCCCTGCTACAGGGCACCAGTTCTCCTGGCAGGGCTGGGGAGCAGCCTAGCACAGGTTCACTTTGGTACTCCTTTTGGTAATGTGTGGTCTGACAAAGCACTGAGATTAACAGGCTAAACGGGAGCCCTTCCTTCCAGTCTATTGTCTCCCCTTTGAATTGAAGCCATTCTTTTTTAGCCCTTTTTAAAGAAATCACCTAATCCTTATATTTCAGTGATTATGTGCAACTGTGAGTAGAGCAGAACAGCCACTGTCTGAGTGCAACAGTCTTGCTTCTTAATTCTCAGATCAGAAATCTTTATTTTGTGATAAGGAGGCAACGTTATCTGACAAATGCAATTCTTGTTCAATGTGAAGATGGGGCTGTGGCCAGCGTGGCTCCGTGGAAGCAGAGAAGCTGTAGGTGGGGCTCTGTCCCAGAGCTTGTCTTTCCCTGGCCAGGATCCCAGGAGAGATGGTTGGATGAAGGATTGTGCTTGTATCTTCTGTAGGTGAATGTACTGAATTTGCAGTGACCTGGCCTGTAAACTTTTCTCTATTGTTTCTCTTGCTTTATTCCTTGTCTCTTTTTTTTTTTTTTTTTTTTTTTTTATTTTTTCAAATATACGAGCTGTGGATAAGTGAATTTCTGTTCTGTTTTGCTTTGAAAGGCCTTTTTATGAGCAAGTGCCAAAGTTCAGTTTCTGCTTGCTGAGAATCACTATATTTTTCCAACATAAGTCTTCTGCGCTGTTTTCTATGTTATTATAATGGTCCTCTGTAAAATGTGCTGGTTTTTCAATTCTTGCTGACTGTCTCTTTTGTAAGCGCTGGGCTGAATGCAATATCTTTTAATTTTCTCTAAATATTTTGCAAACAGTGTTGCTATTTCCTTGGCATCGATGTGACTACTAGTTTGTGGCTCGCAGATAGCAAATGCACTGTACTGGGAAAGAGTGAATACTTTTGTTATTTAAAAGAAAAATAATTTAAAAGGGCGGGGGAATTTATATAGCTAAATATCATATTTTATTTTTCATATGTTTGAATTGTAAGAATAAGATGGTGACAGTCCCATTTGTAGGCTGAAGTTACATATTTCCATTAATATGTAGTATGCTGTTCTTAAAAAAAAAAAAACCAACAAAAAACAAACCAACTTTTAATTAAAATGCAATGTAAAATGAGTCTCTTAATTACTGTGGAGTCACATAAGACACTGAATGTTCTTTCTCATTATTGCTGTGGGTTCTGCTAATATTTCTGGAGGCTGCTAACGGTACAGACCTGTTCTGAGGTTACCTGGATTCTCAACGTGTCCTAAGTCACAGTCTTGGCCAAAAGGAGCTGCTGGAGCTGGAAGCCTGGGTGTGGGTGTCACAGCCCCTGTGCCTGCTGGCTGCTGCTGAGGTTGGGGTTGATGTGGGCACACGGGTGGTGGCCGTTACCGGTGTGAGAGATGGCTGGAAGTTTGCTGCTGGGCACAGTGCTGGTTGGAGGCGGCGCGAGGGTCCCAAACTGTTGTGAGGTCAACAAGCAGGGTGAAATCGCCCGTTACAATGTGGTAGCAGAGGCACTGCATTTGTGCAGGTCTGGCAGCAAGGCACGTGCTCTGCTGCGTGGGTGAACGAGCTGAGGGCGCTCAGTCTGAGAGCGACCGGCTGCAGCCACGGTGCTGCCAGCCATGGAGAGTCTGCGGGTTCTGCAGAACGTGGCACCATCAGGTTTCAAAGATCTCATTTGGATTGGTTTAAAAAACAAGTCCCCACAGCAGTGCTGGCGTTTCCTGCCCCTGCAAGACCAACACACCGCCGCGTCCCAACGCTTTATGTCCCAAAGGCAGGGGTGGTGCAACGTTTTGTTCTCATCTCCTGACATCATCTTATGGGCCAGAGAGCAGCACTGGCGTTGGCCTCCCTGCCAACATCGGTCTCCCTGTCAGTCCATGGTCTTGGGGATTATTTTGTTCTTCAGAACCGACAGAACTGAAGTCTGGCTTTACACGTACTGAGGGCTGCCCTCTCAGGGAATGGCTTTTTGCAGATTCTTTTCTGCTCTTGAGAGGGTGCAATGCTGGTGAAATTGTTGTGGAGGTTTTCCTGCATGGCTGTGAGCCTGCAGGTGGAAGTGCTTTGTCATTAACAGTGCTTCAGTGTTGGGATTTATTTGCTAGCAGAGGGTTTTTGCACTTTTGCACACGCAAGCATGGTTGGCTGTGTTTATCTTTTATTGGAGGGTTATTCAAACCCACTCCCAGTGTTAGGTCTGCTGTTGGGACTGGCTAACAGCAAACACCTGGAAACCCCAGCTGGGTCAGAGTGTTTGTGAGCTGTGATTGCTGGGTGGGGAGCAGTGAGCACAGCTGGTCATGAGTTTCTGCATCCTGCCCTGCCTGTGCTGGGGAGGCCATGAGGAGGACCTGAGCACAGGGGAATGTAACAGAGCTTCTCTTGGATGTGGAAATGGCTGCTAAAAATAGTTGCTTTCTTCCAAGGTACGTCAAGGTGCTTGGGTGAGAGGGCGTGCGGGGACATTCATCCTGTTACAACCTGACCTGGAGCTCAGATGGATCTTTTGTGCTAGAGATAAGCAACTTAGTCCCATGTTGTTGTTTGACTGATTACATAACTGAGATGGTGGGGATTTGAAGGCAGGGTTTTGTGGTTCTGTTTTTTTTTTTTAATAGGTGCTGCCTCTTAGTAAAAGCTAAAGCTGGGCAGCGTGTATTCAACTGAGAAATCTTTTAAATATATATATGTATTTACTCTGTGTCTTCACCTTTGGTGCAATACTAGCTTTTCATTAAACAGAAGAAAAAAGATATTTTTTTGATTATTTATCTTGCAATGGAAATCTATTGCAATTACTCTGCTGCTCCACGTTCTGGGGATCACGTGGTTTGTATGCATTTATTAGCAGATGGCAAATCTGGAGTAAGTATTGCCATGTTCCATTAGTGCGTGGAAGTGACAAGACAACCTTCATTCCCAAACTGCTCTGAATACACAGAAGTAATAACTTAAGAAAAGCTGAGTGACAGCTGGAGCACCTGGAATGTGTGGTAATTCTGATTTCTAGAAAATCTATTTCTGTTTGAAAAGAGACGGAGATTCCTGAGAGCGTGTGGGTGACCCTGAGAGGTCAGCATCCTGGGGGCTGTGAGCCAGGCAGGCCTGGCTGCAAGGCAGGAGTAGCTGCTGGTCAGCTGGTTTCTATGCTGCACTATTGCTTGTATAGATTTAATGGTTGCTGAGTGACAAAGGGTGGAGGATTTGGACACATTCCTTTGAAGACGCTTGTTTTGTTTGTTTGGCTGGTTGGCCATTAAAAAGAGCAGATCGTGTTGTATGATTGCAGTTTGTTTGGCCGCATGCTTGCTGTCTCTCTCGGGCTGAGAGCTGAGGAGGGGAGGAGGACCTCAGCTGTGAGAGGGAGAAGCTCCTTTGTGCGGATGGTGGCTCCTGCACTGCGCCTGCTCATTAAATCCTTAGTTTAGGTCTCAGGAGGGCAAGGAAGACAACAGCAATTCGTACCAGTGAAGCTTTGCCCCTGTTTTTGTCCACATTTCTACAGTGGTCGAATATGTGAGATCTCAGAGGAGCAGCTGAGTCTGTTTTGTCCCTGAGAGCCGTTTTTGCTTGGGGTGTTTCCTGAGGTGAGCTGTGGGCTGGTGGTGAAGCGGCTGCACTGGGTTGGGTGCCTGAAGGTGGCACTTCCTCAGTCAGAATAACCATTGCTCTGCAAAATCTGGTCATGCCATTACAGTTTGGGTTTATTTCTGGTTCTCTGATGGCATCTGTCTTCATGTGTGAGGATTTTTCAGCGGGTTACTATGTAGTTACTATCAGCTTTTAAGCTTGAGAGGGGAGATCAGCCTTTCTCTATGGCATCATCGCCCAAGGAAGCTTGGATCTTGCAGATGCAGAAGAAGACAGCCTGGCAGAGGTGCTGGCCACTGATCATGCTCCCTTGATGCTGCTGTAGGAACCTGAGAGCAGGCGCAGCAGTGGCTGCCACTGACTGGAGATCTGCTGATGGAGAGAGTGCCATCAAAGTCACTGCAGGAATGAAAGGGCTCTTGGTGCAGGGAACCTGTGGGTTTTGCAAGTTGTAGGGGACTTTCTGTATAGGTCTTTCACCAGAACTCTTTTTATCTTGTGTGTAAAGAAGAAAAACGGACGTTGGTAACGTTGGTAGTTTAGCTGTGAGGCTTAAATAATACATGAGTTTTTCAGAGCTGAAAATCTTTTGGAAAGAATGGAATTAATTGCGCCCCTGGCTATGAGCACTTAGAAAAGTGTACATTTGCACCAGGCGCTCAGAGGCCCTTTCCTCCTCAGCAGGAGGGCTGGGCTGAGCGAAGGCCGTGCTTTGCAGATGCTCCCTGATGCTCCGTGCTGCTGGGGGGCTTTGCTTTGTGCACTACGGGAGCTCTGGAATTTCACACGAGGTGGCCCCAGCACCCACTGTGCCAGCAGCCCGGCTCCTGCCCAGAGCTGTGCCATGAAGGGTGCAGAGCAGCACTGCCACGGCCCAACTGATCCATTACTGCAGGCCAGCCTTGTGCAGAGCTGCAGGGAGCAGAGCTCCTCCTGCAGGGTTGGGCCTCTGGCATCGCTGGCACGGTGTGTGCTTTTCTTTCAGGGTAACAGATGTTTTTGCAGTTCTTTGCTGCGCTTTTAGAGCGCTAAGCTGTGCCCACCGTTTGTTCTGCAGGGGTTGCTAAGATTAATGGTTAGAAATTGAGAAATGAATGAGTATTTCTTAGAAGGTGTTTTTTTAAGGTATTAGAAGCCTTTTACTTTGTATTTAAAACGAAAAAATAGAAAACATTCTATGGTCAGCTTGAAATCATTACTCCATTGTGGTGGGGCTGGTCACCCAGGCTTATCTCCACAATAAAAAGTTGCCCTCCTGATCCCCGTGGAGAAAAGGAAACCATTTAAAGAACATCCTCGTGTTAAAAAGACTATGTTAAAGCCTCCTCGGTAACAGCGCTGGGCATGCAGGTGATTTAGAGCTTTCTGTTTGACCGTGGTTCTTGCTGATTGCTGCCTCTTTGCAGAGAGAAGCCTGCCATGCGGCCCTGCTGTGGTCTCAGACACAGCTCCTCTTTTCCTGCAGTACGCAGTTGCTTTTTCCCACTACCCTGGAGGGCTCAGAGCAGGCAGCAGCCTTATTGCTGGCTCAGTGCTGGGCAGAGGCTGTCCCACACATCCTCCTCCTGTCCCAGCAGCAGCAGCAGAGAGCTCCTGGGAGGAGCAGTGTGCTCTGGCTCTCAATTTGCTATGAGATTTCTCTGGGGAGATATTTGTGACCGGCAAAGCAGAGCAGACGTAGGTTTGCTTTGCAGTGATGAAGCGGTTTGCAGGAAGGTGCTCTATTTTAGATTAGACATTCTCTTTTTATATTACCTTAATTTTTTTTTCCTATCCTTGTGACCAATTATAAATGGTTGATAAACACTTGTAATAAAATACAGATCTTCATTGGCTATTTTTATTTTTTTTTTTTTTTTTTTTTTTTTTTTTTTCCATTACAGAAAGCTGTTACTTACTGTGTAGGGAGTACATCTCCTCCTAAGAGATCAAATTATTTATGAGAATGCTTTAATTAGCTTTTTCAATGTTTTCAAAGGTCTTGGAGCTTAGAAGCCAGCTCCAGGGATAGATGCAGTAGGTAAATACCTCTCTGCCTTACCTACCATTTAATATAACTGGAAAACAAGTCAGTGTGATGTTCTGGGGACTTAGATAGCTGGCATCTACAGAGCTCTTCCAAGGAACTGATCAAAACTTTCCAGGTGAGTACGGTGGTGGTTCCAAACAACACAGAGCTGGTTTGGTTTCCAGTTTTACTTCTGTATATCGGATATCTTAGTTGTGAGATGGGTCAGCGCTCTGCTCACCTGTTGTGACCTTGGCAAAGAGCAGCTCAAACTGCTGGTTTGTCAGCAGCTCCACCGCTTCTGGTAGCGGCTCTTCTGCTTCTCACAGATTGGCACTTTGTGTGTTCCACTTCTGAGTTTTCCGGCGTCTGTTCACAAGTATTTGGCATTGTTCAAATATGCTGCTATGGTTACTCAGGCGCTGTTGACTGCACGGGTCAAATTGGAAGAGCTCTAAGCAAAGTATCTGGGACAGAATGCATCTCTTTTGAATTTAAGACCTGGCACACTGGTTGTAACAAGTTATGTAGAGGATAATGTCTTTCTTTTTTCCCCTGTACTTGGGATTTGGAAAAACCATACGAAAAATATTGCCTTGACGCCAGTCCAGTCAATGGCAGGGACTCCTGCTGAAAATAGAAACCAGCCTGTTTGTTCTGGGAATTGCCTGAAGGCTGGCAGAGCTTTGTGTGCACCAGTGGTGGTAGGGTGTACAGAAGAGAGAAACCCACTGAGGAGTACAGGTGTCCTCAGCTGCGCCAGTGCAAATCCAGAATGGCTCTGTTGGTGTGGATGGGGCTGACTGCAAATCTCCACCCCAGCAAGACACCTGTGCAAGCACTCATGGGCTGAATTTTAGAACCCCTGGGAAGTGGGAGAGGCTGGAATAGGGTTCTCAGACCTTATGTTGCCATCTCAGTGTTAGAGGGTGAGGTGCTGGCAGCTCACTTCTGGAGGCTGAGGCCATGGGTTTCATAATGCTCAAGATTTGGGGTGCTACAAGGTTGGCCTGTCGAGAGCTGTAGCCATGATTTTATTCTCCTGATCATCAGCTGGCAAGAACTGCGTTCACATGAGGTGGTGGTTAGGTCCTAGAAATGTAGTTGAAGTCATTTCTGTATTGCAGCAGGGACAAGGTATTGCTGTAGGGTGGCTTTACAGATGCATAGTGGTGCCCACACAAAGCTATCCATTTTGATTCCTTCCCGCAAGAATGAGACTGAGATAATGATTTTCCTCTTCTGATTAAACGGAAGGTAAAATTTCCATAGATGTGAATGGGAGAAGAGCAGGAAGGTGTTTGAGACAAGTCTGAGCATGCTGGTTTAAACAAAACAAAAAATGTGGTGTGACTTGAAAGTTATTTTTAAAAGCATGAGCAGAAGTGGGTTGCTCTGGCTGCACAGGTCTGCTCCACCCTGTCTGTCTTTGTTTTTTCTCTAGTTGCTAGTTTTGAGGACACGATGAGATGCCAAGGCTTTAGAGATAGGCTCTGTGTGTTGAAGGAGGAATGAGCTAGTGTTTGCTGAACGCAGTGTCGCTGCCAAGTGAGCAGGTTCCTATTCTGATATGGCAAAAATATTGCAAATGAGAATTTCAGGCAAGCCATTACATCAAACGAGAAGGCTGTTGATTTATTGCTTTAATTAAAATATTAACCTCACTTCCTCGCTTGATTGTTTCTGCAGAAAGCTATGTGGTGGTAACTCTGGGGGCAACCTCTTTGGTGGGTGGGCGGCTTGTTTCCTCCTCTTCTCCCTTCCTCCCCCCTCATCCTCCTAGATCTCAGATGCGAGTTTGCTGCTCCTGAGGGTGGGGGCAAAAAAAACAGAATTAATCTACCTTCATTGTAGGTAAGTAGTAGCAGCACTTCACTGATACCTCTCAGATTTCCAGTATTTCCCAATTTTCCATTCAGTACTTGAAAGCACTGTAGCAGAATTATGCTTGCAGGAGAAGAACAAAACAGCGTAACACGCTTGAGAAGGGAAGTGGAAGGAAACTGACTGTAGCAATGTGTGTGGTAAGGGGAAAAGTTGTCTCTGAATTCAGCAATAGAAGTTGGAAATAGCATCTGTTCTGGTCACTGTGGATATGGAGAGAACCAACCGTCTTCCCTTTGGGCTTTTCCTAAAGGTCAAGTTTGTATTTTTGGAGGCTGTGTTGCAGCAGCAGCGGGCTCCAGATATGCTTGTTTTCATCCCCCTGTCCTGTGGGGTGTGTATATGTATATATAAATCCATTTTCAGTACCAGAAATGGTTATTTCCCTTTTACAATGCAGGCCGGAGTGCTCTAGAGCAGTCTGAGTTGAACGCCAAGGCAAAGGCAGGTTGCTGTAGAAACCCGAGTCAGACTTGCAAATGGTTCTTGTGCACCTCTGGGGCTGTGTTAGCAATAAAATTTTGGTGTTTTTTTTTAGTGCTTTTGAGAAATGGTCCTTCAGTGCTAAAAACCAGCTGGAGCTACCAGCAGGTGTATGCTACAGCTTAGGACGGAGAGAACTGGCTGTAGGACTGATTGATTGGGCAACTGCTGAAGTTTTGGAACTTTCCCTTGGCTTTAGTAGACCTTGGATCTAGGTCCTCCTGTTCACTGGAGTCTATGCAGTGACCAGCATGTTGCATCCCAGGTGATTTTCTTTTCTTCTTGAGATGAGAAGATTGTTGTACAGCACTGCCTTCTCCTTTCCCTACAGTAAGCGTAAAAGGATATTGGTGATAACTGTGCACAAATTGCATATTGTGGAAAGCTGGTAGTACTTGATTTTGAAATACTCTGGTGCTTTCTAAGCATCCCTTTGATAGCTGTGCATCGTCTTGGATTAGCAATGCTGTTGTAGTAATTTAAGGCACAAGTCAAGTTACGTGAGCTCATGGTTGCTTGGCTATATTCTGAGCAGCATTTGGGGCATTATTGAAACATTGTGGATGTTTTTTGGCTTTGAAAAATACAAATTTAAAACAAAATCCCAAAAATCTTAGTTCAAACAAATGATACCTCTAAGAATAGTCTACATGGATATTGCATGGCAAGGCAGGTGAATTCCAAATACGACTTTGCAAATCCTCTTGGAGCAGAAAATCGGGATTGGTGGGAGTTTTTAGAGTCCTTTGCTTTCTTTCCAGAAAAATCACGGTAATATATCATGCTATCAATGCCGAGGTGAGTGGATTTAATTAGGAGCTGTGCTACATTGTATTTGCCAACACATGGTTTATCTCTGAAGATTTAAATGTTCCTGGCTTATTGAAGCCATGCTGGTTTTACTGACTAAAACTTGCCTGCTGACAACTTTGTCAGCTGAAGGCACGAGAAGAGAATGAAATTACATTCTGGGTCTTGTCCCGGATGGGAATTGCTGTAAATTTTAAAACGCAGGAACGATGGAAGTGTAGCAGAACAACGACCACAGTCGGATTTATTAGGGCTGCTTTCATTTTGGCTTTGGGCCATCCCCTGTCTGCAAAATTCCTGTTGATGCCCCATCTGGATTTGTGTAGAAATGGATGGCAGGGTAAAGCTCTCTGATCCTATCAGTTCGCATTTGCATCACTTTCAATGCTGGATGTGCTCTGAAGGGCTGGAAGCACCACTTGTTAAACTCTAATTAGCAAGCAAGCAGAGGAGAATGGAAGGTCAATTTAACACTCCGGAATTTAAGTTATTTTGTGAATTTGAAGTGGGGTGGGGCGGGGGGCGGGGAATCGACCTCTGAGTTCAGTTGCCTCTCTGAAACTGTTCCTTAGCATGTACATTAAAAAATAAAAGGAAAACAAAATAAAAAACAACTTGAATGGAGGCATTAAATTCTGGTAGGCTCTGTATTTTGTTGCCATGGCTGTTGCAGAGATTATACTTTAATGTGCAAATTTGGGTTTGATGCCTGTCTTTCTCTAAAATAAGTAGAGGATGACTACTGAGAGCAAGTGTGCTCTCAAAAATCTCAGTGTAACTGCTACTCAAGGGCCTGACCTGTCTGCTCAACGTTCTGTGTCTCCTGCAAGATTTTGTTACCCTGGCACTTACTGGTACAAAAATTGTAACAGTAACAGCACCCGTTCCTGTTCTGTTCTTCCCTCCCTATTTACATCAGTTGTGTCACTTTAATCTTTAGCCACAGCATATGCTAAGAAGTTGCAGAAAGCTGCACAGAGACTGGAAGGAGGCAGTCAGTAAGAGCAATGGTCAAGCTGGAGGATAAAGCAGGATATCAGCCTAGTTTGGTCCACGGCTTGGAAGTCTTTTCAGACTTTAGTAGACCCTGAATCTGTCTCGAACTTGCCATCAACTGATATTTATGTTCTCCTTGAGAAGCTGTGGGGCTTCTCCGGATTCGATGGCTCAGGCAATCAGGGTTGCTTCAGGGGTGAGCTGGTGACCTCTGCCAAAGAGCAGAAATGTCTTCTCTAGAGCTGAAGATGAAGCCCAGCCTGAAAGTGGGGTTTTGGGGCAGATCACAGAAGTGAAGTTCCAAGGAGGGAGGCTGTGCTTTTTGGGCATCTTCCAGAGAGCTGTGCAGTCAGTTTGCTGACTGCTTTGCTCAGTCATCCTTTAGAGGGTGCCCCTCTCTGTCCTCTGAAAATTGACAGGCCATGCCAGCTTTAACCAGCTGCTCTGCCAAGAAAACTGCCATGCAGGTGGTGTACTGCTCCACCCAGCTTCAAGCTGAATTAGTTTGCATTATTGTCCGTTACTTTCAGGCTTGCACAAACTCTTTACATGCATCCTGGCTCACAGACCACTATCATGGGTCTGAATCGATGCTGTAGTGCAACCATCACCAGTTCAGGTCTCCTTGTGCGTTCCAATTTATTCTCTTGATGAAGCCATAGTGAGTGAGGCCTCGCTTCTCAGTCAAGGTGGCTGAATGCAACTGCAGCTGGTTGATTGAAGTGACTGAAGAGAAACAGTCATGTGTCACTCAGCATGCTCTGCCACATGAAACGAGGGGATTAGATATGGTGAATTTCTAGTAATGAAAGCAGGCAATCGAGTTCGTCATAAAATCAGCTTAAAAGATCTCTCTTGATTCCAGAGAGAACTAAAATAACTTGACCTACCTTGGTCCTGTAATCTTTAAATGCCGCTTAACATCTGCTCATCAGCACTTGGCATAATATTTATTATGAAATTTTTAATAGCAGGTGCTGTCTTGTGTTGAAATTAACAACGCAGAGGGGTGCAATGATGGAGCAGAAAATGTCGTTATGTGATGGCTAAAAGTGAAGCATTTGACTTGAGAATAAGGAAGAAAAGGTTTAATAGAACAGGGCAGCTGCAGTAATCTCACCAAGGTCAGCAGCTGAACACAAGCATGGCCTGGTGGCCTGGGGCACAGCTGAGCATCCTTTCAGGTATTCAGCAGCAGAACCTGTTCTTAAGGGGTATGAGTTGATAATACAGCCATCTTAGAAACTCTGCTTAACTAGTGGAAAAGGTGTGTTGAAGATACCTTTAAGATTGGAGATGTTATCTGGAATTACTTCTTTATTTTCCCATGGCTGGCAGTTCTCTGTACGTTCATTTGGTGATACTGAAGGCAGCTGATGTGAGTTAGGCTGGGTTTGCGCCACCACAGAGGAAGGGCTGTGTTACTCCTGTGCTGTCTGCTAAAGAAGTAGTATAACAGTGGAAGAATAGAAGACAGTTGCCATTAAGTAAATTGCAGTTCTCAGCTGAAAATGACTTCCGAGCAATGAGCTCCGTAGACACCCACGACTCCCAGTTTCCTCTCTGTTGAACTTGGAATCTATTTTGCAGAGTGGATCTACTAGAAACTGGTCTGAAGATGTCAGCAGACACTGAATCCACATTTTCCTTCTGCAGTGGGCTGCAGTATCCGATTCTCTTGGGGTTAGGACAGCATTTTTCCCCAATTCGATTTTTTTATTTTTGGCTGGCTTCAGGTTTCACCCATTGGTCCTTGTCATGTTTGTCTCTTGGGCATCTTCTTTATATACAAATCGACTGTAGCCATCTTCTGTTGCATAAAAAAGTAGGAGCATTTTGGGATCTTTCCTGCAGCCATTATTATTTTTTGTGGCTTTTCTCTGCTACTAAGTCTTTCTTCAGCATCATGTCTGAGGGTGAGTTTGGCTACTGCCAATGCCTTGCGGAGAAGTCAAAAATCATCTCTGTTCCCAGATGTTCTTGGATTCAAATATTCTAGGATGATTTTAAATAGACAGTCCCAGTGGCAAAACTAACAAATAACTTGTTATTTATGTTGTCCAAATCCTTTATTCAGCCTGTTTTCCAGGATGGATCTCATGCTACACGCTTGTTGGTTCCTGGACTGTCCTTATGCTGTTCATTAGCTTTGTGTCTTGGCTATTCTAAAACCTTTTTGTTGGAAAGCCCAATCTGCCAAGGCACCTAGACTGCTCTGTTGGCCTCTTTCCATCCTGCCTTACTACTGTGCTGTCCTTAAGTTCACAGCTAGTAGAACGTAGTGAGGTGCTGCCAATGCTTTCTGTACAGGCTGCACAGCTCCCAGCCTGCCCTCAGCCAGAGCAGCCACAGCCCAGCTTCCCAGGGCTCTGAGCAGCAGTGCTGGCAGCAGTGGGGGCTCAGTCACCACCGCACAGCTTGGCTCTCCTAAGGCCCTGGCTGTACCTGCAGCCAGGTTTTATGGCGTGTGCTCAGTCTGGGAATTTTATCTTCACTACTTACGTGCAGTGCCCTTTTAATTTGCTGAAAGATTCAGCGATGCACTTTTATCAGCACTCAGCCCTCCTTACCAAGAGGAACTTTGAGCTTATCACTAGCTGAGAATTTCTAGCTCTTTTCTCACGTCCCATTTTGCTGAGTGCAGCTGGTCAAAGCTGAGACATTCTGTTTCATGGAAAAGGGCTGAACGTTTGAAAATGTCTTTTTTTCTCTAATTTATGAGGTAAAAATAGTGTATTTACAAAACCTTCACGAAATAGAAAAAGCAAGAAATTTAGATATCTTCATTTCAGTATCCATTCACGGAGGCAATTCCCTGATTAACTAACTGGCAGTGCTGCCCACGGCCGTGGCTATTGGAGCAGGATGATGGAACTCCATGGCAACATTCCGTGTTAGTAATGGTGACCAGCAGACTTGACAGACGCCAAGATACGCAGCTACCTGGGCAAAGCTGCTTCAGCACGTGCTGCCCGTGTGTGGGACTGCTGTGGAATAGCAAGCTGAACGCTGCAGAGCATTTTGATGAGCACACAACAGAAAGCAAAAGCCATATAAATATGGAAAGCACAGGAGAAAGCAGCAAATTAACACTACAGAGGATTGTGTGGATCCACCGTGTGTGGAATTCAGAAATACGGCCGAGCCCATTGCTTGGTGGGAGACAGTGAGAAAAGAAACACGTCTACATCTGGATAGATGTATGTACATATTTATTTAAAAGAGAGGCAAATGAGGACCTGTCCTAAGCAAGCTGGGAATCCTGAAAGGGCGTCAGACAGCAGAAGGCTATTTCCTGTGCTCATCTCTTTCTCTGCCTGCCATCACTCTGGAAAGTCAGGAGCACCTCAGATTTGAGGGCATCCTTTGCTCTGACCAGTAGGGAGTGAGCCTGCAGGAGCTGCCTGCCCAGTGCCTCCACCTTGCAGTCCTTCCTGCCCCGAGAAGCGACACCTACTCCAAAGGCAAAGCATCGACCCTCCGGGAGCTCAGCTCTTACCTGTCATGTGTTTATTTCAGCATCCTTATGGCAGTGGTGAGCATGGCAGGCCTGCTGCAGGTTCACATGGAGCACAGTCTTCTGCTGCTCCTTCCCTGGAGATACCTGCTTTCGGAGCTCTCGCTTCACCCACTCGTAATTCATTTAACATGGACTTTAATTGAAACTACACAACGATTCAGTATGTATGTCAAAATTGAAATCCCAGTAGTCTTTAGCTGCCTAATTTATGTGTGGGCTTTTCCTCCCAGCACTTTCCTTCGAGCTGATCAATACTCATTCTTTTTTACTGCTTTTTTTCCTCCTTTATTTAGGGGTCAGATCTCTTGGATGCTCAGTAGAGCATCTACTCTTTCCCCTTACAAAGGTCGTTCTTGACATCAGCATTGTGTTGAGATTTCCGTAGCAAGCTCAGGCTTTAGCACCGAATTTCTGTTTAATATTTCTCTTTGAAATGTTCCATCCTTTTTTTTCCTTCAAGTCTTGTGCTGTACATGTTAACTTTGTGTTTTGTGGGAACTGAAATAGAAGGATCACTTTGTAACTCCAGTAAACAGCCCCAGCATAATTCAGGGAAGCACTTCAGCATCTCTGTAAGTATAGGACTGGATGTGGGTATTTTGTTGGGTTAAATGAATACATTCTAAGTCGTTGTTGTTATGTTTTTTTCCTTTTCTCCCCCTCCTCCCCCTGAATTGCATCAGTATGAGGGGGGGAAAGAAAGTGAATCAGGTCTAGTGTAGATTGGTTGGTTTGTTTTCCCTAAAGGACCAGCCTGAATTTTTCCTCTGCAAAGTAAAGCAAAATCTGCTCCGCCGGGTGACTCCATTGAAAGGAGCAGTGTGTGCTGTGGTTTCCTTACCTACAGTGTGCAATGTTTGCTTGTTGCCCCTTACTCTAGAGTCAGGAGAGGGGACTGCCCAGTTTTCCTGTTCTGGGTGAGTCAGCCCAGCTGAGACCCTCACCCCCTGCCCATGAGCAGTCACTCCTTCCTCCCTGCAGGGTCTCTGGGGGCTGTGTGCCCTTGGGGAAGGCACAGCACACAGGGCGAAGTGCTGCTGTGTCAGGTGAGAGTCAGGACCCTTGGACTCCACCAAGCACGTGAATCACAGTGGTTTACAGGAAGATACTTGATGAGTCAGTTATTCAAATAGCTGAACTCTCTTCATTTCTATGCACTGAGGGTTGTTTTGATCTCCTTGCTAGAAGTGAACGTTTCTTTAGCTCTGCACGGCATGTCTTGTTGTTACATTTAAGTTGCTATAAACTCTAAATCAATAATCCCATTAAGAAGAAAAAAGAGGTCTAGTAGCAATAAACACAATTGCGGAGTTAATTAGATAATCTTATTTCAAGATAGATTATAGAGCTACAGCATCTTTGGGAAGCAAAATCAATACAGATGTGATGCAGTGGGTTTAGTTTTGGGGTGGGCTCTGGCTGCCTTTGGGGATCCCAGGGGTTGTGGTGCTGAGCACAGCGCAGCTGCAGGACCTTTTGGTTGCTGCTATGGCATCAAATAGTAGAATGCACTGTATATTTTGAGCAGTCAGGTGTATGGGAGGGGGATAGATCCCAGAAAATAACGGCACATCTTAAAGCAGCATTTTGTGTTGCTAACTACTTATTTTACAGTGTTTAAAAAAAAATAAACACAAACAGTTGATTTTACAAACAGATCCTTTGGAGGAAGTGGGTGATGTTTTTTCTCATCTCTTCTTTCAACACTGATTTCTAAACAGACACCTTACTGCTGAGCTCTGGGCTGGCTTTGTGCTGTGCAGCCCCCAGGACTGCGGCTGAGCTGCCCGGCCATGCTGGGGAGCCCTGGGAGCAGGAGCCTTTCCTACCCCAGACCATCTGCTGCTCCTTTCAAGCAGAGTTGCACCCCATTCTTCACCAGCCCCGTGTCTATGAGCTATTGAAGCACAGAAATGATGGGCCTCCTTGATGTTTCGTTATCATTAAACATCATCCTTGCTGTGCTGTGGAGTAACCAGTGCCCTGTGCTGCTCTGTCTTGGTGGTTATTTGGTGATCCTTGAGGATGAACCAAGCTATATGTTCAGCCGATTAGTGCACTGCCATCTCTCTGCACTTTGCATTAAGCAGTAGATCACGTAGCAGTGCCTTAAATATTTAGTACACTTGTGTTTGCTAATAAAGATTTTTAGGAGAAATAATGTGTCATGCCGGCACCCTGGCTAGTAATGTAGTGCAGCTGGCTGAAGATGCAGCAGGGCCCGGTGCTGCCTGTCCTGAAGAAGCAGTGTTGCTCCAGCAGTGGCTCGGTGTGCAGCTGGGAGCGTGGCTGGGACCAGCGTGGGTTGTGTAGGTGGTGTCCAGTGAGTGCACCTCCTGTGGAAAGGGACAAGCGTGGCTTTCTGAGAGCAGGTTTTGTTCAGGTGGAGCTGCTGTATTTTCTGTAGCTCTGCTGTCAGAACTGGCTTGTTAGCAGCTCCTGTTCCTGAAGAACTGATCTGTGCTATGTATTCTCATCTCGGTGGCTGTATGGTATTTATTTGTGTAGTGAGAAACTCAAAGATGTCACTGCAGAGACAGCTAAGCTTCCTCAGAGTTGAGCTGGTTTTTAAAACTGCCTTTCGGTTCCAGCAAAGCTTGATTTGAGTGAGGCCTTCACCTACCTAATTCTGACAACCATTATTGTCTTCCAGCTATCAAACTGTTTTTAAAATCTAATTCACTTCTTAAGGATAATTTTAGACCTGGATCACATGCAAGAAAGCATTCGCATGCTATTCTCACCACCTGGTCTGTCTGGACTTGGCATTTCAGATACAGACACCTTTGATGGTGGCTGAATCGAATGGGTGTTTCTGAGCAGAAACAAGGATGCTTCATGTGAGAGGTGGTCTTCCTGCAGGCACTCAGTGGGTTTGGATATTGCTGAGTTCTTCACAGTTCTCTGCCCAGTACAATTTCTGTCTAAAATATTTGGAGAGTTGGTTTTCTTGGCACAAATACTGTGGCTGGCTCTGACAGGAGGGGGGTGTGAGGGGAGCCGAATATTGAAGATCTTTGGCAGTTTTGACTTTGAGCAGTGTTATTCTCACTTCATAAATGGCTGTTTTCATTTTGTTTGCAACCTGCTCCCAAGATCTCTGTTAAATACACTGGAGCACAAACCCCCAAAATGCAGTCTGAGGGGGAATGCTACAAGAAGTGACATACAGAGAAATAAGTGCTTGGTAATTATATAAACAATATTTTTTTCCTCATTTTTTTCTTTCTTTTTTTCCTCTGGGAAAATAGCCCTGATGTGTATATGCGTGTGCGTACGCCTGTCTTGTAGGAACACATGTTATACATGTATGCACACACACGTATAGATACAAAATCGTGTGGATGCTGAAATACCCACATGCTTCCCAGCTTGTGGGGGAAGAGAAAGTGACTGCAAATGAAATCTGGTGCAGGTCTGTAAGCCACGGTGGCAGTGCACATCTCCTTGCAGAGCTGCACAGCTGCATGCTGGTGTTTGCAGGTGAGCACTGCAAGCAGTCTGTGGGGTAACAGCCTTACACAGGTGTGTGCCAGTGTCTGTGTGCCTGTCCTCCTGCATGGGGCATCATGTCCCTCACCTTGTCCCAGGGTATGGCTGGGGCTGGGCCTGCTGCTCAGGGGTGTTCATGTACTGCAGCCGTCTGATCTGCTACAATACATAGCATGAATGTCATATTGGATGTTCCTGAAGAAAAAGCACTGGTGGGGTGAGAGTAAAAGTGAATCTTGGGAAGGAGGGTGCAGCTCCTTGTTGAGTTATGTTTTTCCTGCAGCTCTGAGACAAGCTGCTGGCTGCAGCAGCACTATAAAGAGCCCCAAATGTTATATTTTGGAACATATTTAACACTGATCTGTGGCTCTTGCCTCCAGTTGCTCCAAACACGCAGACATGTGGAGCAAAGTCAGGGTTCATCTTCCACGGCATAAATTAGTTAGAGCACTGCAAAAGAACTTTTCAAAGACTTGCGTACTAAATAAATTACTGGTCATGTTTTATTTAAAGAGCTCGAGCTGCCGGCAGAGAACATAGCAAATAAGCAGACTTTCAATTAAGGTAGCAGCCAGGATTTCCCTCCGGCGCTCCCATGCCTTCCTGCACTTGCTCAGCATTACTGCATGTTGCAAGCAGCTGAGCAGAACCGTGTGTACTCTTGTGGTCCGGGTGCCATCAAGCAGCTCTTCTCTTTCTGCTTGCAAACCTCCCTTGATCAAACACTGACTGCTGGGACGTTCATCACACCTGTTTGCTTCGATCCTATGGATGTCACTGCAGATTGCATTGACAATTTCTGTGTCTAATGCTGTGCATTGCTTGAAATCCAGTGTAGAGCTGATCACTGTGATGTGGGGACCAGGATCATCCATGCAGGACTTGGGATGGGTTGGTGCCAAGCTGCAGAGCAGCGTGCTGGGTGTGGAGGATTTAGGTTTCCAATAGGACAGATGTTTGCTTTCTTTTCTCTTGGGCATCTGTTCATATGCTCTATTTTTGGAAAGCTGGGGATGCTTCTTTAAGGGCACACTGGGGTTACAGCAGGACATCAGCATGAGAGGCCAGCACAGGATGTCCATTCAGAGTGCTCTGTGAGAAGAGCCACGGGCACAGCCATGGGAGCTGTGTGCTCCTGATACGCACCCCCCAGCAGTGTCCTTCAGCAGCTGTTGAGAAAGCTGTTCAACATTGTGAGCGATTTCTGATCATTTACATCTTTTGTGTTTCCAGCACTGGGTACTCTAGGAAATCACAAGTTTGGTTTGAAATGCAGGCATGCAGATTCTGCATGTTAGGATTTTACAGGGTTTCTTTCTTCAAGTTTTTCATCACTTGAACATTATCTCTTCCCAGCCAGAATCTCATTTGCTTTTGAATAAATCCTCCAAAAAATCCGAGGTTTTATTTCGTCACATGTTCTTGTTGATCTGTAGTGCTATTTAAGCATTTTGGAACAGGCCTCGGTCATAATTGAACAAACTGTGCTCAGTACTGAAGGTGTCTCATATCTACAAAGCTTTACAAATATCGAACAGTACACTAGTTAGTGCAGGCAAGTTAACTTCAGTTAGACTGCACTTTATTAATGTTTCTAGTTTTGCCTTGTTTGTATAGGGCATGACTTGTTCTAAATGCTCCCAGATTCATCCTGTGTTTGTGTAGTCATTTAGAAGATATCACATTTTTAACTGCATTTCAAGAGTGTCCCTCCAGCAGTATGGAGAGGAGGTTCATTGCCAAGTGGCTTGCATCACCCTCTGTCACAAGATGCAGCTCCTGGGTCCTCGCAGTCCAACAGAATGATTCACCAGCACAGCGTGGTTTCGTAGGGATGTCTGTATGTAATGAACAGTGACAACAGGGCAAGTCAGCCTTTCCTAAGGGCCTTGCTAAGACGTATGAGCATGCAAGGTAGAGCAGAGCTTCAGCCAAGGCCAGTGACAGCTCAGGTACAGAAAACTTCTAAGCTGAGCTCTAAGATGAAGTGATGGTAGAGCAGCTGCACATATTTACCCAAACCTTCCTGGCTGTGTTCCAACACCTCTAGAAACCTTTTTACTTGTCCAATATTTGAAAAGCCTCTATTATATGGATGAGATCTGATCTGCCCGTACAACAAATGCTGGTAAATATTCAGAGTAATGCCTCTGTGAGGCTGCTAGATGATGTGTGTGGCTGACAGGCAGCTTTCCTAGGAGTGTTCCAACAGAGAACCTTCCCTGCATCTCACTGGGTGTCTTAGCCTGAGACTCAGGTTGCTTTTCTCTTTGTTTAGATCCCCAGAAGCTTCATCTCTATCAGCTTCTAAGTACTTTTATATGGTAAGCACTTTGTCAAAGTAAAAGTGATCCCCAGTCATGGATCTATACCTGCAAATCTGTACGTTTGGTTTCACTTGAAGGTATGTGCAGATGACTCTGGCACTGGCTTTAGGCTGTGCTGCCCAGGGATGATACCCAAACGTGTTTACGGAGTCAAGCTGTGCAAGCTGCAGGAGCTGAGATTAAAAAACCCAAAAGCAACCAACCCAAAGCAAAGCAAACCGAAAACTCAAAAAGCCACAAGAAACAGAAGCAGATCAGTCTGCACTCCATGCTTGTAGGGAAAAAAGCATGCTGATTTGGAAAATAATTTCAATTTTGTTCTGCTGGTACGCGGCACCACTGATGCAAAGCAGTATGGCGGTGTGGCACCACCACCACGATGGGCTGTGTCACTGACATCCCCTCCAGCTTCTATGATCCTTAAAAGTGGGGTGGAGTCAGGCTGTGAGTTTGACAGGATAACCCCTGCTTGAACGCTGTGGGTCGTACTGCTGTGGTAGAGGTGCACTTGAGGTGCACTGTGTCTCAGTGCATTTGTTGCTTCCCTGTATCTAAGGGTGCAGCTACAAAAGCCTGCTGTGGGTTTTCTGAGGCATTAGGGGATTTATCTGTTATTTACTCTGGGAGTGGCAAGTCTTTTTTAATATTAAATTCCAAATTAAATTGGGTGTTTAGTGACTGTGGAGAAGATCGAGAGCACTGTTAGCAGACAGCCTATTGCTGAGCTGCCTTCCTGCTCTCTGCATTTGTGAATAATGGAGGCAACTCTCCCCCACCCTCTGCCCCAGCAATCTATTCTTATCTGCTGAAGTGTGCAAAGACTCTTTTATTTACTCTCCCTCTCTCTGTCTCCTATAGGCTGGGTGTTGTGTATAACACCATCTGTCCTGCCCATGTGTGGGTTTTGTTTAAGGGAAGATCTTCAAAATCGTTCTTATCTGAAACCAACACAAAATGTTGAGAGGGAAAAGAAAAAAAAAAAGTGTAACAGTGGAATTTGGTTAATGCTTTGGTGCATTAAGAGAAAATAGATCTCTGGACCCAGGCTTTCCATCACAGAGTGGGATTTGATTGGCGCCAAGATCTAAGCATGAGGACATACCTTGCCCTGCTTCCATAAGGGCTACTGTGGCTTGGGGCGATGGGAGAAAGTTTCCCCTCATGCTGTTGCCCAGATCCTGCTGCACATTTCTCTGCTCCCCTTCTTCTTAGTGACATCAGAGGGGACTGTGGTAACTGAAATAAGGTCATTCTATTTCTAGTAAAAACCTCGTAATTGTAGTTTCTTCTTTTCCTTTCCTCTTTTTCCCCATGTTGCTATTTATCCCAAGCAGCTGATGGATGCACATCAGGTGTCGCTGGGAATTCAACCTGTTGCTTCTTTAAATGTTCACTCCTACCCGTGAGATGGAACACTGAAGTTCCACAGCAGGTAGTTCGTTGTCACCGTAATGGATGATAGTTAATGCACTCAGTGGAAATCTGCACAGCGTTAACATAAAAATTCTGTGTATAACTCTAATGATACTAATTACTTTTATGGCATAATACTATGTTGTTACAGCAGTATTTTGTGCTCTCTTTTTATTGCAAGATCTGAAGTGTTAAACAATATTATTCACGCTTCATAACACCTCAGTAAGTGCTTCCTGCTGGCTTGCTGCGTGTGTGAGCTGGAGCAAAGGCAAGCAGAGCATTGCATGGAGATGTACAGCATGCAGTCTCACAGAGCACTGTCTGTATGTGCATTCCAGAGCACTTGCTTAATTCTAGTGACATTTATTTCCTTAAATATTTTGCAAAATCTGGGCCTAGATAACCAAAGTTATGGTCTGTTTAATTATCTTGCACACTATCCGTCCTAAAAATCTCTGGAAATCAGTGAAATTTATGGATGTGCTCATTACTGGTGCATGTCCTTGGAAGCATCTTCCAGTGCCTGGAGCAGAATGTCTGGCTGCTGCCATTGCCATTCTCTAATTGAAGATGGTCACTTTCATGGGCTTTAAACTTGCAATCTACTAGTGGCCTATCTAGTATAAGTGCTGCAGCCAGTCTGCCTGTGGAGCTCCAACCTGGCAAACAAAGTAAACATTACCTGGAGCTGCTAGTAAAATATCCCTTCCGTGCATGTTTACACTGGAAATGCACATTGTGTTTTGATGGGCACGTTTTGATTGCTCTTTATTCATTTTATTGTAAGAGATGTAAGCCTGTGGAAGCCAAGGTAGGAGGGAAGGTGGTAGTTGGGAGAAATGTTGTTAATCCATTTACCTGCCTCTCCGGAATGTTGGTTTGCTGGTTTTATTCTTAAAAATACTTGAGATCTATACAAAATAAATAATTCATTGTGCAAGTATCATGTTTCTGGGGATGCTAGCATGAAAACTGCTAAATATGCATTTAATTTAAGCTTGATTAGACAACCGATTCGGTTTTAACACCATTGTAATTAGAATGTAGCCTTGTGAGGTTTAAGCCATTACCGATGTGGCGTGCTGTATGCACAGCATTGCTAATTAGGGCAGGCAGGTGGACGTGGAGGCTTGGAGGGTGGACAGGAGAGTAGTTGATGATGAAAGAGCTGAAATTTGAAGAGGGAAATGAGTCATCCCCTCCTGTTCTGCTCCTTACCCTGCACGGCATGCCCCAGCCCACCTGCAGGCTGCAGAGTGGCTGCTGTATGTCTGGGTCGTGGCTCTCTACGCTGGTGGGAAATTCTTGGTTGGATCAGGAAGGTGGGAGAAATGAACCTCACGGAGAAATCTGGTGTTAGCTCCAGGCTGGGTCCTTGGCAGGAGCGTCTTTGAGGACACTGCCACCAAGGTGTGGCAGAAGGAGCCATAGTGGGTCTGGCCACAGCAAGCAGGACAGGCTGTGCAGTGTGAACATGCTGGGAACCCAAACCTGTTGCTTTCAGACCCCTGCCTTCATTTCTTGTTTCCTTGGTTTTGGGGTGGAGGTGGTTCTCCTCTTCCCCCTCTCCAATCACCACAGCTACCTACCTGCTACCTGTGCTTTGTTTGGGCAGCTCTGAGCCATGTTGGGTTTGTCTGACAAAGCTTAAAACCTTGATCAGAGCGAATCTCTGTTAGGCTTTCTCATTCCAGCAAAGCCCTTGCTCAGCAGTGTTAATTCCAAGGAGGTCCCCAGGTAATTGATAGAGTCTACTGCTGTATTAATTACCTGAGGACATGCTTACCTTCATTATGCGTGGAGAGTTTTGATCTACCCCTAATTCACAAAATAGAAACAAACTGTCTCACGGGAGAAGAATGAGCACAAACACCAGCAGTGTTTTGCTGCCCCTGAGCTGACCCATGGGCTTTGCAGGGTCTCCTCTGCCTTCATCCTTCAGCTCAGTGGAACTTCAGCAGCCTGGTTTTGTGTCTTTCTTTCCCTTGTAAGCTGCTGAGCCACCTGTAGTGCCCATGGCAACACTTACCTGTTTTCTCTGTGTCTGATATCACCCAAAATAGGGCAGCGGCAGTCCCTGAAGAGCCTTGCAGAGCACAGTGAGTTCCCCGGGCTGGAGGTGGAGCCTGTCCCTGCAGCTCTTAGGGATGCTGAAATGAAGGCAGCCCTGGGGAATTGTCCCTATTTCTCCTTCCTGTTGCTGTTTTTTTGTTTTTTCCCCTATTGTTTCAAACCCTGAAATCTTATTTTCTGATTGCAGGAGTATTTAATTAAGGTTTTGCACGAGGGTTTACTGGTCCCAGGGACACCACATGGTATATCCTGGCAACAGGGCACTCCAGATTTGTGCTTTGCCAGCGTTCCTGTGAATTTTTTATTTTAAAGTAGGGCCTTCACCAAGCCGTAGCTTTTTTTCTTCTAAACAAAATGACCATCTAGTTCCTTGGCACTGCAGAACTGCTTCCCAGACCTGGAGGTCTTACCCCAAAGAGTGGGGAACCACGATGTGCCACTGCCAGCCCAGGGCTCAGAGCTCTGCTACCCTATTTCCTGCCTTACTACTTGCCAGCACCGCCCCAACTCCACGTATGCTGCAACGCATTCATGCCACGAGGGATGGGCAGGAAGGATTCAGGAAGCTTAGCAAAAATTTAATGATTTCTGCAAAGCTTTCATTGAATAAGTCTTAAATAAATAAATAATAAAGAGGCACTGGATTCAATGATGTCAGGAACTGTGCAGCCAGCAGCAGCTACCAGGGAGCTCGAGAATGTGTGCTCTCCAGTGGGCTGCAGTAGAGCTAGCTCTTCTTCTTGATGGCAAAGGAAGATGAAACACTACAGAGATATTCCCAGAGAGAAAATAGATGTCATACAACATTTAAATGATCCTTTCAAGGAGAGCTGCAGCAACCTCAGTGATGAGCTCACAAGTGTGAACCTGCTTTTTTTTTAAGGCTGCTAGGACAGACAGCGTGCTTTAAATACACAGCTCTGTTGTCTTGAAAGCTCAATTCTATCGTTCAGCCTTTGCCTGAATACAGTACAGGGAAGCAGGTCCATACCTACAGAATGAATGTGTAAGAAGGCTTTGTGTTCTGCAAAGCAAGGCGTTCTGAAATAGAGCACTGGTTAAAATGGAGGCTTTGAAGACTGCATAGAGATCTGTGGCAATATAGGACATGTATGTGGCAAAGAAACTTGTGTGCTGGAATGGAAATATGCTGATTGAGAGATGGGGGGGGGGAGTGTAAGAAGCTGAGAGAAAGCCAGGAAACAGTAATTTTTTTACAGAAAAATTTTGTACAGAAAATGATATTCATTATGGAATGAGGGTGGTTGTCCTCTTCTAAGTCAGGGCTGATAAATATTAGATAACAGTTCTTTTAAACAAAATATCAGTTGATGCAAATGGCTGGATACCATTTGCCACAGGCCATGCAAAGCCTCTGGCAGGTTCACTGTTGCCTTTTTTCCCACTTAATATTTTCTCAGGATGGGTTCTTCTCCAAAGCCTTGCTCTGACGCCGATGGAAATGTCGGGGCTGACTGATCCTGCAGGAGGACAGAGAGAGTAAGGGCACTTGGCAGAGTGCAGGGTTTGTCATTGGAGGTGTTAGTGCTGGTGGATCCCAGTGGCCGCGTTCCTTTTCCGTGCAAGGCCCTACTTCTTCTGAGGCTCCTACAGAAAGGGCTGCGGAGCCACGCGGCTGCTGTGCTGGTGATGCTGGAGCCAACTGTGAGCTGGGTTTGTGCAGAGAGGACCACAGTGTGTGCGGGGAAGGCTGTCTGCAGCCTTGCAGATCAACCTGGGGTCACACAGGATTTGCCTGTTGGAAGCTGCGATGGCCTTTGGGAGCCACGTGCATCCTTTCTGTGAGCTCCAGCTCTGTTATGCGGCACTGTGGGGAGAACTGGCAGTGGATGGAGGGAGCTGGGAGAGGTGGCTGCAGCTGAGCACAGAGGACTGCTTGCCCGCTTGCACTGGTCGTGCTTAAAATACATCTCTCCTTATTGTAAAGCTGATAAAATTTTGAGCAGTTTCTTGTACTTACAGCATCTGCTGAGCAGATTAAACATTACATAATGTGCCTCTCAGGGGCACTACATGATTAATGAATGCTTACAAAGTGCTTTGTTAAATATGACATAGTACTAATGTCTCTCTTGTAAAAGAAGAAACGAAGAGGCGTTAGTAGAAATTGTCTTCTCAGAAAATGCATTCTCTAAGGTGTTTAGTTTAGTTTAGCTTTTCCCCTAAAATACTGAATGAAGAAAAATAAACAGTGAATGATACGCGTGATAAAGCAAACTGCCAGATTTCTTCTCTTGTGTTGGAAAGTGACTTACAGCTTCTCAAGAAACCAGCCATGAAGTCATGCTACATTTAGGGAAGGCAATGCAGAGGCCGATGATTTAACTGCCAGCCTTACTGCGCCACGAGCAGAGATGGGATATAACCCAGAGCTTGGAATGAGCGCTGCCGTGAGAGCTCAGCTCTGATTTACTATTTCACATTGACAAATGAACCCAAGTGAAGCTTTGGCTCTCAAATTTCTTCTAAATAAAAATTTTCTATGCGATAAATCTAAGGACTCCATTTCAGATAAGTGGTAACAGCTGAAAAAAAAAGAAACAAAAACAAATAAAGGTGTGTGTATGTCTATGCATGGAGCTGGAATACAAATTATAGGTCTATTCAACTAAATATCAATATTTATGAAGCTGCTACGGTGACCAATAGCAGAGAGCCAAACTGATGCAAATCAGTGCATTTATATTGCCTTCAATTTTTGACAGTTGAAGATGTGACCTTCAGCATTGGTACCTCTTACTGAAATCCTCAGTAACCCATTGTTGGCGTTACATTTGTCTCTATGTCCTGCTTCCCAGGGAGAATACAGGTGGTGCTGAGAAGAAAAGTCAGTACAGATGGATGTTTTGTGTCCTTGTGAGCTCCTTGCTGTGGCTGTGAGCAGTGAGGGCTGAGGCTGCAGGAGGGACAGCAGTGCAAGCTCAGCTCTGTCTATGGGGAGTTCCAGGTCTCTCACCCACTCTGTCTCAGGGAGTTCCCATTGCTCTCTGACTTTTCCAGCTGCTTTCTTTTTTGATTTAGTTACAGATTTCTTTATTATTATTTTTTTAAACCTATTTTCTCTTTCCTCCTTTATAAGAGAAAAGGACAAAAAAAGAAGTGAACAGATTTGTCAAAGAGAGATTTTATGTGCTGGGATTTTCCTCTGCTTGGTAATTTTGCCCAGAGAGGGTAAAATTGAAACACTGTGATGTTTTCCACGTGTTTTTGGCAGATAGTTGTGGACCCAACACACTGTAATGGGGAAACAGGCCTGCAGGTGAGCATCAGACCCAGCTCTGGTCTGTTACTCCATTGCTTCCCTGCTGTATTCCCGTGTTGAAACACAAGCTTCATGTCAGCTTGTCTTCTTCCCATGGGAAGCAAGGGATTGAGCTGGCCCTGCCTCCTCCTCGTGCAGCCCTGGGCAGGGAAGAAAGCAACAGCACTCTGAACCATGAAACAGGTTTTCCTTTCTGCCTCACAATGTCCCAACCTAGACCAGGCTTCTGTGGCAGGCAGAATGGAGATGGAGGGGATCATCACAGGAGAGAGTGTTTAGGATTGGATTTATGGTCTTGGAAAGAAAACTGCTCTTTTAGCTTATTTATGGTAATTACCACAGAGGATGGGTGCAGAGCAGAATGCAGTCTGATTGGCAGGGCATGGCAGGCGCACTAAAATGTGGCACCATGGCTTTTCAGTGTTATTATTCCTCTGATATTGCTGAAAAATAGATGCAAAGTCTTCTAGGATGAGGATGCAAAGGATTCCCTTCAGGGAGGCAAAGTCTCCGGGGACAGTTTCTGACATTGATGGGAGAAAGTTGGACACTTGGGATCTATGGTAACCTTGTGACGGCAAGATAATGCCTTGGAGAGATGGGCTAAAAATTGCCAACAAACCTTTGTTAAATAATACTGAGCGTGTGAGTCAGTGGGGACTGAACATAGGAGAACAGTGCTGTGTTTCAGAGAGCAGTGCAGCAGAGCTACCTGATAGGTTTGATGGCTTCCCCATCGTAAGGAAATCTTTACTTGTGCATTGAAGAGCATCTTGTTAGTGACAGCGTAGTCACAGATGTGTCTGGGTACAGTGACTACACAGTCCAGCTGGGAGAGCTGCTCCCTCTCCCTGCTGATATTCATGTTGCAGCCTGATTTACTGTTATAATTTCATTCCATAGAAGTGGTTGCTATGAAGTGTGAAGCACTCGTGGGTGCTAGGCTGTTCCTGTTTGGTCCTTCAGAAAAACACTGGAAGCGTGTAGTTTTTTTTTTCTATGGAGTGGTCTGTCTTGGCTGGTGCGTTAGTTGTGTAACCACATACCAGTGCCAACCTTCTTTGTGGCACTTGTGGGCACTGTGGCAAGTTTTTCCTTCAGATTTCTGTTGATTTCTATTTTATATAGCTGTGCGTATGATTTTTCTTGCACTGGTACTGGCAGGACCCCAAAAGTTTAGGATGAACAAGCTGGAGACATAAACCCAGGGGTAAAGCTCCAGGAGGAATATGTTGTCTTGCAATCCCAGTAATGACACAGATCTGCATTCACCTGCCAGCTGGTAAAGAATGTTTAGAAGGGAAGATGATACTATACTCAAAGGCACTGACTGCCTCCTCCTTCCGAGCAGAAGGAGTTGTGGACCAGGACAACTCCCAGGTGTGCTTCTTCGTACCCTTTGGTGAGTGGGAAGGAAAAGAAGCTGCTGCTGAGCAGCTTGCACAGCCCTTCTGTGCACTGATCGCTTACACATGGGCAGGTCACCCTGAGCAAAGGTTGGGGTAGTGACAGGACTTCAGGACAGAGCACTTCTGGCAGGAACCAGAAGGAAAAAAGAGCAGTGCTGGGTTTATTTAAAAAGCAAACAAATACTACGTCAAGAGAATACTGTTAATTCCCTGTTAATTGAAACAGCACCACTACGACTCGCCTCCCTTCCTATACTTACACATGCCATTGCTTTCCCATGCAAAGTCACACCACAGCCAGCATGCATCCCAGTCCTGCAGGCAGCAGGGCTGGATCCTTGGCACACCAGCGCTGACCTGGAGGGGAGCAGGCTGACACATGCACAGAGCCCTGGGCAGCAGGTTTGCTTTGAGCTCGGCCATGCGGAGAGGTGTTACAGAGCAGCAAGAGGAGCGATTTTCATTAGCAGACTACAAGATGCCATATGTGCCTCTTCAAGAAGAAAAGCCCTAAATGCAGGCGCTGAGAAAGACAGTCGCCTACTGCAGAGATGCTCTTTTGGGTGTGCACTCCCCCTATGCACATAGGCTCTGAATATCTTCCTCCTAAATCTATAATATTTATGTCTGACTTGAGGATGCTGGAGACCAAGTCAATGCCAAAAATCCCATCTGGCCACTCAACCCTGGCTGAGATGCTGGGAGGAGCTGGCATAGCCGAGTAGCACGGCTCTCATTGGGGTGCTGTGGGAGCAGGGCTGGCCCTGATCTCTGCTGGGTCACCGTGGTGCGATAGCCCTGAGCTGGAGGGCTGCTGCTGGAGGCCTGTTTGAATGCTTGTTGGCTGCCCAGTGGCCATCCCAACCATAAAGCATACTTGGGGTGTTGTGTGCGCAGAGCCTGAGGTTTGAGTGAGATCTCAGATTTGCAGATCAGCTGTTCCCTGTGTGTATTCCATCCTCCAGGGGCTTGAAACAAATCCTTACGTCCTATGCAGTAGTTTGGTATAGGCAGATCTATGTGCTTCCTGCCCTGACGCTGAACATCATTCCTTCAGCACAGCACTGAGAGGGGTGAAGGGCAAAATGTCTGGAGATGTCTTCTCGTCTCCACTTGTCCCACCCCTGGTGGTCCATGGCATGTCTCCATCTGTCTGCGAATGCCTGCCTGCTGTGTTACAGGGTGTGAGCCTTGCCTTTTGTGTCACAGCAGAGTGAAGAGAGGAGGTGGAAGAGAAAAGCACGCTTTTAAACCAGCCTGCACAAAAAAGCTAAAAATAATCATCAGAAAGTGAATTAAAAAAAAAAAACAAAAACCATCCCCCACAGACTTAACATTTTTAAAACGATGTGACTTTTAAAACCATCCACGCAACTTCGGGGGGCTGACTCATCAGGTTTGAGCACTACAGCCCGGCAAGGCGAGACTTGCAGGGAGGCGCAATGAGAGCCGAGAGCCGCCTCCTCGTGTCCTGGGAGCGGCGGAGGAGCAGAGGAGGTCCGGGACGCAGCGCTGGGCTGGCAGCAGCTGGGCGGGCATCACCGCCAGCACTGCCCGACCCCGCGGGGTGGGTGGGGGTTTGCGGAGATGCAGCTGTGACTCTAAAAGCGATGCTGCCAAGGGCTTGGAAAAGGAACGAGCCGCAGCGTGCTGCTGTTCTACAGGTGAATCACAGTGAATTGGAGATGCTTGGTTCCTTTTCCAGCACCTAGCCTGGTTTCAGTATCCAACCCCAGAGTGCTTTGGGGCTTTGAGTATTTGGGAAGCACAGCTCAGCAAGGAGGGGAGCTTGACAGGGAATGACACTTTGGGGCTCAGGATTTGTGATATTATTTTCTAGTCTTTTATTTGGTGGTCCTGTTTGCAGAGCGGGAATCCTAATGGGCAATTGGCATTGCTGTTGTTTATTGCTTTGATGTCAAATCTGTTTTGTTTATTTGTTTGGAATTCAGCCTGGCAGTGGATTACTGTTTTATCCGTGTCCGATCTAAATTTTCAATTTAAGCTTCCAGCATGCAAATTAATCTTGATGTATTTGTAAATGGAGAAACTGTGCAGGTTTCTATTTATGTGATATTAAAGATAGGGGGAAAGATGCAGGGAAAATGGAGCCAAATATTTACAGCTGGGAAAAAGAGAAGCAGCAACATCTACAGCGATACCCTACATGCACCACGCTGGAGAAAAAAGGACTGTAAGAAGATGAAAGGAGTTGTCTCTGCCTGCCTCTAGCAGGTGTGCAGAGATGCAGCAGGTTTCAGCTGAAATTCAGGTTGGATGAATTGTAAGCATGGGTTAGGTGAGAACACAGAAGGGAAGCGCTGCAGCATCGCTCTGTGTGTGGGTCTGTGTGAAGGAGGTGTTGCTGCCCAGCACTCCCACCGTGGGGGTGCCCAATCCTGTGGGCAGGCGCAGTGGGCGCTGTGTGCAGTGGGCCGGGATGTGAGGACGGCTGTGCACGTGGCAGGTGTGCTGTGTGGTGTCAGCCCTGCGCTGCTCGTGCTCTGGGTGCAGTGCTTGTTAATTTGTTCGTTCGTGGGCATCCCTGGTCCCAGCGTGTCCGACTCCCATTTCCCCAAGTTCTGTAGAAGCTGAAGGAGGCCTCATGTCTGGAGCCACAAGAATGTGGGAGCAGGGAACTATGATGCATGGCCGGCTGTGTGTGTTGGATTGTAATGTGCTTAACAGCCTGTTGCCCAATCTGAATTGTACCCCCCAAAAATAACAGTGCTGTTCTGTACAGTAGTAAGTATGGTTAAAATCAATGCAGTAAATATGGTGTACACCTTTAATTGCTTCTATCCCCGAGACTTTAAAAGTACATTTTAAATGTGCTTTGCTGATGGATGGCTGTCCTTTGCAGAGTCGTTTTGAGGGTGACCCAGCTCTGATTTGACACTCATGCAGCCTAGCTTGTACTCTGGAGTGAAATCAACTTTTATAGGCAATATTGTTTTAGAGTTTTGCCTTTTATTTGAATGAAGCGAGGCTTCCTTTCCTCAGGCTGCTGCCTGCTGCCCAGCAGAAGCACCAAGCCGCTGTAAAGAGGATGAGCCCCATCAGGAATCCATCTCGGATGTCAGCTAGAGCAGAGTTAATGGCACTTCAGTTAATACAGTTCCACAGTCATTGTTCAGAATGCTATGATGCTGGCTGGGCCACGGCTTCGTTTTCTTTTCTGTGTCCCAGTTTACCGTACTGGTGCATTTTCACATCTAAAAATATCCGAGCTGTCTCCATGATATGCCGTGCTTCAGTTTGCACAGCAGTGAGTGCTTCACAAAGGAGTATGTGTGGCACATCCACTGGTGTGGGGAGAGCCCTGGGCATACTCAGTGGGTGTCTGTGGAAGAGGAGGTATGGCATGAGGTTTTATCATCTCAAGTGATAAGCCGCAGTCTGGCAGAGTGAGCTGGAGTGCAGTTGTGCCCACGGCCACTGGCCCTGTGCTCATCTCTCCTCCAAGCCCAGTCCAGGCCCTGCTGCCTGCACCCCTCCTTGTGGTCCTTCTGGGTGGGTGCTGTGCTGCAGCAGGCAAACAGAAAGCACTCACACAGAAAAGTTGCTGTCTGAAGACCCTGGTAAAGTTATTTATTAAGATCTTAAACGTCCCTTCTAACCCAAACCATTCTATGATTCTAAGATTTTAAGTCCTTAGACATTTCCTAGCGGCTTTTGCACTGGTTGTTTCAGTGCTGGAAGGAGAATTAGGGCATTTTACGTTGTCCTTCATCAGTGCGTGCACTCAGGAGGAGATCTGAGCACAAGGAGACCTACTGCAGTCTCCAGGATGAAATGCTTCTCTTGGACGTCACAGGGCAGGTCACTCATACATAAATAGGCTGCAAGCAGGCTGTGCTGCAGGGCTGCTCCTGGAGAGCTTGGTGTGGGCAGTGAGGCGTCGGGGTGGCCCGCAGGGTCCGGTCCCAACCGCGACGTGTGGGCAAAGCAGCAAAACTGGCAGCTTTGACAGCTGGCAGGGAAATTCTGTTTTTTAATTCGTTTTACAGCATCTTTTTTGCGAACCGTGTGTCCCAGCTCCCTGAGGGAGGAGCAGGGCTGGGCAGTGCTGCTCCGAGCCTCTCGGCCGTGCTCGGTGCTGTGCCATGTGGCCCCAAAGCTGTCCCTGCGCTGCCGCAGAGCTGCAACAGCTCAAGCTGAGTTTGGAGAAATTAATCTGGGTTTGCTCCAGAATAGTTGGCAGAAGAATGTGGTCTGAAATAGCATTATTATTACCACCTATGGCAAAGCCTGTTGGTGCAGTGCTTTATTTTAGGAGTTTAATACAGAGCAGAGTAGGAGAGAGTTTTGCAGTCCCCATAACTCTCTGTGAGCCCACTGGGATTAGTGAGTCATCCACGATGAAAGAAATGCTTCCTAATAGAGATTTATACAAACTGCCATTGGCCCCACTAGAAAGTTCCAAGCAACTGATGGATCCAATGGAGGTTAAAAGCCTCGTCAGGTTTTTTTTCTGCCATCTCTGGTTTGTTATCCTGACATAAAACGTTTATTAGCTATTTGTCTACATCCACCGTTTGGAGATTTATAATGAAGACCGATGCCAACATCCTGCCCTCTTTATGAATAGAGGTTGAGCATCAGAAGTGGAAGGCTGACCCTGCAGTGCTGCTTGCAGCTGCCATGAGGAGCTTCCTTCCGTTGGTTAATGCAGGGATGGAGATGTAAAGTGCTGCCTTAAGTACTTATGTGGGTAGCGTAACTTTGGGAGTACTTTTCATTGGTAAGGAAATACTGCCTAAAGAGTAGCGCATTGCAATTCAATGGGAACGGCTGTGAAAACTGTCAGTGTTTTGAACAAAATCTGTGGATGCCATAAAGTGGTGGAGTTACTCATTCGCCAACATCTGTGCTTTGGGAAAGGAGCAAAATGTGTTTGTTAATGATGCTTCAGCAGCAACAAGGAGTTTGTCTAGAGAACTGGTGCATCAGCTGAGACTATCTGGGTACTGAGGGTAAGCACATAGTGGGACAGCATTTCTTTGGTGCGTGCATTTAAACCCAGCCAAGGGGGAGAGCTTGGGCTTGCATGCTGCACAGAAACCAGAGAGCAGGCACTTGACTTGCCATCATACATAATGTGGGGATCTGATGACGCTCAACTTTCCTAATCTGCTAAACTTGACAATTACAATTACAAATATCTTTGCAAAAATCCCATTTCCTTCCTACTGACTGACAGTTGCCCACTGGATTTGAATGCATACATCTTTTTTGCATGCAGGCAGTTCAGATAGAAAAGAAAGTGTTTCTGCAGAAAGATCAAATCTGCAGCATGGCAAGAGTTGTGAGAATGGATTTTCTCTTGTCCTGTTTTGTCCCTCATGCCATAAACATCGCTAACACAAAGAGAGCAATTTGGTTTAATAAAGCCTGGTGAAAAAGGTAACAAAGAAATTAAGCTGGACAATTATCTGCCTACTCCTCTTGGCTGTATTGAGGTGTTTGTTTTTTTTTTTTCCACAGAGAATGAATTACAGCTGGCCATATATTATAAATTTAAGAATACAGAAAAATAATGAAAATGTATAAAATAGCAATCTGAGGATCCAATACCACCTACCTTTATTTTGTTTTCTGATGCATCTGTGGTCGAAGTCGCAGCACATCTGTCCCTCATTTTCAGTGGGTATTGGGGCAGGGCTGGGCAGAGGGTTGGGTGATGGTGTCTGTGTGAGCACATTGCTGGGGCTCACCGTGGGGGTATGGTGAGGCAGCATGCCTGGGGTGTTAAAGGCACCCTCTCTTGGAAGGGAATGTTTGCTATGTGTTCTGTAGTCTCAGGCATGGCCATCTGCTAATACAGGCATGCAGACACAATAATGGAGGCTCTTTTTAGGTTCTGTTACTTTGGGTTCTATTTTGGAGGCAGTAGGAGCAGGCACAGCTGAGCTGAAAGACTCACAAACATGCTGTGTGTTTTGTTGTGGATGCAACTAGAGAGGAGGTGCTGGGAGACTGGAATTTAAGGGAGCACGTAATGGAGAGTTTGAAATTGCCACGGCCCTACTTTTAGCCAAGGGTACTTCAGGTGCTCTTTGTGAGGTAAAACTGTCAGGATGTTTTTATTGTGTCTCTGTGTAGTCTGCACAGTGCAAGGCTGTGTGTGAAGCACACTGAGATGCAAATCAGCGTCTGTGGTTGGCTCTCTCTTTCCCATACATTGAATGCAGTCAGCTGCTCCCGAACAGCTTTTTCCTTTTTAGGACTATTCAATAGTAAATTAGGAGGTGCCCTCTTCACCATGAGAGTGAGACAGGAGCTGGGCCAAGAAGAAAGCCTTCAGCGCCCATCTGAGCTTCCTGCAGTGTCTCAGGAAAAGTGGAGAATGAGAGAAGTTCACCTGCTGAGAGCAGTACCTCCCATGTGCGGAGTTCATTCGTACATCTTTGCCCCAAACCGCTGCAGTTCCAAATCTGCCGCTCCCTTGACAACTCTCAGACCTGCCGGCCCTTTTGATGGAGCTCGCCCATCTCCTGCTGCTGCTGGGAGAAAGGCTGCACCACTCGGTGCACGCTCCCAAGGCTGGTGGCCTGGCACCACACGGTGTTCTGAGAGAGACTTCATTGGTGATGGCAGAAGGACAGAAGGAAACTGAAGCTGGACTGTGTCCTCCCTCTGCACTTTGGTGCCAACGGAGTGGCTGCAGGGCTGTGGCTCCTGGCTCACTGTGCTCTGGTGCTGTGCTCTCACAAGCTGATGAGTTCTGACTGCTCTCCTGCCACGTGCCTCATTAGCTGTGCTTTACACCAAGCCTTCTCTCTCTTAGCTCTCCTCGGCTGCTGCTTGGAGACTTCCCCAATAAGCAAAGCAGAGCAGCTGGTGAGTCCTGCATGATCTGCACCTCAACACGTGTTGTCCTCTGCTGATGCCTGAGCAGCACAGAAGGAGGCGGGGCTCTGGCATGAGGGCAGGCAGAGAAAGAGATGAGCACGGGAAATGGCTTTCTGCTGTCTGATGCTCTGTCCCAAGCGCGCCGGAATCCCTGTTGTGCTTGAGACAGGTCCTCATTTTTCTTTACTATGAGAGTGGTGAGGTGCTGTGGATGCCCTATCCCTGGAGGTGTTCAAGGCCATGTTGGATGGGGCCCTGGGCAGCCTGGTCTGGTATTAAATGTGGAGGTTGGTGGCCCTGCCTGTGGCAGGGGCTTGGAGATTCATGGTCCTTGAGGTCCCTTCCAACCCTGGCCATTCTGTGATTCATTTGCCTCTCTTTTAAATAAATATGTACATACATCTATCCAGATGTAGACGTGTTTCTTTTCTCACTGTCTCCCACCAAGCAATGGGCTCGGCCGTATTTCTGAATTCCACACACGGTGGATCCACACAATCCTCTGTAGTGTTAATTTGCTGCTTTCTCCTGTGCTTTCCATATTTATATGGCTTTTGCTTTCCGTTGTGTGCTCATCAAAATGCTCTGCAGCGTTCAGCTTGCTATTCCACAGCAGTCCCACACACGGGCAGCACGTGCTGAAGCAGCTTTGCCCAGGTAGCTGCGTATCTTGGCGTCTGTCGAGTCTGCTGGTCACCATTACTAACACGGAATGTTGCCATGGAGTTCCATCATCCTGCTCCAATAGCCACGGCCGTGGGCAGCACTGCCAGTTAGTTAATCAGGGAATTGCCTCCGTGAATGGACAGACCTTCTTGGTTAGCATTGCTGTCATCAATAGCGTAGCATGGGGCTGTGATTAAGATTTTGTGTAGTAATTGGTCTACTTGTTCTCTTTAGCTAATGCATTTTACAGCAATTGCAATAAAGACGTAGTTTGTAACATGTGTTCAGGCAAAGGTCTCCAATAATGGGATATGTTCCTTTATCTTATGCTGCATATATTTTTAATTCCCCCACACAGGGTAAGTACGTTTGCGGAAGTCACAGCATAGATGATGATCACAGGGAAGGCAAAACTAGCAGCAGTGCATACAGGTGGTGCAGGAGACCTCTATGTTATTTGGGCATAATTCATTCCAGTATCACCACAGATGGAAACTGCAGCTGGAAAAGCAAATGTACAATTCTGGTACTGGAAAAATGTCACTGCAATGACTGTAGGAACATCTTGAAATGGTTACTTCTGTTTGTTTGTTTTCTCCTCTGTTCTCTGTCTCCCACTTTGTTTGAAGGCATCCCAAAGCAACCTCTGATTCACGTTTTGCTTTTTGAGCAGTGTCTGTGTATTGGAAAGCCCACAAAAATAGATGAGCCTGAACGAAAGAAGTCAGTTTGTACTGGTGAGGGACACAGGAAGGTATGAATGAGAGCGGGTACCAAAAAAAGTGCACCTGGAATGGAACATGCCCTGTGACATCCCCTCACCCAGACCCACTGCCGGGAGCACGGGCTGAGGGTGCTGTGGGCACAAGGAGCTGCATGCTGGAGTGCTGTGCTCTGAGCTTTCTGCATCAGCCAGGGGGAGTGGAGTAGGGAATTGTGGAGTATGGAAAGTGTCTTTTTCAGGAGGCTTCCTATAACTTTGTTTTTGTATTTTGTGGAGGCTTTTGCCCTTTTACAAACAAGAGAGAACCTTCGTTCTTTTCACTGTTCCAGTGAATTAAAGTATAAAACTGTATTGTAATACTTCAGATTTGAAAATAGTATGTTATTCAGTTCTTCCCAAGTCCTGTTTTAGAGAGGATTTTTTGGGAAGTATCAGCTCCCCATAGAGCAGCACTGGGCTCCCATGCCCCCATCCTGCTCCTCCACCTCTGCTCGGATCCTGCACAGCCTCCAAAGGGAGCAAACACACCATGCTGAGCTCTTCCAGCCAACAACTCTGCCATCTCTCAGCTGGCTGAATGTTGCTCTTAGCTTTGAAATCCACCTGGGCATTTCCATCCTCCTTGTGGTTATGCATCCCCACATCCTCTGGTTTGGTCTCATTGTTTCAGATCTTCCTGGGGGAGTTCTGAGCCTTTTTTCTGTAGATTTTTTTTTCCTGTTTTGTTTTGCATTAACAATACTGGAAGGGGCTGGGGGGCACTGGGGGAAGGGAAGCGTGAGTTGTGCTGGAGGTTTTCCAAATCAGTTCATCATAATTAATCTTCCAATGCTTTTCCCTCCCTCAAACCTTCTTGGCTCATTATTGGACACGAAATAAAGAGGAACCCTTTGTTCAGTAACAAGGGAATTTTCGTGTCTGTCAAGACAGCAGCTTCTTGCTCTAAATTCCACATCTAATTTCGCAGAAAAATGTTGTCAGCAAATTGCTTGAGGTGTTGCAGAGAAACAGAGGGCTTATGTTTCCAGCAAACATTCATGCTATTATGTAAATCTTTGCAGATCTGTGGTATCAGAAAGATAAATAAATGGACCGACTATGAAATATAGCTGAGCTCAGTCTGGTGGGCACAAAGGAGAGCTGGCTAGTTGCACTGTAAAACAATTAGCTGTCTGCTTAAATACACTTGCATTTCCTTGCACACACAGAGTATAGCCGCGTTCATTAATTAATAAAAAATAACTCTGAACAGGAGAATAACGCTTTCCCATATTCATAACCCGTGCCTGCAAAGCGAGAAGTCCCAGCGGTTCAGAATGGAAATGGTTTTGGCGTGCGCAGTGTCTGCCTCTGAGCTCCGTGTTTGATTTCCTGCAGCTGGGCTTCCCGCCTCAGTTTGCTCAGGAGCCACCAGCAGTGATGTGCAGCCCACTGAGCTCCGTGCTGTGATGCCTGCGGTGATGCATGGGCAGCCCTCTCACTGTCTCTTCCAAAGCTCGCTTCTGGAAAATACTTCTCTGGCCGTATACCTGCTCCAGATGTTGCTATGTTGATCATAATTGGCATCATTTTTGGAAACTGCATTGTAAAGCTCTAGAATGTACAACAGTTTGCCTCTGAGTCCTTTGGAATTTTGCACAGGTCTCTGGAATGACCTGGATGTGGAACACGGAACAAAAATCCCCCAAATGCCACTTCTGTACTGCTGGAGCTTAAAAAAAAAGAAAAGTTTGAGTTGCACTCATGTTCTTGTCCAATTATCTTCTGCTGGATGGGGCCCAAAGTGCCCAGTGTCCGTGGACTTCACCAATCCACTCTCATTCTCACTCAGCACAGCCCACGTCCTACCAGCTGCCTCCCCCACACAGATGGCTGTGTTTTTTGCATATCACTATATAAGGTTAGAGTAGGGCAAAATACTTCCCTCTCCTGCAGAATAAGTGAGATCGTTTTTCTAAATTAAAATGAAAACAGCTTACGTTCAGGAGTGTGACTAATGCAGTACAGCCCAGTGACTTGTAAGACGTGCCAATGGCGTAGCTGATTCATTGACTTCTGCGTTGTGCCGTCCTTGGCTGTGATTTCTGGTTGTGCCCGTGGCTCGGGTGTGTCTAGAAGTTCCCATCGTGGGTCAGATATCTCCAATGCATACAGTGAGACACAATCTTGTAAGAGGGAAATGTTCATCACAGCTCCTATTGTAATTCAGTGTTGAATTGCCAGTGTGTGTTGCTGTTGCCTAGGTTGGAAGTCTCTGCTTTTTTCTAGCAGCAAAATCCTTCCAACAAACATCCGTCTTGCACCGGTTGGCAGAGCCACAGAGATAACAAGGACAGAGTTTACAGTAAAATGTTGCATTGTTTTACCTCTTGCTGAAATTTCATTGCTCCAGCCTTGCCTTAAAGTCTTAAACACTTCAGAAGTGTTCTATAAAGGAATCACTGCTACTGCCTTCTAAGCCTTTTTAACAGCAAATGCTGCTGCTGCCCTGGAGAGCGAGTGGCACTGATCTCTGCAGGCACCATGACTCAACTCTGCTCCTGCAGCAGGATTGCAAATATTTGGTTTCTTACAGCTCCTGGGCAGGAGGTTTGGGGAACAAAATATTTGAAGAAGGCCACTGTTATGATTAAGAGAGTTTAAGAGCGGGTTTGAAGATCTGCATTCAGTGAGAGTCTTCCTGAGCAAACAAGAGATGGTCACTTGGTACCTCTACGCCTTGATCACATTCATCTTGTCTACACGGATCATGAAAGACACGGGCATGGATTTAGGTGTATGTAAACAATCTGTTAATGCAGATTTCCTGACTGGGACTTGGTGTTGCTGCTGTCCTACAAAACAGGATGGCAGTCTCTCTAATATTGTTTTGATGAGACACCCTTTGTAATTTTCCTAAGAGAATTTTCTGGAGCTCAGGTTGTTTTTTTTTTGGATGCTGCTCATTGACCATAATGTTTCCCTCTCAGTGCTGCCCTACTTGAATCCTGAAAGCATTGTATCCATTGGGAGTGGGGGGTGAGGAGGGATTTAGAATTTTTATACTTAAATAGGTGATGGATCGTGTATATATCTCATAGGTTTTACTCAAAGCTCATCATTGGTTTTAATAGATCTACTTAACATGTGTTGGTCTGAAATGCCTTTGAGTAATTAATACTAAATTTTACATGGCCTTGACAAGTCTGCAAGAATTTCTTCTGAAAGAAATAACCAAGAGATAAGTAATTATCTTAGCATATATAATGACGCTTTCCAAGAATTAGTTTGAAACTGGCTAACCAAATTGAGAGGACTTTCTTACAATATTAAATTTCTTTGGAATTAAAGTTCCCTGAAGTCTTTCTGAATAACCTTATAAAAATATAATATGGGCAGAATCCACTTTCATATTCAGTCTATAGAGTAAAGCAAGCAAGAAAGAAGAAAACATCTGGTTCCCTTCCCCATCACCAATAAATACAGACCAAACCAGGAAAGCACTGAAGCATGCACTTAGAGGCATGCTTAAGTGTTTTCATCAGGATCTAAGAAGTGAATTAGAGCAACTCTTTCTCTGTTCAAACCACATTGATGTCAGCAGAAAGGCTTTCATTAACCTCTGAGGATTTTGCATTAGATCTGTGGGTAACATTCTGGTTCCTTTGAAGTCTGTGACGAAGCTTCCATTAACCTGTGTCTGGGACTTCATTTATTTTGCAAAAGAAATGTTTCTAGCAAAAAAAATTATCGTGTTCTGATAAAGAGAAAGAAGGAAAGATGCTATTCATTTAGGAATATCCTGCACTACCAATTATGAAGTTTGGATACAGAAAAAAGCTAATCTAATTATGTGAAAATCCTTTCTGTATAATAAAGAAGAAATGGTTTCTGCATGTCTTTCCACAAATGGAAGGGATCAGTCTTCAGAAGCATCTGTTTGAGTTTGTTTTAATATGTTTTGAAAATACTTTTGGCTTTCAACCTGCTTGTTAACAAACACAGTCTACTTTACCAGCCACAAAGCTCCTGTTGCTGAACCGTCCTCGGCTGTGCATCCACTGCTGGTGATGTTCCAGAGGCAAGCTGCTCATCCCTGCTGAGGTGTTACAGTGAAACTGGAGGCTCTGTTCACTCCGTGCTTCTGAGGTGTTTTGTACCAGAATCTGCCAAAAAGAGAAGTGGTCTGAGATTGAAAGACAGCATTTGTCTCCAGAGGCACCAGCACAACCGCGTCAGGGTTCTACAGAACATGAGCAACCACATCAAGCCCTAACGTGCTTTGTCTCATTTTGCCAGGCTCAGTTGTTTCAGATAGGATGAAACACTTGTGGATAACTCACCACCGCTGCACAGAGTTAATGCAGCTGCTGAACTGGAAAACTCCTTCACAGAGTCTATCCTCTGGTCTGGGAGCTGCTGTGTGCCCTAAGGCAATGCTAAACTAGTAGGAAATTGAAGTCACTCAACAACCCCATCTGTATCACATTGGGATGATATCAGATGAGTTTATTTTGAAGCATGACCAAGTGGCAGCCCTCAGTGACAGCTCTGACTGTCAGTGTCTGCTCCACGCTCCGTAATGGCTGCAACTAGCAAACCAACATCAAAACAGAGGGCATCACGTGACATCACACTTGAAAACATTCACATGTGTGCCTTTGAAACCCTGCGTGTTTTTTTTAAAGATGAGGAACACAATCTCCTCATGTGAACTGGAACTGTGTCTGTCAAGAAGTATTTCTTGCTCCAAAGTACCCATCTGCAGCAGGAGCCTTGAACAGCAGCCCCTGCTGAGGAGCTTCTCTGTGCATCCTCCAGTTCAACCCCACATTGTTTGTAGCATGTTTTCTACAGCAAGTACACTGAACTGTATTTCCCAAGGTTGCTTACGAAATGTCAAGCAATACAATGTTAAAAAATGTTGGAGAAAGAGAAATGGCATTTGTTTCATGTATTTGTTCTTCAAAAATCCTTCTTTTCTACTGCTCATCTTTATGTTGTTTTCTGCTCTCTTATGGGCTGCATATCACAGTATTTCTCTTTGAATTGAATGGTATGTCAATCCCTGGATCCTCTCTTACTGCTTTCTAGCTGTAGCAGAAATGCTGAGTCGTGGCCTGAAGCAGTGATGGAGCACCTGGTGGGAAGGCAGGGGAGCTCAGGTGCATGCAATTCAATGCAATGCAATGCACTGAGTGATGGAAGGGTGGAACCAGGATCCACCCCTTCCCAGCCCTCATTTAAGGGCTGGCAGTGGAGGTGAGGGGATCTCACTGGAGATCCCTGTGTACCAGAGGCCTTCTGTAGGTAGGCAGCTCCTTTTTTAATTCCTTTTTTTTTTTTTTTTTTTTTTTTTCTTTTTTTCCCCTCCCCCCTTTGTTTCTGTATCCACAGCTGCCACATTGACCATATCCTCACTTGCTGCAGCCTAGGGCTTAGCTATTTAGCAGAGGGTTGTTAGTTAGGGTAGCATGGTCGAGTTGTGGACTCAATGATCTTTAAGGTTTTTTCCAACCTGAGCAATTCTATTACTCCACTGCACTGTCATTGCTGCCCTTTCCATGGCATTTCAGTTTCACCTGCAACCTGTAGTATCACCTCTTCTGCTGTACTTCTGCTCCCCAAAGTATAAAACCAGTTCCCCTAATGTGCCTTTTGTATTTTTTATTGTATTTATGACCAACAGCTATATAACTTCCTCCAACTTTGCTGAGTATCTTCCTATCTCTTCTGACTTTTGCCTTAGGGTTGTATGCTCCTTTCTGTGAGCCAGCAGCAGCTCTGCCAGCCATCTGATCACAATGGGCTTTGCTAGTGAGGGCTGAGCAGGAGAGGGAGCACGCTTTGGTCTGCTCAGCATCGTTTATTGAGACATTCTTTCCTGTTGAGTATTGGATTGACTTTCTTTGACCTTCCTCTGCCTATTAATAAAGCCTGTTTTCTTGTTTCACTTTGTGTCGTCTTAGCTGCAACCTTGTCTTTTTGTTCTTTATGTGCTGCAGTGGTTGTTGGAGTTGCTCTTAGATATTAGAGGAATAAGTGCTATGTTTTCTGATGCCTCCTAAGAGGACTTTGTGGATCTCTAGAAATATTCCAGCTGCTGCTGTAGTCTACCTGTAGTGTTACATTAACGTAGGCAAAGGGCACTGATCAGAGGACCAAGTAGTATCTGATTACTCTTTGCTGGAGTATTGCTGTGACGTACTTGCTAGATCACCAAAAGACAGAGCTTCTCCTGAACTTTTAAATGTTGTTTTTTATTACAAATGGAAACATCTTCTGAGCCTTTCTTTGGATGTTTATGTGCTCTGCTTCAGGTTGTGAAAGTGTTCCTTAAGTCTCTATGCTACTGGAACTGCACGCACCTGAACTCATGCAGTGTCTCTGCTCCCCTATGCCTGTCCTTCAGGGAGAAACTTTTTGTGAAGTTCATACATCAAACACTGCTTCTATATTACACAGCTTCCTTCAGTGCTGTGCTTTCAGCTTCTTGGTGCTGCTGAAGCAACATGTGTCTTCAGATTTCAGCTTTCTGTGGGCTTTTAAATGCAAAGGTGTTATTTGCAGATGGAGCTGGTGTGAGTTTAGGCTTGCTCTATTATTGTTTCACAAGAACTGAAATAAGTTATTTTTTCCCTGTAAGCGTGTGGTTAGTCTTTGCAAATGCTTAGGACTAAATTGTGCTGTTCAGACAGGAAGGCTGACTAATTTAAATTAGCCATGTTGGCTCAGTCTCCAAGATGAGGTATGGGCCCGTGTGATTGCTGGTGGGGTGTGCTCAGCAGTGCTGCTCCATAGGTCCTATCACAGCCGGGGGGCTGCTGGAAGTGGTTAACTGCAATGCTGGGGTCTGCAAGTAGTGCTTCTTGGAAAGAGGTGTGATATTTAGTAAGAAGGGAGGTGTGTGGTGTTATCGCTTGTGACTCCTGTGTGGTCTGCATGGAGGTCTGTTCCTCTCTGTGCCTGCAGCAGGCTGGGCCCAGCATCACCCTGAACCTCAGTCACTGTCTTTACTTTGGCTGGTGGGTTTGACCCTTTGTTTAAAAACCTCAAAAAGAAAGTGCTTTAGGAAAAGTCTAGGACTGAATCCAGCAGAGATTATCACCTCCATGAAAATGAGAGCCTTCAGGTTGACTGCTGCTGAAAGGATGATGGCTTTGGGTAATAAAACCCATAGGTTTCTGTCCCTTCTTCCTGTTGCCACCCCACTGCTGACATTTAGTCCATAGAATGGGATCTGTGCCATCATGAAATGTCACTGCTGTCACTTAAGTGGGTGGTATGAGTGGAGCCGGGCAGAGGGCTGTGGGGGCACCAGGCACTGACAGTCAGCCTTTCCCTCCCAATGAAAGGAAAACTAAAATCGGGTGCATAATTACAAGAAGTGCCTTTTCAGAGACAGAGGTGGAAGAAAGGACTGGCACTGGGAGGTGCATGGGCTGACGTGTGTGGCTCTGTGTGGTACAGCAGCTTTCATCGGCACCTCTGGGTTGTGTGCCCATAGCTGGAACCTGGCCCTCTGCATTCAGCAAGGGCTCTGTGCTGGTTTTAATGGGCGAGATGAAACACAAGGCAGCCCGCTATGGGCTGTGGGTTGAGTCATGGTTATTGAATTTGTCCAAGGTACAAAGGTGCTGTTTGCAGCAAAATGAAATAAATGATTAAAAAAAAAAATCTGTGAAGAATAAAGGGGCTGGAGAGTAATATCTGTCACACTCTCAGAAGAGTTCTGCTGTTTCTGAAAGATTTGTATGAGAGAAAAAAGAGTAAGGAACACGCTGCAAGCCTTCAGTGATGAAGTGCTGGGAAGTAAAAGAAGTTTCGTGAAAATGAGCATTGTTGTACTCAAATGTACAAAAGATGTGGGGGTGTAGGGATGAGGGTGGGGGAAAAAAAGTAATACTGGCAAGAAACAACAGAACAAAAGCCAAACAACAACAATAGGACCTAAAGAAACCACCCCAAAAAATCCCAAACCAAATGCAGTAGTCATGGAAAAGCCTTCCTAGCCCCTGTGTAGAACCCCTCCAGATATGCCTGCTCTGTTTTCCAGCTGCAGGCACTGTGTGGGTGCTGGGACTTGTGTCCATGTTACACCTGCAGCCATGAGGTTCCTGTTCATGTGCTTGTGTGCACCTCAGGACCTCTTCTGCTTTTTTGCCTCGCTGAGAAACATGGCTTTGATCTGTCTTGTTTAAGTCTTGCAGATAGGAACAGCTCTCTTCTTGTCACAGGCATCTGTGATGATGAATAAGGGTAGGTGATTTAAGGGGGAAGGAGCTGATGGTCGTGCTGTGATGAGTTGAGGACACAGGTGCAGAGCCTGCAGTAGAACTAGCTTGTGCTCAGTTCTCTGTATAGCATGGTTACCTTATGAGTGCTCTGGAGCTCTGTGCATTAAGTCTGCCCTTAAGCTGCACCTTATACAGGTTATTTAATCTTGCATGAAGCATTTTCTTCAAAAGAAAATGGCAGTATTGAAAGAAATGAGGGCAGAAATCATAGGAAAGGTACTTAATGCTGAACTCTTTGCCCTCTCTTCTTTAAATGGATATTTAATCACACCTTTGCTAACCTTTACTTTTCAATTTCTTTGCTGTTGTTACTCTCACAGAAGGACGTGGCCAAAGGCAGGGGACTTGTGGGCAGGTGTGTGCTTTGCTGTGTCCCATAGGGGTGCAGCGTCCTGGCAGCCTGCTTCCTCCCCACACGCCTGCAGTGCTGGGATGTGCCATTGGCTGTTAGCTCAGTAACTGCCTGGAACTGGTAGAAATGAATCGACCTTATCAGGAGAGGGCCGTAGGATGGAAGCCAACTGGAGCGAGATGAACTTTTCTCTCTCTCTCCTGAGCCTTCCACATGAAGTGCTGCTGTCTCTGGATGCCATGCGGGCTGCTGGAGCACTGTGCTGCTCATGGCTCTGTTGCCAGAGCTACAAAATAGGATGCTCTGGCTGTGAATGAAAGAGAATGCTCTTTGGTTTTCTCGTAGCTTGCAAGTGGTTTGGTCCTGGCTGTGCAGAACCTGCGTTTGACTTGGCAGCTCTGCCGCCGACCATCCAGAGATTTGTTCGTTTGCTTCGGTGCTCTGTTCCAAATCTGTATTTCTGCGCTTCCCCTGGGGGCTGCCTGCTCCTTCAGTGCTGGTGCCCAGGCACAACTAACCCAAAGCAGTTTCAAATACATTTCGGTTACTCTTTTGGTGCAAACTGTGTGTATATTTTTTCACATTTAATATTCAGAGTCAACTAACGTTTATTTATTTATTTATTTATTTAGCTGGCAAAAGTTAAAATCCAACCATGTGTTTTCCAGAGCAACTGTCTGCATCTTGGAATGTACTGAAGTAAAAAGCACAGGAATCAAACCCATCCTGTTGTTGATGCAGTACTTTTGTCAGTAAATCAGCTGTAACTTTGTTTCTGTTCAGTCTATTATTTTTGTTCCTGTATTATGGATGTGAAACTGCCTGCTCTTATTCCAAGGAGGCCAGTGATGATTCTCCTGTGCCGTAACTTTTAGTGAAGTCTTTTCTTGCTGAGCTGCTGGTGACTGCAGTTGGTGGGCTTGGGCAGTGTGAGTTCCTCAGGCTCTCGTAGCCTCTTGCACACCAAGACTTGGAGAACAAAGGCAATGCAGTTCTGCCATTTCGTGTGCCTTCCATGTTTATGTATTGACCCTTGCAAGATCAGCCAGGTTGGGTGGTTAGAGGTGTAAAAGAAACACCTTCAATTGAATGTGTGACAGCTGCAGAACAGCTGAAACAGACGCAAATTCCTGTAACAGAGGAGCAAACCTCTCTTTATCCTGTGCTTGTGAGCGGTGTTCTGGTGGGGGTCTGTGCAGGGAAATGCCCATCGCCCCTGGTAGCAGTAGGAGCAGCTCTTGGGAGCAGTGAAGCTGCAGAGCACATCGAGGCCCAGCACCTTCAGCTCGCTCATTATTGCAATACTTAGAGTTATTTCTTTCACAAGATGTGTGCAGAGCAGAACTCCCACCATGGTCTGAGCCCATGGCTGGTGCTCAGCTCTGCCTTTGCTCCCGGAGCTCTTGTTTGCAGGTAAGCGACGTGCTTCCCACCCAGGAGCTCTTTGATAATCACACAGTTCTGTCTTCTACCTGTGAACGGCGCCTTTCCAGCACAAACGTCTGACAAAATTACCTGCGTTAAGATTTCATTATTCCTCCAAAATGCAATGTGATACCTTGGTTTGTGTAACAAAGTGTTATCGCACTGTAAATAACTGAAGAAACCATAAATTACAGTTGACAGTCTGCATGAAGTGAGTACATTTTCCAGTGCTTTGTGTGTATGAGAGACAGAAAGATAGCTGCTGTGCTGAAGTTTGCAAATAGTGAGTAATTCGTAATGGGTATCCTGCATATTCTGTGAGTTACTGAGGGCTCATCGTAATTAGATTTTTAAAAACCAGTTAGCAAGGCAGAATGATCTCATCAGCTACTTATAACCACTCAGGAAAAAAAGAGCACAATTTTATTTAAAAAAAAATATTTTAATACTTCTATTTCCTCCTAATAAAAAGGCTTGTGCCAAGGCAAGGAGAAGAACAGTGATGAAATACAAGGCTGTGCTCCTTTCTGGTATCAGCTCCTGCTGTAATCAGAAGCTTGTGGATCAGACCTGTATGATAGACGTAGTATTTTACAGGGCAGGGGATGAATTTTGCTTTCTGCAGATGCAGCCTGCTGCCTTTGCCATAAGATCATTTCTCTTCTGTGTGTGTCTGTATATATCACACTAGAATATTTTTCATTTTTAGTTTAGTAGAAACTGGATCTTTTTTTCCCCCTCATTTAGTAGAAACAAAACTGTAATACGCATGAAATTTCATGAACTTTTCAACCCTGTCAAGGACATCTCCAGCTTCATTATATTTTCCTCTGAGGAGTGTTATGACAAGAGCAAAGCCTTGTTTTCCTTTGCTATTGCCTCATAATGTCAAAGGGAAAAGAGATTTGGCTGCTGCATATTCATGAGCTACTGCAGGAGATTGGATGGAGACCTTGGCAGAGCTTCATGTAGCAGCTGAGATGTTGACTTCTTGGCTGGCGCGAGGATAATCTGGATGCTGCACCCATTAGCCCAGCAGGTCTGCAGGCATCAGAAGTGAGAATAACTTTCTCGTATCACGTCAGGATAGAGGGGCTGGCCGTTTCCTTGTGTCACATCACTGCGTACCAGGATGCAAGGTGATAATTGGAAATTCTGGGTGCTGAAGGACTGGTGATCTTTTTACATGGAAGATGTGACTTGGGCTTGAGGTGTGTTGTGGCAGTGCCTGGGTTTGTGCTGGGAGCCCAAGACAGCTGATGTTTCTTGTTATCATTCACAAGCTCTTCCACATATGAAGGTCTCTGCTGTGTTGCAGTGCAATGTCTTTTTTCTTTCCTGTTGGATCTTATTTCTAGAGATCTGTAATGAGCAGAAATCCTAGAGTTCTTTTTTTGGTGGTTTTTTTTTTCTTTTTTTTTTTTTTTTTGCTTTATTCATCTGCAGAAGAGTTCTCTTCTTTGAGTGTCCATTGTTTTCTACTCATTGTTCACAAGATAGGTGTTTTGCAGATTACTTATAATTACAGTCTGTGCACATCCTGGTTCTTCTCTTCTTAGATTTCCTACTGATGTGGACAAAACAGTGGAAGAGTTCAGTTCAGAGCTGTTCTGTAACTCACAAGGACTTTAGCATGAAGGTGTGCCTGGGCTTAGCAAAGCCCAGTGAATAACCCAGGTGATGATTGCTTGGGAGAGGCACCAGCAGGAGCAGAAAGGCCCTGGCTGCCCCAGGTCTCCATAGCTCCTTGACCAGCACTTGCTGCACTGGTGCAGAAAGCAATGCTTCCAGCAGCACCGGTTGGGCACTTCAAACTGCGTGCTGTTCTGCCCGTGAACAGCCAGAAACAAGAGGAACAAAGCTGTGCTGGGTCTGTTCTTCTCTGGTCAGAGCACCTGTAAGAACAAGCATTAATTGGCAGCCAGGAAGGCAATGGAGACTGCATGATGCTGTGTAATAGGGCAGCTACCTATAAGAAGCCGTTCTAGGCCAGAGCAAATCTGAACCCTGACTGCTGTAGCACTTAAGGTTTGGTGCTGAGATGACTTACTGAATGGTTTCCTTCCATAATGAGACTTGAACAACTTGCTGCATCTGAACATCCTGCACTCTTTGAATGTGGTGGGGTGATCTTTTTTTTTTTTTTTTTTTTTAACAACTTAATTTTTCTTCTGGGTAATGCAGCTAATACTTTTATTTTGAAAGTATTCTTTGAAACACTTATTGAAAGTGCTAAGTGGTTTTGGGAGATGGAAAAGAAGTTCATTGAGTACGTGAGACATGGTAGCAGCTGTAACCTTACTTGGGTATGGAAGAAAGAACTGGGAGGTCTTGAAAGCAGCTAATTGCATGACATGGTAGAAAAATGACCCTGATTTCCCTCTCTGCCATGCACTGCAGAATAGCTGTGTGATCTGACTCACCTGCCCTGCACTGCTTCTTGCTCTGTACACAGGTAAGATCTGACTGAGACAAGAAGGAGGAAAAAAAAAAAAAGAAAGAATTAATTGAAAAGCAGGCAGTAAGTGACAGATATTATTTATGTCCCACCTCCATTTTCCTAATGAAAGATTTTTTTTCAGCTTTAAAAGGAAGCTTAAATTGAGTGACAAGTGTTTGAAACACCTCTGTGTGAAACGTGAGCGTTTAGAGTCTGATCAGTGCGTGAACATTTGGAAGACAGTAAGAAATGTTTGAGTGCTGATTCTGAGCTCCGAATTCCTCCTGTAATTGTTCCGATTCCTGGAAGAAAGGGACAGAGCCCAGTGCCTTCAGTTAGATGCATGTCTCCTGGTGCCAGTAAGCAAGCCAAGAGATTTCATATTCTCTTTATTTGTGCAGCAAGCAATTGTTTCTAAAGTAACCTACAGCTCCTATATGGAAAAAGGGGTTAATTGTCGGGCCCTTAGGAAATGATGACAGAAAATAATACCTGGGATTTGGGGCTTATGTAGGAGGAAGAAGCTGTTGACACAAAATGGGTACAGCCAAAATATTAACTAGGGATAGATAGGTAGGGATCTCTGTGTGAGAACAAGACTTCCCTACATGCAGTGTTTTTAAAAGAGATGCATGTTTCTCGTGTCGCATCAGGGATGGCAGCAGCCTCTTCCTCTCAGCAGGAGTGTCTATGAAAGAGAAATGCATCTCTGTAGGCTGGCGTGAACTGATTTCCCTTGTCTTGTGCATGATAATATTTTAATCGGGCAATTCATTGTGCTGGGAACCAGCTCCTCAATCAGCTATTTTTTATAAGTTTTCTCATTTTCTGTAATTACTTTAATTTCTTAGGGAAACAATAAATCTCAACAGGAGTTCATTCAACTGAAACTTCTGGGTGTTAAAATCTATTGAAAATCCAGATAGCATTATGCAGTGGGTGAAATATTAATGATCACTTACTACCTATGCAAGTAAGTCATGATTAGGAAAACAGGTGCTGCAACGTGCAGGATTTCTAGTCGATTTTGCTTCCTAGATGACTGGCGTTTGGAAAAGTTCTTATAAGTGAAAACAGTGCAGTGTACATCCCTCAGATAACATCTAGAGACTTGCCAGCTTTGACCTCAAAGAACTGAACTAATTCCTGATCAGTGGAGTCAAATGCTAGCTGGAAGAGCTCAAAGTTTACCTGCAGATTGCTTCATCATGCTTCTGTTCATATTTCATAGGAGTCGTGTGTGTGGGGGGGAGATATGTATTCAAGTGCTTGGAGTACCTATAGATGTTGCAGGGGACTGTGAACTGAATGAGACTTCTTAGATGGACGTGGCTTAGTGGAGGGCTCTTACAGGTAGGGCAGTGCGGTTAGGTGGTGCTTGGTCTGGTGGCCTTTTCCAACCTGAGCAGTTCTATAGCAGATTCTATATATTCTATATAGAATATATATATATATATTCTATAGATTCTATAGCAACTATTTCATCACAGACCCATTAAATACATTTCAATATTTTACAGACTACTTCAGCAGACTCCAAACAGCCTCTCTTCCTGTTCTGGTTCTGTCAGTGTAAACACTGGGTTGTTTGGAAAGTAATGCCTCCTATTTCTTTTTGTGGGAATTACACCAGATACGAAGAGCACAGCAGCAGCACTTGAAAGGGCAAATTCTCATCTGCTGGTTGTAAATGTTGGAGTGGGTGGCCTTTTTCTATGAAATACAGTCTATGGGCTGGTGATTAGTTATTAATCAAAATACACGTATATGGGACCAACAAGCTCAATAAGGATAAAGTAGAACAAGTAGTCTTTGTTTTCTTGATTTTTTAACCCAAATTATATTTTAATTGCATATTGTAATTGTAACTCTTTATTTTATGAAGCTTTGGCATTTTTGAAATCAAATATTTCTCACAAGTAGCAAATCCATTTTGTTGGCATTCTGCAGGCGATTAATTTTTATTTTGTAGTTTAAAAGAAAATATTAAGGAAAAAAAAGTGTTTGAAATGACAGCTTTTCCTGTGGAAATAAAATCTGTCTTTCTAAGCAAATGTACTTATGTCTTAATATAGCTTCAATATCACAAAGATTTTCACTGCAATTGACAGTAATTGGAGGGGACAGGTGGTGGCAGTGGGGGGGAAATCTCTCCAGGATTGTGCAGAATTGATCACAGGATACACAGAACCAGAGGCGGCTGGAAAGTGCATAAATATCAGTTATGTAAGAAATTGATTAGCTGAAGTTAATTTAAAAAAAAACCAACAAAATGACAGCAATGAGAAAACCTGCAACACCACTGTTTTAGCTACACTGGTTTAGGCAGAGGAGAATGGGCACTGCTGAGTTCTCAGGGCTGGACTGTCTCAACAGTCTCAACAGAAATAAAGCTGATAAGAAACACCTGGTAATTAACTTCTCAAAGTTATTTATTATCAGTAGTCAAACTTTATTGCTCACATTTAATACTCATAAATTAAGATGTAACTGGAAACTTTCACAATGCTGAGATGTTTCTTCTGTGCTATAAATACCTGTATCTAGAGAGCTTAAAAACGAAACAGTGAAGTCATACAAGGAATTAAAGCAGAAGCGCAGTGGCCCAGAAACCACAAATAGAGAATGGTTGTCTGATGCCCCATGCCTTGAGGAACAGCTGCTTTTTAACCGTGACACTTGGCTTTCACTCCCACAACTGCTGCCTTTGCTCCAGGCATTTGCTCAAAGTCAATCTGCTCCTGGATTAGTATTTTGCACCGTGCTTTTGACAAACTGTGTGATGCCAGGCTGTGTGAGCTTGAGAAATGCTGAGAAAGGAATTTTTCAGAGGAGCGATGTGGTACCTTGGACCTTCAGTGTTATCCCTGGAAGTACTTCAGATGGATCCTTTCTTAAATAGCTCTGGAAACCCAAGTGGCATCTCTGTGTGAAATGCTGGAGAGGAGAGGATAGAGAAAGAAGGAAACATATTCTGGCAATAGATCCTCAGTGTTCCAGTTTGTTTGGTTTCAGTGATGCTGCTGCAGTTGGCCTTGACATAGCTTGCTTTCCAGCAAGAGCATCCACTTGCTGGGGGTGATAAGGAGCATTATGGGTTTGCCAGGGCTGGCTTCCGGATGTGATGTGTGAAGGTGCTGCAGATGCTTAGATCTAAGAAACCCCCTGAGCCACCTCTGTGTCCCTGTCATCTCTTCTGGGACAAGGCAGGGCTGAATCCTGCAGGGAAAGTGGTCTGTGGCAGCTGTGCTGGGAAGGGCCACCCTGCAGCTACCCCTGTCAGAGCCCTTGATTGATGGGACTTCTCTTTGGCGGCTGGGTTGCAACAAGGATTCAGGTGTAGGTAAGGCAAGATGGAGCTTGGTGTGCTGATGTGCTGATGTTATTTATCACCACTGTGTATAACTAAAACAACACTACCCTTGAGTTGTACAGCAATTGCGTTCTTATAATGCTGCTCTTTTACATACCACAAATGAGAAGATGATAGGAAATAGTGAATTGTGCAGTCAGTGTCCCAAAGCAGAACTGACAGGTCCCTCTGGGGACGGAGCTCCCCACAGCAGCTTCCTCTCCTCTTGCATATGGAAGAGATGATCCATCAGTGACTCACCAAATACTTCTCACTTGATCAAATAATCAGAAAAAAAAAAAGAGGAAATACAATTTTCAATGGTCTTACAAATGGGATAGGAGACTGTGATTAAAAACAAGGAGCTTAGTATGTGAAGAGCAAGAACACAGCAGCAGGAGCAGCAGGTTAGGTGTTATTGTTGTTATTGAATTGGAGTGTGGGGTGACCACACTTTATGAGAGCTTTACTGCTTCACTCTTGTAAAAATGAATCACATTTTTCTCTCATTTTCTCCTCATTTTTTTCCCTTTAAAAGAGTGATTGGGAAAAAAAGATAACACAAAGCTCCAACCTGGGAAGTTCAGCTTTGCACGTCAGTGCTGTGTGCGGATGGATGATTCACTGCGCTCCATCTCTGTTTCTAAGCTCACTTTCTGTTTGAACTATAAACATGTCAGACTTTGTAGAGATTCTAAGTTGGGGCCTATGCTAATAGTTGCTTTTATCAGGTAAAGAGTTTTGTGATAGCATGAGAAAACGTTGCAGAAAGTGCTGGTTTGATGGGAAAATAGAGAGATCTTCTAAGTCTGTTCCTGTGCTCAGAGAGGTTATTTCCATCAAGGCTTATGCTGGGCACTTCAGTGGCATCTAGAGATACTTTTAAATATTTTATAACATCCTCTGCAGTGCTGGAGGGGATGAACTGTATGCTTTCCCAACTCTGAGTCATTCTTGTGCCTGCACAGTTCCCACTCAGTGCCTTTTGACTCGCATTGCAGCTCTGGCCAGGTCAGGCAGCAGGCTGCAGCCGTCCTGCTGAGCACTGAGATGGAGCTGGAGCATGGTGGTATGTGCAGGGGTCCATAGGACAGAGCTCCAGCACACAGGCAGCAAAGGAAGATTTAGTCTGTAATGCTGAGACGTGTGTGTATGAAGTTTGTACCTACCCATCTCTAACTGTAGCAAATGGTGCTGCCCAGATGAAGCTGGGCTGTCAGTGACAGGAGCACTTTGCTTGCCCTGCTGTGGTGCATGGCTGTCCTCAGGTGTCCTGAACTGCATTCAGCTGTGCAACAGCTGTGTGTGGTGTGTAACTGCTATGAATTGGCCTTCCTGGTCTAACTCTTGTGTGGAAGGGCGTCAGAGTGCTGGTGGGTGGGAGGCCCAGTGTCTGGGGCTGTGTTTGTGCTCGGAAGAATCAGTTTTTGATCACTGCATGACCTTTTGTGCCAGCAAATTGGGGCCCACGTCACAGCTGGAGCATCTGGTGATACTACAGCAGGAAAAGAACCAATAGCAATACAGCCATAGGCTGGAGTAGTATGATGACCTCTACCAGGGAAATACTTTGGATTTCCCCCAAATGAGACTGGAACCTGGTTTTTGATGTGTATGACAGCTTCTCTTGTTCTTGCTTACCATGAAGCTTTTACTGCTTCTGGAAATGCTACCTGGCACCCCAGCAGCATCATGGTGAGCTTGCTCCCTGCAGAGCTTGCAGCAGCAGCCTTGTCCTCTGCTCCAGTGTGAGCCCTGGTTTCATTCACATGTTGCTGAAGCACTTGCAGCCTGTCAGCCCTTTGTGTTCTCTCTTCGTTGCTCTTTGCTAAAAGGAGGAGAAAATGCTCCTGGCTTGTAGTTGAAACCCTCTGCTGATGTGTGTCCTTGTACAGAGCATCATCCCTGAAGGGTGAATGTTCTGTGAACTACCTGCCCCTGAGCCCCAGCCTGACACTTGAGGGTTGGTGCCAGACATTATTTAGGCTTATCTGACTCTTATAGTTAAATATTACAGGAGCAATTTTTAAAAGGGTGGGAGGGCAGAGGCGGCAGGCAGAGCACCCAGTGCCCTGCTTAGCGAGCGCCTCAGACTTGGCCCATCACGTTGTTTTATCAGACTCCGTGCACTGCAAGACTCATGAAAGCAACATGTAATGTGTTGGGCCAGAAATTGTCCAGTTCAATGTTAGCTTTGCGTAAGGGCTCAACAGCTGACTCAATTTTAGCAGCTCTGAAAAGTTGCCAGAAGCATTTTAATGCTCTCCCCTTCTGCCGGGGCTGCGATGACAACTGCAGTTCCATGGCTGTCTCCGTGGGACTCATTAGCATGGCACGGCCTCGCTTCTGCTGGGCCGCAGGGGACGGCGTCACACGTGAGACTGATGGCAACCTTCACTCAGGAACAAAAGCGTGCAACGGAACTGCGGTGGGGAGGAAGGGTCATGCTTAATGATATGCAAATCAATGTACCATCTCACAGAGATTTGATCTGGGTTTTGAGGCAGCTGCTAAAAATGTTGTTTTAACCCCTCTTGGGAGTGTAAGTATATCCAGAAGATGCAGCTTAGATGGAGAGTGATTGCATTTTCTGAGAACTTTTATCTTACAAGGTAGAGCACTTGAATGCTGCTGTGCCTTTCATCCTTGGACCGAGCTGGTTGGGGAGGTGTACGTGTAAGGGTAATTTCATCAATGTTAATATGGCAGAACATTGCCAGCTCATGCAAAAAACCGTGCTTAGAAATACCCTGCAGATTTGTCAGGATGTGAGAAAGTTTTACTGTAAATAATGAAACATGAAATACCGTTTTCAATGCACAATGGGTGTGTGTTCTCCTTGCCTTTCGTTGTTTCATCCCAGGCGCTCTGAGACTCGGCAGTGCTGCTTTGCACTCCATCATTGTGCCATCAAATTTCTATCCTCCTTGCTTAATGAAGTGCTTATGTGCTAACCTGAGAAACTCATCCATGCCTGGTGGTTTTCCCATTTGTAAGGGCAAACGACTGAGGTCTTTCCTTCCTGTAACCAATTCTGCACATTGCTAAGCCTGTGTAGCTCAGGAGGTTTTTATTGCTGACGTCTAGGGTGACTTTCTGTAAGACTCAAAGCAGTTGCTTCAACGTGACACAGCTGTAAGAAGGGGCAATGTTATGGCCTGGCGTTGGTGAGAAGCAGATTGCAGCTCCAGGAGGCAGGGACCTTCTTGAAGGCTGAGGACCCCACACCAGGGCAGGAATAAATGAGCAGCATGCTGCTGTGCGTGCACACAGGAAAGCCTTGTTTGCATGTCAGTCTGCTGTATGGGTAGGAGATAGTAAACTGGTATTTCTGCGACAGGAATCCCTTGATTTGTTTTCCAATATCTGTATCATCTGCTTCCAGCCACATTCTCAGGCTGAGTCTGACAGAGGTGTGCAGACAGACTTGTGGCTCATCATCTTCTAATGGATGCCTGTCACTCTCCTCCCCTCAGTTCCTGATGTGGCATTTGTAATAGCATTGCTATGAAAGGGGCCAGAGCTCCCTGCTCTGCAAACACAAAGCCAGAAGGAAACTTCAGGTTCCCTTGAGAGAATTAAGGTTATTGCCTCCAGTACTGCCCTGCCAAGATCTTCTGAACAGTCAAAATGCAGTGCTGCCCAGAGGCTTAGCAGCTCCAGTGTGACAGGGGATTATAGAATGTTTCCCCATTGGTCTCAAAAATGCTGCAAGTGGAAGTAAATTTACCTTGCTATTTGTTGTTTACTTGTTTATACATCATTCCTTATTCTGTAGCTGTGCCTAGGAACACCTCTTGTTCCTAGATATATTGCTACAAATTTGGCTTTAAATGAACTTGGAGAAAATGAATGAATTTCTCTGATATATCGGGGTTTATTAAAAATTAAAAGACCTTGGTTGACTGCTCCAGTTCTGTGCGGGCTTCCACCAACTGCCTTAAAATGTTTATTCCTGGATCTTTAACATTCTCCCGTAGTTACTTGAGGATGGGAAGGCATTTAATTTTCTTCACTGCCCTTTTCATATACAGAATGGCAATATGTATCAAACAGTTTTTCCTTTTCCATAGAAACCCTTGCCAGCTGTGTAGCTGCTGTGCTGCCATGGTCCTCCCACTCCATTCAAATTCTCTGCCCTTAGCCAGGCTTGCAATAGCTTTTTCTGTCTTCAGCTTTCTTAATAAATGTTCCATCTTTCCTAACCTTGTTTACAGTAATTTCTATCAGTTTCCTTTTTTTTCCCCAGTTATTTTGTATTGGCTTTTTGCTCCTAATTGCCTTCTTCACTTTGCACCAAATATGACTGTGCTTTTAGACAAACTTGCTCTTCTTAATTGTGCAATTGTGGCTTTAGACCATCTAATGGATTGTTTTTTTCCCCAAAGAGCTCCCAGTTCTCACTCTCTGCTCTTTCTTTTTAGCCAGTTTTTGTGCAATTTATGTTCTGTTTTGGGACAATGCTTCTTTTGAAGTCTCAGACGCAGTTATGCTTCTCCTTTCTGTTCTATCCCCATTTTAAAATATCCTTTCCATCCTTTTGGCTTTCCATGATATTAAACTGCTGGATCTGGATCAGCAGCAGCCTTACCCCATGGTGGAATAGTACCTGGAAAGTCACGTCCGGAATCTTTGGGACACTGAGTCTTTGCAGAGGCCTCTTTCTGTTCCATAGAAACAGCCATGCATTTCTCAATTAATACAAAGATACTGATTGCAATTACTTCTCCGTTTGTTGCTCTCAGTCCCGAAGAAGTGCTTGTACTCTTCAGAATATGTAAGCTTTGTTTAAATTCTCATTCGTTAATTGGCACAATAAAGGCTGGTCCTCCTTGCACAGGCTGCGCTTACGTCCCTAGATTCCTGCACCTACACTACTGGAGAACAGGTTTTGGCTGTAGTCCTTTGAGGAGGTGACTCTCCTATGCAAGGTCTCCTGACAGCAGGGTGTACCTCTGCAGTGGTGATTTTGTACCTGGAGGAACAATCACACTGCTAGCTCCTACTCCTCTTGTTTGGGGTGCTGAATTCCAAGCCCTGCTACCGTGGGATGCTAGGAGAACTGGTGTAAAAGCAGCATATGCTCCTAGATCTGCATCCAAAGCCACTGCTGCATCACTTGCTATCAAACAATTTGCTCCTGCTGTGACAGCAATTTTGGGTAGTATTTGGCAGCTCAAGCTGCCAGAACAATCTTGTTCTTATTGCATGGATGTCTAGCAAGCTACACGGCAAACTGTAAAGCTAAAAATTCACTGTTCTGTAAAAATGTGGTAATTTGGGTTTGCATTCCTAATCAATTCCTCACTGAGTCACTGACATATCAAGGCCCTCAATCACTGATGCTTAATGGCTGGAAATGCTGTTTGAAGCACCAGGGGGCTACTGAGTGACCCAAACCCCATCTGCCTGACTGCAAAGGATCCTCAAGTCAAACTGGTCTTCAGAGAGACAAACCCCCTTCTTCTATACTGTACCTGGCCACAATCCATTGAAGGATGGTGTGGTCTGCTTGAACACCATGATGGTGATTACCTGCAGCAGCCTCCCAGAGGTCTCTCTCTTGAGCATCTTCTCTGGGATTTCAGGGGGCACCAGGCATTTCCATCTGACAGGGGACATTGCAGTAGGTCCCAAGATGTGAGCGAGGTGGTTGTGCTGTGTGTGTGAGGAATACACCTGCTACCAGGGCATCCTGAAACACAGTGTGTGTCTTGAGGCTGGCAGCACTCAGCTCAGCCTTATGGAGCATTCACGTGCTGGTTTTTCAGTGCCTGGGGGAGCTCACTCTTCCACAGGTGACTTCTTTGCAGTCCCAGAATTGGTGGGTGTCCCTGATCAAGGTGTGCTGCAGCTGAGCCTTCCATTCTCCTTTCCTATCCCACAGCCATGGCTGGAAAGGCAGGATTTGTCCCTTCTTGTCTGTGCTGATATTGTCTTCTGCTTGCCATTTGTGTGGTATCTCTCCTTGCTTTCTTCCTCTCTGAAAATGACATGTCCTGTCCCTAGATATGTAAGCACATCCTGCTAAGAGCGTGGAGCAGATTGACTGCGAGCCCTTCTGATGCTGAATTCAGCTGACAATCAGCTCCTGATGCCAGCAGCTATTCCTGTTTTATCCTCTTCCTTCAGTCTGATGTTGACAAGGTCAAGTCTAGAAACTTGTAACAAATGTTACTTTCTCATTAAAAGCTGTTAATGGGTGGCAATTCCTGTTCAGTATATACCAGTTGCCATTTTAACCAGCTCTCTCTTTGTAAGCTTCCTGTTGAGTAGCTGGTAATTCTGGAGTGGTGAATGGCATTAGAGCTGGCATTTTTCCATGCTTTTTGTTTTTCAATCTGCATTTCTTTTAAAGCAATTGGTATTTGAATCCCATTTCCAAGTGATCCTGGCTGCTCTCTGAAGAGAAAGGGGTGAGTGGGGGAAATCAGGGGATGGATGGATGAATGAATGGGGAGCGCCATGAGCGTGTTGCAGCTGGCCTACAGCTCTCTGCCAAGGGAAACTTCTTCCACGTGAAGTTAGTGCAGTTCTCTCAGCCTGCACCCTCAGTATCCTTGGCTGAGCACCTCTCCAGTTTGCTAGGGACAGTGAGGTGTCCTAAAGCTGTGTAATTGCACAGCAAGGACAGCGAACTCTCTGGTGTGTTGGGCTGGGATGAGAGGCTGAAGCAGTGGCAGCCCTGCCTTTCTGTAGCTCTTCTCATCTATTTGGTGCTGCAGTCCCTAGTCTGTGTTCCAGCACCGTACTCATACGCACTCAGAGCAATTATACAAGTGAGTGATATCAAATATAGAAGATATATAAATATGGTGATTTAAAATTGTGGCATTAACCTGTATGCAGAGACCTACAGTTTGAGTCAGACACCTTTTAAAACATTGCAAATCTTTCCACTGCTGTCAGTCGGCTTTAGCTCAGCCTGATGATTTGTCCTCAGTGCTGGAAGTTATAGAGTACATCTTCCTGTGACCGGTTCGGGGCTGTCAATTGCTGGTGGATGCTCTGCCTGAATGATGATCCCAAAAGTTAATTTCCATTCGTGATGTGGTGAGGTACGTGAGGTTTTTCCTCAGCCTCACTCCAGGCAGCAGTAGGGCTGTGTAAGGATGGATGTTGGCAGCTGACTTTGAGCACATTGGAAAGATGATCTCCAGAAGAGCACTCTTGTCTGGCACGCGCTGGGATTGATAGCTGGCATCAGCTGCAATGAAATGGCCTCTCATTAACACTAATCATACTTAGCTCTTTCTTTTCATATTAGATAATGAACGTAGTTATGTATTGGCAAGCCTGCCCTCCCTTTTCTGCTGACAGCATTGGATTATTGTGATTTATATTCTTCATAAAAGAAGTAATATGATTATTCAGTTAATCTATTATTCATTTCACTTATGATCTATTCTTTTTGCATTCGTATTCTGTGAGTCAGTTTCTCTCTCTGCTGTTCTAATAGAGTAGCATTTTAAATTGTGAGAATACTGCATTAAACATGTATAAGATTTAATCTAATTTAAAATGCTTTCTTCTAGCAGGATACACCTAATAAGCATAAACACAATAATGGTCAAAAAACTACGGCGTATTAGCATGACACGTTACCAGGGATGAATTTTTCAAATAAAGCTAAGCACTAATTATTGAATATGAAAAAAATATATATATTAAAAATTCTTATCCTGAAGCTATGTGATAGACATGGGAAAAGATCTCTTGGCAGAATAGCCTTGCATTCAAGCTGCCTTGAAGTCTATAAATACTGTTTCTTGCTGTCTAACGTGGTATCTCTAGAGTAGCACAAAGTCAGTGATATCTCACAGTATTAATGTTACACGGACAACAAAGTACTGGTGAATAATTAATCTGCACTTGATTTAGCACTGGCTGTGTGCATGTGACCTGCTGGCTGGGATGGATGTTAGGTTTCTTCTCTGTGTGTTTCTGCAGTGAGGTCAGGGCTGCTCATCCAGGGGCAGCACAGCCATGCTGTGTGAGCTTTGAGAGACTCCTGTTCAGCTCTGTTATCTGGGCAATTGTTGTCAATGACTTGTTGGGCAGAAAGATGGAGCTCTGGCTGGACTGGAGGCTGGTCTGAGTGAAATTCCTCCCTCTGTCTTCTGAGTAATGGCGGTGGTTTTTCATGTGGAGTGTTTTGGTTTCTTGCTTCCAAAGGATGTTTCAGAAAATGTTGTCGATGCACGCTGCAAAAGTGGAAATCCTGCCCATATGCAATAAGAACATTTTGCCATCAGTTGGGCAAACACTTCGCCTCACTGAGGCAAAACCACGGAGCTATTTTTCTGTAAGGGTCTGGGCCTGTCCTGTGCTGTCTGTGGGACCTGGTTCCCCCCAGCACCGCAGTGCTGCAGAGCCCGGTCCCACAGTGTGGCCACGGCACCCCTGTATGCTTCTGGAAGCCATCTCAGCTCTGTCACTCAACACGAAGCTGATGGAAGCTGGCTTTGTAAAACCCAGTGGGAAAACGCACATAATTAAGCACAGTCCTATGTCTCTGCAGTTCCCAAAACTGCTTTTTAAGCCTCCTGTTCATTTCCATTGTATCAGTTTAATTATAGATTTTCAGCAGAGGCTGACATGCAACAGGAGGCCTAATTGTGCACTCGCTTTCCGGGATTGCTCATTCCCAGCAGGTAACCCCAGGCACAGATGGCAGAATTAGCCACGTGCTCACGCTGCCGACCTGCTCTGCACACAGGCTGTGAGCCGCTGCCCTCCCACACTCGGAAGAATGAGTGATGCAAAGAGAGGCTTGGACAGTTGGATGAGGATCACTGAGACAGCTTGCTGGAAGCAGTGCCTCAAATGATGTAGAAAAATGACTAATGCTGCAAGTTCCAGAATACAAACTCCTGTGATATCGGGGGAGTTTAGAAAGAAAATACCTTCTGACAACGGTTCAGAGGGATGTTGCTTCTGAGTGTGGTTTGGATTCAGCCGCATTTCTCCTTAAGCGTGTTCCGGTTCTTGATAAGGTCAGAGCTTTGCTGAATATTTCTATCCATTACTTGTATTTTGCTAAGTACTCCAGTTGCAGTCCAGGATCCATTGAGCTGGTGGTGTTTGAACATAAGAGAATGAGAGTGCTTTGTATTTGAGGAATGTAATAGGAGTGTATTTAAGTTGACATCTCTCTGCCCTGGAACTGACATGAAATAAATAGTTATGGGAGAGCAGCTTTCCTGAATGTTACAAAACCAATGCTTGGGAGTGTGTGTGAATCTGTGGCAGCTTTTCAAACAGAGGATGTACCAACCCCCCTTTGCTATTCTTTGTCCTGGGAGGAGCTTGTGGAAGCTGTATTTCGGGTGTTCCAGAAATCCAAGCTTAGATGCTGGGACTTAAGCAAGTGCTGGAAAGACAGAATTGTAAGCTATGGTCATTCATTCATGTAGGCACTGGCACAAACTTCCCAGGGAGCTGGTGGAGTCACTGTCCCTGGCTGTTTATAAGAAAAGGGCAGAACGTGTCCTAGAACCTGCCCGCAATCTTCCAGCAGCAAAAAGTACTTGGTCACATCTCTTGGTTTAACAGAACACTGCTCTGTAGGTGACCCATTTCAGCCAATTAATGAGTGAGCTTTGACTGCTAAGCCTTTCCTGTTTAGAGTCCTGGATGCCTCAGCACTGCCATAGCTTCAGTTGACACTTGGCGTTGTTGGCACCTTGGGGAGCTCAGGCCTCAGGCACACAAAGCAGCACTTTGCTTTTTTGTTCATGTCAACCTCTCTTTGTATCCATCCATCTTAACTGAAATGTTATTTCTGGCTCTCATTGTGTTGTTGTTTCTTCCAGCAAATAATATAAGAAAAAGTCTGGGACAATTTCGGAGGCTGTATTTATTTAATAAAAAAAAAAGTTATTGATGGCTGCTACTTTTTCTGTGTGCATTTGAAAAAATCCTTGAGATGGGGTTTGGTGGCTTGGTGAAATGAACGATTACTATGGAAACAGTGGCTGAAGTGTTGCAGAAAAGTTTCTAGTTTTTGTTTTTTCTGTTTATGCTGTCATAAAATCATGCAGCCCTATTGCTGAGATGCTGGGACAGCCGTGTTGGTGCCATTTGTGATGCAGCTTGGAAAAAGAGAGAGCACCAAGCTTGTCAGTCTTTGGATATACATCCATTTACTGAAAGAAATTGAGAAACCAGGAAAATGTACAAATCAGCTGGAGGAATCTTGTGTTAATGGTAGTGATGCTTAGATTTTAAGTAGTACTTCTGACTAGATTCATATCACGGTTCTACAGCTGGGAGCTGCTGTTGTGTTACAAACCTCCGTGTTTTTGGTAGGAGTTTCGTGTCTGTCTCCTGGTGGTTGGGGGCTGCACAGAAGGAGGAGTGGAACTGCCTCCCCAGGGCTCACTGGGCACGAAAATGTCCTATTTGTCCTGATTTACAGCACAGGTGAGCACAGGGTCTGGTAAGCTCCATATTGAGGTACTGATGTGTTGTGTATGTGGGGAGAGAGGCAAACTGCTGTCTCATCCCTGGAATTGTCTCCTGAAAGTGGGGGCAAGCTGATGCACGTCTGCAAACTGCATTGCTTGAGGCTCATGCGTATGCCTTGAGGTTTCAGTGGCCTTGTTCTGATGTGCTCAAAAGCCATAGAGGGGTTTGGTCCTCTAACTCTGCTGTGGAACTCACTGTGTGTGCAGGGAAGAGGGCTCAATATTAAGGAGTGACTTCAGCTTTGTCCTTTTCAGAACTCTTCCTTTGGTGTGCTTTTATCCATTAATCCTTTGGTGATGGTTAAGGTGATGGGCTTTAATTTAAAACACAAGCACTAAGAAATATTTGATTTGGAATAAAACCTAGCAAACACTGAGATGTTGCCATCAGGTTTATTCCAGTATTTGAGGTCTTAGTCCTGCAGCAGCAGTGTTTCAGGTGATGTTATGTAGCAATGGCTTTTGGGTGCCGACTGGTGACAGCTAATAGGAGAACTGGACTGAAAAGTCCACAGAAAATGAAAAGCAAGTGTGTATGAATCAGACTGTGGAACGAAATGTGGGTTTGTGTTTGCAGACACCCACTCAGCTCTGAGCACTGGCACCAGCGCTGGCTTTTGGCAAATCGTGATTCCTCATCCTGCATACACCAGTGGAAAATGGGAGCAGCTCCACTGAAGTGACTGGGACCATCCCTGTAAATAGGGGTGGGCTCAGACCGATGCTCTGTGGGACCAGTCTGAGCAGGGAGCAGATCCTCAGCAAAACTAAAAGATGCAGGTTTGAGTGCATTTTGAACTTCTAAAAAACAGAATATCCTTCCCATCACTTCTGCCCATTTAAATCCAAAATAAAAGATTGCATGGAGTGCTTTCATAAATAATTTACTTTCTGCCTGTCACCAGTCAAGGAGGCATAAAGCTTCCTATGTGTACAGGATGCTCCTGGAGCTCAGCAATAACTGGATCAGAATTTAAAACAAATCTGAAGATTTTTATTTTTCTATGAGGATGGAAGAGGTTGAGGGGCTCTGAAAGAGTCAATTCAGACCCTGCCACATCAAACCCTCCCTGTGGGCTTGGAAAAGTACTGCTCATTCATCCCCCGCATCCCAGGGGAAGAAGGGTGGTGCGGGGAGGACTGCCCTTGTGGTCGAGGAGCTGGGTGGGACTCACAGGGCTTTGGCTCAGGTCTCTGCCCTGCTCAGGGTGACGTCAGCTGGGCACAATGCGCTTCTGTGCTGTGATCCCAGCACACCTCTGAAGGAGCCAGGGAGCAGAATAACTGCATTCATATGTCGTGTCCAGGCAAGCCGCCTGCTGCCCTTGGGCTGGCTAACACAGTAGGTGTGTCGTGTTTACACAAACGACCTTGCAGCATTGCCAGTTTTCCATCCTCCAGGTTCACCAGGAGAGGAATTACTGAGCAAGCAATGGAGGTTGGAGATGGTTTATCCAAATGTTCTGTGTGATTTTGGGCACATCACTTAGGCAGAAATTTAGCAAAGTATTCAAGCATTTTTGTCCTGCTGGAGGCTTATCTCCCGTTCTTCTCAGTGGGATTTAAGTTTTCACTTTCTGTTTATCAGTCTCACTGTGATCCATGCATATCTTAAAGTTTCTTTTTGAGAAAAGATAAATGTCTGGTCTTGCTGAGAAGTTCTGAGGAGGAATTAAAGATTGTGAAGGAATTAAAGATCTCATGCCATGTAGCCATGATAGTATGACCATGTATTTGCCAAAGGGAAATCCAGGCAGTTGGAGCTTGGCACAAGCATTCCACATGAACTTCCAAGCTTGTGGAGCACCCAGTCTCCACCTTGTACAAAGCTAATTCTGTAGTTTATTGCAGATCTTTCACAAACAATTCTTAAAAAAAAAAAAAAAGAACACCAGCATTTCTGCCAATGGCCCAATATTTGTAACACGCTTAGCAAACCGTGTGAGCTCTTTGTAATTCATCAAAAAGGCACCCAGATAACAAGATGAGACTGCTTGCTGTTGCTGAACGTTCCCAGCGCTGCTTCAGATTGAGAGCTGGGGATGCTGATGGGGGCAGGAGGGCTGCAGGGCAGTGCGTGGCAGCATGGTGCTGAGCGTGCCTGCGGTTGGATCCCACTCAGTGCCCATCCTGGGGATCTCCATCCCATTCTGGAGCCTGCACCTCATCTGCCTGCTTCTGGCCCAGAATTTGGAGTGGCCAAGCTGTGGTTGAATGAGTTCCAAAAAGGTGCTGGAGGTGTTGTGGCAGCTTGTTTTGTCTGTAGCTGACATTGTGAGTGGGATAGAGCTGGGCTGGCTTCTGACCCTAGAGAGAGAACACGGCTGTGGGAAATGACTCTCGCTTGGCACTGTTTCCAGTGGGAATCAGAGGATTTCAGTGATGTTCCCCCTGATGCGCTGAAGCTTAACTTAAAAATCCTGGAGAGATGAAAGGGCAGCCCAGCCTCCTCTGGGGGAATGTCACGGGATGAGCAGCTGCTGTGGCAACCAGCTGGAGTGGGTTCTGGAAGGGGCCTCACAAGTGCTGAGAAGTCAGATGAGCAGGAGGGGCTGCGTGCAGAGGATTATTGCCCTGCCAGCTGCACAGGGCAGCAGCCTGCTCCCTCCCTGGGCAGGGTGATTCCCCGGGGCCTTGGGAGACCCATGGGTGTCTGTGAGAGGCAGAGCTGCGCTGTGTGCAGCACCACCTCCACGCACTCCTGCATTTTCCTCCTTTTTTGCTGAAAGGTGAACGGTAGAGACTTTGACACAGTAACAGGAAGGGGATGCTAGGTGAGTGTGCCTGCAGAAAAGCTCTTAGCTTCTTTCCTAGTCCTAAAGCAGTCCCTTCCACTATGCTGCAGTTGGCTGAAGCTGTACTGCCAAGATAGAGGTTTTTCCATCACACTGCATGAGCTGGTAGGAATTTGCAGGGCTCTGCACTGCTGTGAACATTTAAAAGCACAATCTCTCCTCAGAGATCAGGGTCTCTGCTCTCCTGTATGTGTTACAGCACTTTTTCAGGTGTGGCGTTAATGCTTGTATCAATGGTTCCTTGGTTTCCTTCTCCCTTTTCTCTATTTTGGTTTCATAAATCCGTCAGGAATTTGTAAGGAAGATGGGGACGTGATGCCCCTTCCCTCTGACTGTGAGACATGAAATCAAACAGAAAGCATTGAAGGAGAAAACATCATACTGAATGGTGTGTTTGAAAGGAAGTGCTTCCTCTTGCTTTATCTTCACGGTGTAAGTTCTGCATTATTTAATTGCAAATTAAAGCATGAGAGAAGCAACGTTAAGCAAAAGAGTGTGAAGGATTTGTTATAGGAACAAGCAGAGCTCTGCTTTCCCTGTCCCCAGTGCGGTTTGGAACGTGCCGTGTGGTCTCAATAGCACTGAGCTATGTGTGCTTCTGGCCAGTGGGTGACAAATGGCACATAGTGCCTGGGAATGTGCTGGGGTAGGGTAAGCAACCATGCTGACTGTACACAGTGCAGATGTAGGAGTTATTGTGGCAATAACCTGTTGAGTCACTGCTTTTTATTGTACAATAATTTGTGTTCAGATGTGATGGCTAAATAATGGGCAATACTGAAACACTGCAGAAAAAGAAATGAATGCAGAGCGCTGCTCCACACGGCAGAATGTCCCTGCTGTATTAATAAAGTCTATAGCTATTTCCCTCAAGCTCTAGTTAACGAGGTTCTAAAGAAGATGGGTGAACTCCGTAGGGGCTGGTGCCTGAGCGCAGTTCAGAAGAGTAGCCTGAAGTTCAGACACTTCTCCAAAGCTCCTCTCGTGCGTTTGAACGCCATGAGTCTCCAAGACTGGGCTGAAAGCCTGCGAGGGCGCACTGCTCAGCAGTTGTTCGACTTCACAGGTTCCCACCGGAGAATGGAACTGCAAAGGCACACGAAACTCACAGCTTCACATGCTGAGTGCCGGGAGTTAGCAGTGTGCTGGGGATATGGAGGGAGTTAGGCAGTCAGGAGCATCTTTGTGACTGCTTTCAAACAATGGAGAAGCTTATTCTGCTCAATGTGTGGGATGGTGGAAACTTCTAGCTAACAGCAGCTCTTTGCAACCTGCGTCTGTTTACTTTATGGCCACCTTGCCCGTCAAGGGCCTGTCTATGGTAACACAGGTCATTGTGGAACAGCCTGCTGCCACCTTCTTAACGTGGGCAAAACACATGCTGTATCTGAGGTGCTGTGATCCCTCTTTGAGATGAAATAGCACAGGCAGGTCCTTGTATCCACTGAGCTCGGGCTCTCTGCTGTCACACAGCTATGAGAGGCAGGTCGCTCTGCCAGGGCAGCACCTGTGGCTACACTGCCCAGGTGTGCCACACCTGTCCCTATGGCCATAAGGGCACCCTTAGGAGATTTGGAAGCTTTCCGTAACAGAGAAGATTCTAGTGTGAACTTTCTTTTCTTAACAGAAATAGCAATTTTTTAAGCGTGTGCCATATAGAGTCTAATTACTCTGCATTTCTTGGTGCACTGTCCAGCAGTCCCTGTCTGGGACTATCTCTCAGAATATATATATATATTCTATATATATTTCTATATATATATATATATATATATTCTGAGAGATATATTACTATATATAATCTGTCTTTTTCAAGTTGGACATTCAGTATGTTTGCAGAAATCTGGTATAAGCAAGATTCTTTCTCTCAAAAGCTAACACACTGCTGCTGTTCCTGGCTGGACCACTGCGTGCCCATCCTCTTCTAGGCTGCCAGTGAATGTGGAACTAAATGCTGTGTTATGGTATTAGAGAGAGGAGAACAACATGGGTTTGTTAAGAGTGCTTTAGCCCTCAGAGTGATTTGCAGGTTTATAGGCAAACAGAATTGGTGTAAGCTGCTGAAATGCAGACTGTTCCTTTCTGTTCCTCCGTGGTGTCTCTGACCCCACAGAGCTCCCAGGCTTTCTGCTCTGAGGGCTGAGGAGCAGAGCTGTGCAGGGTTCAGGGTCCTCTGTGCACTCCTGAACATATTTGAATTGCAGTGTTATTTCCCCTTAGAGCCAGTGTGGTTCCCTTTGTGCTGCAATAAAACTGCTGAACAATCCTTCCTCTGCTTCAGAAGAAAGGAAGAAGTTTTAAAGCATGTGCAGCCATATATATCTCTGGAATTTCTAGGCTGGAAGGAGGTATCGCATTTAAATTGCATGTTAAATTGTGGCAGTGGCTCTGTAGGCACTCCCACACCCAGGCAGTGCAATGCTGTGCTCAGAGCATCACGGCCTGCAAGACCCAGCACTGGGCTGCAGGCACAGCCGTCGCACTTAAATGTTATTAAAGTTACGGTGCTGCATGTCGTTGGGTAAAGAAAATACTTATTTGCTCTCTAGGTCTGAGTGCTTACTATTAGCTGTGTCAAATCTGAATTAGAAGTATTTTAAATCACGGCATTTGCCAGCAAATAAAAGGCGTATTAAATTATTTGAGAACAATTTTATGGCTCTGTGTGAGTAATTGGACAGATGGTACTGAGACTCTTTGTTACAATGCAAAAGGAATATGAAAAATGGTTCTGTTAAAACATGAAAGTTGGTTCTCAAATTCTGTAATGATTTTACAGAAGTGTGGAGCACATGCAGGACAGAGACAGGAATGTGAGCCCTTAGTGTCACAGCCTGCCTTAAAAGCTGATGCAGGTAGCACTCCTGTCCTATGAGCACGTGGGTGAAACATTGGCGTCCCATGGGACCCTGCCCCTCTGGAAGACAGGAGCATGTGAAGCTCAGGCTATGCTTGCAGTGTGTGAACATGGGTGGCAGATCCAGCTGCTTGGTGCTCACTTGGAGGTACAAATTAGGTGGAAATTTTCCAGATTTGCATTTAAAAAGTGAGATATTCAAGAGCCTTCTAACTAAATGAGCCCCATCTGTTTTTAAAAATTATGTAGCACAAAGAATGTATCCCAGTATACATCAAAATTTGGGCTGTATAAAAAGCAGCAACTTCTACGGTAACAGAAAGACTTAAAATTTTGGAAATCTCAAAGCAGTCATTGCCTAATCTGCTGGCTTTAGTGCTAATCATGAACTATGTTACAGCCTGGTTTTCTGCTGGAAGTGCTTTCTCCCTGGTTAGGACTGACCATATCTGTAGGTCCTGCTTGCTGAGGAGGGGGCTCTGGCACAGGCCCCCACAGCTCCGGTGTCTGTGCTGCTGAGCAGGGATGCCTTCTGGTGTCTGGATGTCCTATGGCCTTTGCATTAAGTAGTAGCTCTTCTTGGGACACAGGGAGGAGATGGTCCATGGGATCAGCACAGGGTGACCAGGGGTAAATGTGCCTGAGCTACATGATTGCCTGCAGTGAAAGTGATGAGAGTGACAGCACTGGATGTGTGACTGGGCTCCTGCATCCTGGCCATCTCCTGAGGCAGGTAACAAGTGCAGTGCTCCAGGGTCTGTCCTGGGCCTGTCCTGTTAATGTCCTCTGTCGGTGACCTGGAGGATCAGGCCTGCTTTCACTGAGTATGCAGGTGGCACCGAGCTGGGGTTACAGCTGTCAGTGCGTTAAGGACAGGTGTACGCTGAGCAGCCACCTCAGGAGGCCAGTACTGTCTTCCAGGTCCTCTGCTGGCTCAGGCACTGCAACCTGCTCCTGCAGTAATCGGTAGAGTTGCAGCTGCATGTCTGGGGTCAGCGGGAGCCTTCTGTGTGCTCCTGGTACCCAGGAGATGCTGCACAGCCTGAAGTACTGATACTGGCTCCTCGGCTGATTATTTGTGGCAGGCACTTGTTTGCTCGTCATGCAGTGATGCAGGACGCTCTTGGGTGGAGAACAGCCCCTTAAATCTCAGAGCTGCCAGTGGCTGCAGACATCTGCTGGTGTGGAGCATGTAATCTCTGCTCTCAGACCTTGACCTTGCTGTCTAATCTCTGCTATTTGGGACTACGGGCTTTTGTACAACTAAAACCAGGCCACCAGTCTATGGGAAAAATGGTAACATCTGCTGTGAAGGTCAGAAGATATTTCCATTTGACTAACAGAATGCAGCAGCACAAAGCCTCACAAATAGGCATCCTGCCTGTCCCAACTGGCACAGAGGAAGCAGCTATTGTCTCTCAATTGTAAGTGCCATCTGATCCTGGGGAAGACTTCAGGTGATGATATTTCCCTGCTGAGAGTCCTGCCTTTTCTTTCTGTACTTCATTACTAATACTTGAGGGTCCCCTTGTTCATTAAGAAGTGCATGCACCACTCACCTAATTTCTCACGGACTGTATTATGAAAAAGGATGTCATCCCTACAGAGCTAAGCAGAGTACTCTGCAGTTAATTACGTGGTGTCTCCCCGTCTGTAAGGTTTACACCACTACTTATTGCCCTAAAAAAGGAAAGGAAAGAACAGAAGAGAGAATAAAAGCAGGATAAAATCACGGCTATCTGAGAAGCTGAGCTGTGTGTGGAGCCTGGCTGGGGCTGGTGGATCCTTTGGCAGGCAGCTCCCGTCTGTGCTGGGGTGTGCGTGGCCAAGGGATGTCTCACTCCTGTGGGGGTGGACTTGTGATATGAAACACTTGTGTTCCCGAGTATGAATAACTTCATACACAAGTGAAATCTGGCGCTTGTTTGATGGCACAGCAGTGCTATGCTGCTGCAGTTGGAGTACCCCTCATGGAGCTCCCCTCAGCCACCTGGATTTGAAATGGCAGCATTGTAGGAGAAAGGGCCGAGAAGCAGTTTTTGTGCTGGGCTCTGGGTTCTCTAGGCCTGGTGCTCACTGCCGTGCATTCCACTTGCTGCTCTAGCAGCAGCCCCCTCCTGTGCTTGCAGCTGGCTGGTGCTGCGGGGCTCTGAGGGACCAGGGGCAGCCCTGTCCGTGTTGTGTCTTTTAAACTGGGTGTTCTGCTTCGTGGTGAGAGAAATGCGCTGAACCTGGAATTAATTAGTAATTAGATTGTAATTTATCAGGACTGAACGAAACTGAGAGTATTACTATTTAGTGAAGCTGAGGCATTTGGATTTTTAGATCATTTTTTCTCTTTGGCTTAATTCAAAGTATTGCAATGAACAATTTGCATATAATGAAAGAGGAATAGATGAAGGACAGGAAACTGAGTGAACTGAAAAGCTGTGCAATTCCATTTTGCAGTGAAGTACACGCTGTTGGTCCAGTAAGAGAGATTTTGTTGCTGTCTGCTCTCGTTTTGTACTTTAGCTGTAGTTGAAAAGACTCTTTGAATACCAGAGTTGTAATTAGTGTTAGCAGGAGGGATGGAATAGTGGAGCCGTGGGGCTGAAGTGGCCTTGTGCTGCTCCGCTGCTCTCAGAGCTACCTGTTGGCTGCAGGTTCCTCACGCAGGCTGGTGGCCGACAAGCATCGCCTCTGTGAGCTGCTCAGGGCGGCACCCAAAGCTGCGGGGTTCGTATTGACAGTGGCTGCGCATTCAGCTCACACGCCACCGCGAGGAGCTCCCGACAATCCTGGCTGGCAGAGCGCGGTGGCATTGCTGTATGTCGGGAGCCCCCTGCTGCACAGCGCACCCACACTGCGGCCTCTGCCAGAGCAGGGCTCCCTTCCGGCACGTTTTAGACCTGGATTTTGTGCGGATAGCTGCACCTGCCTCAGCAGCACTTCAGGGCAAGCTCCGTGCTGCTGCACAGCTCCCTTTTGCCTGCTGTGCATGGTGACTGCAACACTTCCGAGCAAATGCATTAGAAACTGTTCTGGCTGGGGTATTCTCGAGATCAGAGAAGCCTTCTAGTAGTGTTCTGGTGTGACTTGCTCATGGAGTTGTCTGTTGTTGTGCAACTGTGGTATTTTGTTCAAAACCCTATACATCGTTTGCTCTGCTTCTGTGCACTGCTGTGGGAGGTGTGCGCGCCAGCAATGAGCACACTCAGCTCAGAAAGAAGTTTCTGGAGCTTCTGTGTTCCCACCCTGGTGTCTTCAATGTAAAAACCCACATCTGCAGTGCTCAGCGAGCTGTCAGAGCCCGGCTTTGCAGGACTGGAACACTTCTTTGACAGCTGCAACATAGCACTTCAGTTTCCACGGAAACTGGGCACTGGCTCTCTGAAATCAAGGTGAAGTGTTGGCTGATCATTGAATAATAATGCTGAACGTTTAAATATGAATTTCTTCACCTTACTCTTTCAAAGGCAATAATTGCCATTCCTACAGCATCCAGCAGATACTAAAGAAGTCTCATGAATTCCAAGTGTCACAGCTTGGGCTGCATAATCCCCTTCCAGAGAGAGGGATGGATTTCAGCTCTGGGACACAGCCTTATGTGCTGCTGCTGAGTTGAAGGGCTGCTATGTGCCCCTGTCTGCTGCACCACTGTTCCTACGTTCTTTTGTTGTCACCATACATATTCATACCATACCTTTCCAGAACATTCTTGTCATCAGATGCATTTCCTGGAAACTAACTCTCAATTGCATGAACTTTTTATCTGCTCCCACCCTCACACATCACTGCGGTGTAATTGCTCTGGCTTTGTGCTCACCGGACTCTTGTTTTGTGTCAGTGAGTTTCATGGTTTTGCTGAACATTCCTTTTTCCAGGTCACTGATTTCTGAGGTTAACAAAACGAACCCTCCGCCGCTCCCTGCTACGTTCCACTGATCTCCTCGCTGTATCCGGAGCTGCTCAGTTACCTCTTGTCTTCAATTTCAGAGGCTTTTATTGAACCCACAGATCAGTGTTCCGTGCAGGAAACAGTTTCATATTAGATTCAGGAACATGTTCCTGAGAATGTTTCTTACGCTTATACCTCAATTTGTTCAGGTTGTTTAAATTTTCGTGCTTAATTTGCTTCTTGACATGTCCTTTCAAGTGTACTTTCTCCACTTTTTTATTTTTTTATTTTTTTGCAAGAGTTCTCCATCTTTCTGTCTTCCATTCTTTTCCTCCTGCTCTTGAATAACGTCTCCTACTGTGTGACAGCCTTGACTTGGCGTGTTTCGGCCCTCCATCTTTCCCACCCTCCTGAATCCCTTCACTCCTTTGCCACCTTTTGGTCATTCTAGGAACAGAAGAAGAGCCAACGTTCTTCTGAAGGGCATCTGCTCTGTTTTGCTCAGTAGCGACCTGGGGATTTCCCTACGCCCATCTTTTATCTGTCACATCACTAAGTCCACACCCCTCAATTTTTTGTCTGTGGGTGATATCCACCTTAGCCAGGCTTGGTGCCAGGGGTGATAGCTCAGATGTGTTGGGGAGAGCACAGAGACCCCAATCAAGGAAATGACGTGTGTGACCTAACACCACGTGAGGCCTTCGGAATAAAATAGGTATTAATGGAAATTAGGGCAGAACACGTATCTTGATGTTTGGGTATCCTCATCCTCCATCCAAAGTTACCTCTATTTCAGGTATCTACAACTGACAGTCATTGCTCTCTTGTAGCTACTGACTTTTCTAGGAGTGTAGCATGGAAGAGAAAAACTTTACACACTCATTAGCATGTCAAGGTGTTGTTTTCAGGTGTATTATCCCAGGAATGGTCACACTTCTGCCACAGACTTCTTAAACAAGGCCAGACTGAACTTCTGGTTGCAGAGAGACACTGTGCAGTCTGTGTAGGGCTGCTGTCACTCTGAGTTGTGTTTTCACATTGGTTTGCATTTCCAGTGCCCAAGGACTGTGTAGGCAGCTATAGAACTCTCTGACATCCCAGAACAGTTGTGAACCTTTGGCAGGGGCTCGGGTTGCTGGTATCTCAGGAGTAGGCAATAAAAGCAAGGCTCCTGAGAACAATAGCTTCTTTGCTGGTCTAAGGAGAGGCACATTTTAAACAGTGACTGAATATGACTAAAAATAAGAACTTGACACTGGGGCACGAGAAGGAAGACAAAGGACACCGCTCCTAACCAGCAGGCTCACTTACTTACAAACATAGCTTCTCTTCATAAAACCAAAACCAAAGCTGAAATCTGTTCGGCCCTGGAGGACTTCTAGACAAAAACTTAGATTTAGTGGATCAGTTGTTACTTTAGATGATCCTAATCCACTTTGCATGTATCACTTAGTGAAGCCCCTTAGAGGTTATGTAATTCCATTCGCAGAGGAACTGAGATGCTGAGCTTCCCAAAGGAAATGTGGAAGTTGGATGTGTGAAATAAAAACTGTGAAACCTAATGGTAAATCCCTTCAGTCAAATGAATGCCTCTCATTCAGTGCACTGGATAAATTGTGACAGGTGAAAAACCCCAAGCCCAAGCCCAAGTCAGAGGTGGCAAAAATGTCAGCACTGTGTTTAAGAAAAGAAATGGGCCCCAAAACAGTTCAGTGTAAAAAAAAAAATAAATCTCCAGGGTACTCTGAGATACTTCATAGCATGAAGAAAAACCTGGCTGAGCAGGAAGCTGATCATAGAAGACAGTCTGCAATGAACAAGGAGTTTATACAGCTTGAACACTGACTGTGAATTGAGCGTGTTTTGCTGAGCACTTTGAGCTGCAAGTTACTGCTTTTTTTTGACACGGGAGCTTTGGTGACCAGCTGGGTGGTAACATAAGAAAGAAAAGAAGAAGGAATGTTATGAAAAAATGCTACTTATACAGACTGGCGTGGTCTCAGACTGCTGGAGGTGCAGAGTCTTTCACAGTGGCTGCTGCCATCCCACCGGGCTCCTGTGAGTAGCACTACCTTTCCAGGAGCAGGTCACCAGCTACCGCAGTCCCACACCACCTCATTAACTTAACAAAGGGGCCTTTTAAGATGGAGGAAAAAAGACAACATAATTACGTAGTCTGCTTCACTGAAGGACATAGGCTGAAGCCTCACCCAAGCAGGACAAGTTAGTTTCCTTTTAGAATCACCTTTTGGATGACTTGCATTTCCAGTAGTGTTTTTACAGCACAAGAAAGAGAATTATGTTTGTTTTAAGCATTTTCTTTTTTGTAACATACAGCAGAAGGAACAGAGAAATTACAAGAGGTAGTGAGTTGAGCAAATAAAATAATCTTTCATAAGAATAAAATGCTGCTTTCACAGCTGTAAATGTATACATCCGTATAATTTTAAAATACGAAATTACTTCTGTTGTGTTTCAGGCTCCTTCTTTTTTGGATTATATAATGAAACACTCAAGTGCTGGACTTGGTGAAGTGGTTTACCTCATAGCATTGGCAAAAAGAAACCATTCATGCAGCACTGGGCTTGTAACTCATCACACGTGAGAAAGTTAAACTTGGAGTCAGTGTAACCAAAGTGCAGTTGTGTTCTTCACACCGTGTACATTTTGACCGGCTTGTAGAAAGAAAGTAGAAATTCATGACTCTCCCTGTCAGCTTCTTGAGATGACTGAAGAAAACATGATCTGCAACATACTTGGCCACAGCCTGACTCTGAATGAGAAGACAGGCTTTTATCGGACAGCGGAGAAAAGTCAAAGTCAGCTACCTGGAAAAGGAACATTAATGAGAATGTTTTTAATTCCAGTCATACCAGTTCAAGGGAAACCAGGCATAATACTCTGGGTTGGAAATGGCACCTGGTCCTCAATCAGTTTCTATCAGAAATCTATTCAAAGCTGGTGACAGATTCATACCAGCTGGACACAAGGATTGCAGCAGCCCTCCTAGAGGTCCATTTATGCGTATTGTGGCGTGATGTTACCTGTAGGGGTACTTTCCAAAGGGCCAAGAAGCTATCTTTGATTTGGGAGCTCATGCCTTATAAATATGAACATGTAAAAAGCTACACAAGGGAGATGTAAGGGCACCAGCAGAGATGAGGGTGACAATTTAGTGTCACTTCAGTTAACGTAACCATCCTTTTTTACTGTTCCCTATCCCTTCTCATCATCCCTCTGCTTTCTTCCATGTAACCACTCCAGATACATCCTCTGGAAGGTGTACTTCAATTCAAGCACATGCTTAGGAACTTTAACTAACTAGACATGATAGCCCTGGGAACTTGAATTGCAGTTTTGTTTCTCCAGAAGCCTGCTGGATGTTTTTCTCCATGCCTGTTGCTTAAACTCTGCCAGCTCAGACAGATACCAGAGAAATGCTCCCTCCCACTCTGTTTGCCTGAGGATGAAAGAAGAGACATAGCTGAAAGCTATCTAATTACTATCCCAGCTCAAAGTAATACCTCCACAAGGTCTTTCTGTTGTGTGTTACTTCGAAAGGTCGTGTACAGCACCAGTCCTACCATCACTGAAACCAGGGTGAGGCACAGCAGGACAAAGAAGGCTGGCTGGATTCCTGGGAAAGAGCACAAGGGGACATTCCTGGAGTGATATAATACACTGAGAAGAGGCAACGGAAGAAAAAGTTGTCTTAGGAAAACTCTTCACATTTTTACAACAAAGGATGTGCGCGCATCAGGGAACAGATTTTTCAGCCTAGATTACTTCAGATCTTTCTACAATCAGAAAAGTAGGAATAGGGGATTGCAAGGGTCAGCTTAAGCAGGCTAAAAAAGCTGTTTAAGTTTTAGCCCTAACTCCCAAGAGTGTCTGTACCTCTGTCATGCCCTGAATGGGTAGGGAGGAATCTTGATAAGCATCATCTTTGCAACAGCTGGTAGCCCTCAGCAAAGAGGATTCTACCTCTATGCCCTGAGCGTACACTACTGCCTCCTGCAGTGAGCAATCCTAGATGTATAGAAGTGCTGTCCCAGTGGGATGTTCTGTAACTGTTCTGTTATCACAGTCCAGCTGTCTCCTGGCCAGGTCCTCTTTCTCAGATGAATCAGAGCCCCACGAAGGGCAGGAAACAGGGTGGCCTGCAGGGATTGCTGGCTGAGGGAATAGAAACATGTAATGAAATGGAGATTAGAGAAGGCTACCCTTAAAAAAAATACTAAAAAGAATTCAGGCTGCTTAATTAAGGGAGTGCTACAGCCACTTATGTTTTTGCACTTATCCTCTCTAACTATAAGAGAGAGAGACTATTTAAACTGAAAAATATGTAATTTAAATCTTCCCAGGGAACGCTTTAGCTTCAAGACACTCTGGAGATTAAGGGTTCAGCAGGATACAAAAAGCTCAGAGCAATTACAGTAGGCACAATATATGCTTTCCCTTCTCTTCATGCTTCCTGAAACCTCATCAGCTGCAAGTTAATGCCTGAGACAGACAGAACCCTGGACAATGGGGAATGTGTGGCTGCAGCTCACCTGCTGGCCGCACTTTTATTTCATGGTAGGTCTGCAGCATCGTCACGCCGCTCTGCACCCGGACGCTGAGGCAGTACTGCCCGGCGTCGCTGAAGGTATGGCTGAGGTTGTAGCAGGAGCCGGCGATCACCACCAGATGGCACTTCTCGCCTTCTAATGGAATGCACTCGGACTTGATAAGCCAGCATAATGCCAGCGGGGGGCTGAAATGACATTTGAGAACGAACAAACCACAACAGCGCATTGAAAGCTCCAAAATTTTCAGCTAACAGCTGATTAATCACTGGGATAAAACTGTAAAACATCTTAGAAAATAATAAGGTTAATCTAACTACAAATAGAGAAGTAATTAACAGTGCAATTACTTGGTTCATAGTGTTTGTCCACTGAAAAAAAGCCTTTGTGATGCTTTTATAACAGCAGTCCTTTAGCTGAAAGCTAAATACCTGGGTGGGTCGTAGGTAGGCCATTGTGCATAGAAAACCCATGTTCTGCTCTAACAGAGATAAAAGCAATCTTTCTTTTCCCCCTCTTCTAGGGGAACATAGGTTGGTTTTCTTTGTTCTTTTCACAGTGGAGATCACTGTGCTACTGAAGAACACCTGAGACTTCTGATTTAACAAAAAAAAAAGAGAAAATAAAAGAATGTGAATTGACCTCTGCACAATGGACTAACAGTTAGGATAGTTAAATAACTTGCAAGGATCTTGGTATTACAAAAACAAAAAGATTTCAATTGTTGTCAGGCTCTCTAGCTACAATCCACATTATGTCTGCCTGCATTCTCACTGCATCCAGCTGATGCCATTTATTTACACTGTCAGGTCCTTGCTCCAACTGATTCTGCTTGGACTCCCCCTACACACTATGGACTTTGATTCTGATGACAGAGCTTTTCTTTACACTATCTTACTAGTATTTTGTTCCTTATCTGCTCAGGGTAGTCTCTGGTAAGAAAGCAGCATGTTTATGTGTTTGATGACACATCTCTCAAACCTTTGTTGATGGTTTTGTCATAAACTGCTGTCACAGCAGTCCCAGCCCTGCTGCTAGAGGATAGGTCTGGCAAGAACTGATGGCCATCTTAGAGTCAAGCCTGGTAGCCTGTAATATTTTTTTTAACTATTCATATTTACTTGCATATTTGCAATTTCCAGTCCCTCAAAGTGCAGCCCCCTTGCTGAGTGCAAACTGTGCTGTGTATCTGTACCACTTCTGTCTTTGGTACACGACTGCATTGGGTGCTGCTCCCTCTGTCCTGCACCCCTACCAGCAGCCCTCCTCTTTTCTGGTTTGTTTTTGGAAATCCACCGTTAGGCAAATCTGCTCCCTGTAGCAGAGCACAGGTGAGTTACTCTTCTGGAGAATAAATTTCTTTGTGATCATGGAGATTTTTATGGTGAAGGCACCTTCCTGAGTGCTTCAAACGTTACTTAAAGTGCTTCTGCTATATGAGAAACCCTCGCACGTTCTAAATACTGCAGCTTTAGAGAGCTTGTGCTCAGAGCAAGGTGCTCCTGAGTCTCCTACATTCCTACAATGGTAGGTGATTAGTTACCCGACTTAGACTTTTCCCAGCTCATTACATTGCAATGTGACATTTCCATTTTCCTCTCCTTCCTTGCCTCATTTCTCTTCAACAACTTCATCTTTCTCCGGACTTTTCCTTCCAAAGATGACTTTAAAAACAAAACACCCTGCTCTCACTGTGCGGTGCCCCTTTCTCTTATTCATCTTCTGTCAGCCTTTACTTTGTCAAACTGATTTCTGAAACTCACCACTCCCGTGTGCCAGTCAAGGGCTGCTGCCATTCAACAGGACTCTGACTGCAGTTTGATTTAATTATGAGGAAATTAATTGGTCAGGGATAAAAATTCAAAAGAGAGTTTAAAAATGTCATTGTTTCCACTATCTTCCTCTGGCAAGTTCTCTTTCAACATTCTGTTTACAAAGGGATAAAGATAACCTTTGCTTTCTATATGAGGATTTGATGAGGAGATGAACATTTTAACATCCTTCTTTTCTGCACAGATGTGGGCTCTGTCAGACTCTCAGAGTTCATGGTATTTTAAGTCAAGAAAAAACAAGTATTCAACTGTGTTCTCTTCAAAGAAGACTTTAACAAACAGTTCTGTGGGGTGCAAGTGACTTTTAAGGAAACAGAGGAGGAAAAAAAGCTTAGATAAAGTGTTTTGTGCAAAGCAGTAGTGTTTGCTACTTACGTGCCATTGATGTGAAGAGATAAACTCAAGTTCTCCATGACGTGAGTCTCTCTGGAGCCCACTACGTGAATGCTTTTAACAGCATCTGAGAGGAAGAAAGCAAGCACATCACATGGAACACCACCTGAAATTCATTGGTTTTCCAGTAAATGTTTCATCTCTTAGACCATGCAGATGATAGCTGCATCACTCACACAAACAACAGCTTCCTCACACCCCAAAGAAAGAAACCTACTGGTAGAGTTGTTAAAAGTTTTCAGAAGGCTTTGTGATTTCTTTTTAGAATGTAATCAGGTACATAATAATGCATGGGATTATTGAAGTGTGTTTGTTTACAACTGACCAAATCAACTTTCACAACACTTGTTCTAACAGCAGTATTTTTTAGGGATATTCATCATAAATTAAACAAACGGATCCTCCATAAGTATGATAAACAAATTATTTGAAGTTTTGAGTCTGTTTGAGGCTGTTACAAAAGACAGTTTAGACTTTTTGTGAACCAGAATGGTGCAAAGTCCATTTTAGAATGCAAACTCTTCATTGAAAAATACTGACCAGTTCATCCACTTGAATCAGCACCTATGTTGTGTTACCACCTTAAAAACCTACCATCTAGATTGCATCACTACACACATATAACATTTTATTTTGAGCGTGCAAAATGTTTTATAATTACCTAGCAGCTCCAAAGCAGTGGTAAAATCACCAGTTTTCTGCACAGTTTCTGTTTCATGTATGATGCTTCCAATTTGCTCCCATTCTGCTACGACTTTGAGATGCACTGTGCGATTCCCCGTGGTGGAGTAGTTGCAGTAGACAAAGGGCTCCTTGGTAATCTGATAAACTCTGTGTGCAATATGAAAATCGAAACTGAATTTTATCAAGTACTTGCTTATTTCTGATTTAACATTGAAAAAGGAGTATTTTTTTTAAAGCCAGTGGTAGTCAACTATGATTCTAATTCTCCTTCATGTTCTCATCAGTAAGGATTAATGTCTGTTGCAGTTAGCAGGTGTAAAACCAGTAAAACTATAGTCAGTATCAGACTCACAGTGTATTTATAGAATCAAGGATAGTGCTATAGGACTTTAGAAAATGGAATAGGAATAAATAATAAAAGATGAAAACTACCATTAAAACAGGTGGACTGCAGCTAATTGAAGTATTGAAAAGGAAAAATAAAAGATTTTTTTTTAAAAAAAAGGAAGATAGAAAGAAAGATGCAGCATTCAAAAACTGGATCTTATTTTTCTATTTGTGTACTCTTGTTTGTGCTGGACATAAATTTGTACTCAAGAGAAGGCAAATAGCTGGACATCTTTCATCCTCCCTGCTGCACGGTCATACCAATGGGCAAAGGCGTGTGTGCCATCCCGTGTATGAACAGGATTTCTCTCTAGATGAACAGCTGAATGAGAGGCACCTTAAGTAATCATTAAAGAGAACACAGTAACCACACCTACCCATCTCCAAAGTCCCAGTTGTAGACAAATGAAGCTGACTTGAAGTAATCACTTGGATCATGAAGACAGAAAGAAATCCGTGTCACAGCACCCATAGAAGAGCTGGAACCATGCTTGATAAATCTGCTGTCTTCTATCTGGGCAATGGTAAGATTCCCCGTGACAAATTCTGCAGAAAATTAAGGTAGACAAAGAATGACAGCATGAATCACTTTCATAGGATGCTGTGTGTACCGACACATGACTTAAAATACACAGCATAAGTCTTTCTGTGCCCCAGTCCAAACAGTTAAGTGTATTTTTGATCTATTACTCAATGTTGTTACACGCAATGAGATTACTTGACTTACGGAAGGTTATACAGTGGGACAAGATGAAGCTTCTAATAGGACTGAGAGGAAAAAATCCTGGACTGACTGAGATAGGCAGCCTGCAGCACGGCCCAGTTGGTACAGTGCTGGCCAAACCTCCTGCAACGAAGGCCTACACAAATCAAACTGCTGCTGGAGGCCATATTTCCGCCTGGCTTTCCTTTTCTGATGCTAGCGAGGGCAGCAGCAATTCTTCTTTACCTGTGATCTGAAGCATGGTGACGTTCCTAGCAACTGGCCGACATAACCAGCAGTTTCTGTGAGTCACCCAGACAGATACAGGAAAAGCCCCAGGAAATTCACCAGTCACGTTAATTACGGAGTGCAACCGCTGCTCGGATTTCTCTATCAGGATCAGAGGAGCATAAATCCAGTTAAAGTGATACAAGTTTGATACAGTGCTGTCGTTCTTCGTCCTCAGAATGGCGTGAAGAGTAGCTTGAGCTCCTGTTGTGATGGGACCATTGTTGGTGATTTCCAGACCATACTGCTCTGTGAATTTCAGAAGCAGGACAAAAAAGAGAAATGTAACTCAGTGCACCTTACCTAGTTAGCTGTGGTTATGTGACTCACAGCACTAAGTTCAAACTACCACCTTTTTGCCATTTAAAAATCTGGAACAGGAACTGTTGTGTGCATATATGCATTCCAACATGACACATCCGTTAGAAGGGGTCCTAGAAGTGTCAACAGTAGGAGGGAGTCTCTGATTAGAACATCCCAAAAACTCTGAGGAGTTTTTAGAGGTACAGTTGGGCTATAGCCATTGGCCCAGTGTCACTAATGGTCTAACAATGCTGTCATTGAGCTTCCAGCTACTGGAAGAAGGCCACGTTCAGCTCTAATTTTGGTTGTTCCAATTAATTTATAATTAAGCACAACTCACCCTGACTCAAGAAGCTGAAATTCAAGTGAAGGAGAAAGCAAAACTTTTCAATAATATCCCCTCCACATCTTTTTGATTTCTGCAGTGCTAGTGAGGAGCAGAGTGAAGAAGCCAAAGGTGAAGATTCAGAACAATCCTTTGCAGCTACAGAAAACAGAAGTTATCAGGCTGGCCTCAAGAAATCTCTCACTGGGCAAACCATTATCCTGAAAAAAATATGGACTTCCTAAGTCAGGTAAGATTTCATCCAATTGCTTCCCCTGTCAGCTATACTGAACAGCTCAACCTCCTCCTAACTGAAAGTAAAACATCAGTACAGCTGTTTCTTCTTTATAATCTATAAGGAGACTCCACAGCCTCTCTGGGCAGCCTGTTCCAGTGCTCTGTCACCCTCAAAGCAAAGAAATTTTTCCTCGTGTTTGTGTGGAACTTCCTATGCCCAGTTAGTACCCATTGCCCCTTGTTCTGCCACTGGACAGGATTGAAAAGAGCCTGGAAATGAATGTAAATGAAATTTACTGAGCAGATGGTGAGGCTGTGGCACAGGCTGCCCATCCTTGGAGGTTCCTGAGGCTGTGGAGGGGCCCTGGGCAGCCTGAGCTGCTGGGGAGCAGCCAGCCCGTGGCCAGGGGTTGGGACTGGATGGGCTGTAAGACACATTCCAACCTAAGCTATTTTATGGTGAAATGATCTGCTAAATCAAAACAAAACACGACAGCCACTGCAAGCTCTGAAGTGGGACAGAGCTGTGAAGGGGACCTGGTGTTTTGCCACCCTGAGCAGTTCTCCTCCCAGCTGTTCTCTCATGGGAGAGCATGGGGGCAATGCTAGGCAGAGCGCTGTGCAGCTGTGGGGCTCCCTCAGTCTTCCAGCAGCTAACAGATTGCTCATGGGGACAGGAGGGAGCAGTGGGCCAGCTAACCCCTGCACTGCCTTTCCTGCAGCCCTCTGGCTGGGCTGGGAGAGGAGCACAAAGCATCCGTGTAGTGCCCTCACGTTATTCCAGGGATTGCAGGTTCTGAGCAAATCTGGATGCAAAAGAGTGGTGAAAAACAATTTTCACAGTACTGACCAAACTAGAACTCGTCAGTTGCCCTCATACAGGGCAAGGAACAGCTCTGAGTTTGTTCAGCTCCTGGGGTTCCCAGAGGAGAATGTGATTTAATGAAACCGAGTGCTGCGAGGTTCCAGCTCTCTAGAAGGTTCAGGACGTCCTCCGCTTCTTCTCAGCGAAACTTGCGGAAAAAAACAGCCGCCTCGCGGTTATCTCCTTGAGGCTATCGCCGGGCTCTGCCCAGCCAGGGTCGACCCGCCGCGCCGATCAGTGCCTCCCCCACGGGCACGGAGCTCAGCAGCGCTCCGCGGTCCCTTCCACCTTTCCAACCCGAGACCAAAGCGGGAGCCGTATGCTGCCCGAGCGCCGCGGGAAGCAGAAGCGCTTCCCGGCTTCGGGCAACCATCAGCCCCCGGCCGGCCCAGCTCCCCGAGGTGACGCAGCCCGTGCCCGCCCCGCCGTCCCCGCAGCCCCACGCCCGAGCGCCTCTCCATCTCCCGGGGCCGCAGGCCCTTCTCTCCGTTACCCGGCGCCGCAGCGGCACGGCAGAGCAGCAGCAGCAGCACGGCGGGCAGCAGCACGCAGCTCAGCCGCAGCATGACGGGCGCTCAGCGCAGGGCGCTGCCCTCGAGGCCGCCCGCGGTACTGCGGCGCTCCGTCCGTCCGCCCCCGGGGCCGCTCCCCCTCGGCGGCGCCCAACCACCCCCAGGGGGAAGGGCCCGCGGGGCCGCGCCGTCAAAACTCTAAACGCGGACGGCCCGGGGCCGCCCCGATCCAGCGGTTGGCAGCCCTGCCCACCGCGGCTCCGTGACCCGCGGGTCACGGTGTGACCGAAGCCCCTCCGAGTTCCTTGCGGCGCTGCCCAGCTCCGCGGGCGGGGGTGCGCCGTGCTGTGAGGGGGCGGTGCGCGGGCAGCCCCGAGCGCCCAAAAGATCCCGCGGGGCGGTCCGGCCGTGCTCCGTGCCCTCGGCTGCGCGTCCCGCCGCCCGCGGCCGCAGCGCTTGGGGCGGACGCTCCTCTCCCGGCAGAGACCCGGCGGGGCCGCGCAGCCCGGGGCAGCGCCGCTCCCCGCGCGCCGTGGTGGCGCTGCGATCGATGGCTGCGCTGCGCTCCGCCCGGGGGTGCGCGCGAGGCGGGCGGCGGGAGGAGGCGGCCGGAACTGAGCTCGGGAGCTTCCGTTGCGCCCATGCGCCGCCGCCGGGCTCCGGCAGCAACAAAGGAGGAGTCGGGGGGCCGCGGGGTGAGCAGCGCGGGGGTGGCGGGCCGGGGCGGGGCGGCGGGGCACGGAACAGAGGAGCAGGAAGGGTCGCCGTCCGGCAGATCCGCGCTCGGAGGCCTTGGGCCGCAGGGAGCGCCGGCACGGCCGTTCGTTCCGTGTCCGTGTCGGCGGGGATGGGGGCGGCGTGATGGCGGCGGCGGGGAGCGCCGGGCGGTGCAGGTAAGCGGCCGCGAGCGGCGGCGAGGCCGGAGCCGGAGGCTGAGGATGTCCGAACGCGGGTTGCTGTGAAGGCGGGAAGGGCCGCGAGCGGCAGCTCGGCTGCTGGCAGCTCCGGCTGCGGGTCGCTGGTGGGATGCGGGTCGGAGGGCAGAGCGGCGGACGCAGAAGGAAGGCGCTGATGCTGACATGGATCTTGGGAGCCCAGAATGGTTCCGTTGGAAGGGAGCTCTGAGGTCGCTCCGCTCCGTCTCTTTGCTGTGGGCAGGGCTGCCAGCTCCCAAACCGGGCGGCAGCTCCGGCTGCCCATCCGTGCCCTTGGCACCTCCAGGGATGGTGCAGCACAGCTCTGCGCAGCGCTGCCGGCACGTCACCGATCTCTTGGAGAAAAATTTCCCCGACGTCTAACTTAAATCGCCCTTCTTTCAGTTTAAAACCATTCCCCCTTACCCTGTCACTGTCTACTTGTGTAAAAAGTCAGTTTCCTTCTGGTTTATACGCTCCGTTTAAGTATTGTAAGGCTGCTCTTGAGTCTTCCTGCAGCCTTCTCTTCTCCAGGCTGCACACCCCCGATTTCCTCAGCCTGTCCCCGTCCAACCTCTGAGCATCTCTGTGCCCGTGCCAACAGCTCCGCATCCCTCCTGAGCTGTGGCCCCAAGCCTGGGTGCACGTGAGGCCTCAGAGCAGATGCAGAGAGGGCAGATGGGAAGAGCTGGGTCGCCTTGCTGTTTGGAGGTTTGTGCCTGTGCTCCTGGGTGCTGCACACACCAGGCATTGTTCACGTAGGCCTGCAGAGATGTGCCCTGTGACTCTGGGAGTGAGATATGTCCTCTTCAGTGTGTTAGAAGAATGGGTTTGGGTAAGATGATGACTGCAATTGAGCAGGTATGTAAACTAACACACACATATATATTTTGTAGGCGTGTTGATCTTGATTCTATGTAGTGAAAGCTGATCTCCCTCCTCCAAGATGGCATTTGTTTCAGCACAAGGGCCCACAGTGGTGGACCAAACCACTCTGATGAAAAAGTACCTTCAGTTTGTGGCTGCTCTTACAGATGTCAATACACGTAAGATACAATTTTTTCTGTATTGTAAGTTAAATCATAAAATCATTTTTGAGCTGGAGGGGACCCTCAAACTCATCCAGTGTAACTCCCCTGCGCTGAGCAGGGACACTGACAGCTCCATCAGTGCTCTGATCCATCCCCTGAGCTTGGATGTCTGCAGGGACAGGGCATGACCAACATTCTCTGCACCCTGTGCCACTGCCTCGCTATCCTTATTGTAAAAAACATTTTCCTTACATTCAATCTAGATTTCCCATCTTCTAGTTTGAAACTGTTTCTCCTTTTTGTCTTATCGGACTGCTAATAGAATCATAGAATTGTGTTCACTTGTGGTTTGTTTCACAAATGTCTGAATATTGTTCAAAAAGTTGACAAATGCATACTAAATTCGGCTTAAATTTTGTTAAAATACTGATTTTTTGAAGAAGCAAAGTGATGAATAATATTTCCTTGAGCCAAAGAGAGAGTGAGTCGTGTGTGTGGTTGTATGACAGGGATGTTTGTGAGAGTTGTGTGCCTTATAATTTGGCGGTGACAACTAAACTGATAAGATCTGATTGCTTCTTTCAGCAGTGAGCCTGGTACTTGCTTTCATGATTTAGCTTTGTGTTTATTTACTTTTTTGTTTGAATTTCCTTTTTTCAGCCGATGAAACCAAATTGAAAATGATGCAAGAAGTCAGTGAGAATTTTGAGGTAATCAATAAAAAAAGCTGTCCAGGATGGCAGTCCTTACGGTGCTTCGTGTCAGTCAGTGTGACATCTGATATTATGCAGTTAAAAGATTCGTATTGTTGTTGTGAGTTGTAAATTCTACTATAAAGCACTTATGTTACTGCTGCATTTAGCAGCTACCCAGATGTTTGAAGAGTTCGTCTTTGAACTTGAGAGCTCTTTTGTTCTGTAGTCATTGTTCAGTGAGCATTTGAATAAAGGTGACATCACAGGTTTTCTTTTTTCTGTTGAGCTGAGTGATCTGAAATCTGTATTTTAAGCATTGTTTTATTTATTTTGAGTTTGTGTTTTGTTCTTGTGATGCAAAAGGCCCTCTGTTACTCCTGAATAATCCCACGGGATGGAAGTGAGGAGCTGTCAGATGCAGTCTGGCATCAGGAGTGGAGATGACTCCAGTGACAAGTTATCTCTTGCTCAGTGATAAATCAGGTTTAGATGAGCACCAGAAACAAAGTTGAGAAACAAGTTAAACCAAGCATATGTTAGTCAGATGGTACTGTCACTGAACACCTAGTTAGAATGAGTGTGTTCTGAAATTGTGGAGAACTTGTTCTTTTGTGGAATGAATAAATGCAAGATCTTAGAATAGCTGTAATGCTCTCTGTGTGTTTTTAGCTGTGATAAATAAGAATAAAAGTGCTGTTGCTGTAACAGCTTTTGTCCAAATCTGTGTTGTTTGAAGTGATCTTGCTTAGTCTGTGGCATGGACACAGAAATACCCATTCTAGTGCTCTTTGATGTCATCAGATATTCTTAAGTAAGCTTTATGCGAGGTGCTGGAAGTGCAGTGCTGTGCAGATTTCAGTTGTTGATGAGCTTATCAGTGCAATCTCCCGTCCAGCAAACTATTTTGTTTAGGTTAATGCAGTGAAATGCAATTAGAGCTGTCACAACTGTATTATTTGCATTAAAAAAGTTAAAAGGCTTCATCCTTGCTTAGTGTGTGTAAGGGACTGAGCTGTCTGTGACCGTAGTAGTTTGTGCACAGGCTGAGCAGAACTTAATATTACAGTAAGTGAGTATCTGAAAATATCCTCCTGGGGTTTTGTGTGTGCTTGTTTCAAAGATGCTAACTCTGTAGTATGTCAGCAGATGCTTAAATACAACATCTGATAAAAATCACTGAAAATGTTTTCTAGAAGCTTTGAATGTAACTTGATACAATATGTGGTAGTGTGTTATGTCTTCATGTTTTCATTTTCTTTTGAATTAGAATGTGACATCATCCCCTCAGTATTCTACATTCCTGGAACACATCATCCCAAGGTTCCTCACCTTCCTGCAGGACGGAGAAGTTCAGTTTCTACAGGAGAAGCCAGCCCAGGTAAGCTGTGCAGAGCATCTCTGCCTTCTGCAGAGCGTGCAGCAGCTGCTTGTTCAGTGATGCTCTTGGTTAGCCAACGAACCGACTTGTGTACTACCTTTGTTCTTAAAACTAGATCTGTTGTTTGGAGAGAAACTGAAACGTCCAGTTTCTGAATACGTTGCTTTTAAACTTTGCCATCATGCTTCTAAGAGCAGTGGGGGGAAGGCTGGATGCTGGACTTGTCTTTCTTGCTGATAAGTTGTTACGCTTTGTAACAAAAGGCAGTGGTTGAGAATCCATGTCGTTAATGGTTTACTGGACTTGCTTAAGGAGCGCATTTTCAACAGTGATTGTTACATTTGGCTTATTCAAATAGGAAGCATTTCGTGTTTGTATCTAAGGGCCAGCCTGTGCAAAGTAAAGTGGTGCTCAAGTATGGAAGTTGAAAACATGCATCCATTAACTGTTGTTTTTTGTGGTCTCCTAAAAAATCCCAGCAGCTCTTGGTTTATTTAATTATTTCTTGATTTAAACAGCAACTCCGGAAATTAGTGCTTGAAATAATCCACAGAATACCAACAAATGAGCACCTTCGTCTTCATACCAAGAATATCCTGTCTGTGATGTTTAGATTTCTAGAGGTATTTATCTTTGCTTATGGGTGTGTGTGTATATTTTGTTTTAAAACTGTTCCAGATTTGCAGAAAGTTCTACTTCATCTCCAGAATTGCTGGGGGTGGGTTTTTGAGAGTAATTACATTGGCTGTGCTTCTGGAGCAAGAGTGGAGCAACATTCTGCTTAGCCTTTATCAGTGCAATTACTTACTGTCTGTAGGATTTCTGATTTCTTCAAGTTCTCTTTTTTCTCCCTTTCTTGGCTTTTAATTTTGCAGGGAACTGTTCTTTATCGCTTGCCTTAGACAACATTACATTTATGCGCATTTTTTTGCTTAGCTTGTGTAGATGCAAATGCTTTGTTCTGGAGACGTAGATCTGCTTCTTACTCAGCACTGAAAACATTGTTACTCAAAGCCTGCCAAAGATAACATGTTATATTTGGGGATGTCTTGGTGTGCAAATGGCTCCACTTGTGCTTCTGTCTGTGATGCGTAGTCAGGTCTGATGGTGTTCAGCCATTCTGGTTTTTGTTCCAAAAGGGATGAATTTAATTTATTTTCAGCCTTCTCCAGAGGTTACAGGGTAAAGTTAGATCAAATTAAAGGCATCTTGCTTATGCAAATCTGCAGTAATGGAATGAGATAACTGTGCTTTTATGGGGTTTTGAAGTTGAAGAATGCAATGGTAGACTCACTGAAGTTCTGTTTTTTGTCAGACGGAGAATGAAGAAAATGTTTTGATCTGCTTAAGAATAATAATTGAATTGCACAAACAGTTCAGACCAGCAATCACTCAAGAAGTAAGTGATCAATCGTGCTATGTTACTCCCATGCTCTTTTCAGAATTGCTGTGTGTTTTATTTCTGCTGTCATTTTCTGTTTGTTGACCTCTAGTAACCATATATTAGAAAACCAACAGCAAAAAAACAACCCTCAAATACTTCATAGAAGAGGATTGCACAGTGCTGAGCAGTCCAGCACCCTGTGGAGGGTAAAAAACCAACAAAACAAACTGTTAAAGTCTGGTTGCTTTCACTTCAGGTGTTTATGGGTACTGTGTTAGCATGGGAGCATCTCCAAAAAGGATAAAACACCCTCAGAGGAAGAGAGAATTGGTGCCTTTTTGGTTTGTGAAAGAAAAATCCTGGAATATTATCATCTCTTATTTCCTCTTCTCTTTCCACACGTGTCACTCCTGTGTCTCAAGAAGGAGTTTGCATGAAAGTCTGTGTTTTTCTTCTTTTGCTTTCTTTCCTTGATTTATTTTTTTTCCCTCAGAAGACTTGATTATTTTCTAGTCATTATTCCTATTTGTACCACATTGGGAAAATGTTGAGGTTATAGTCAAATTAGATTCTTTCCAAGTCAGTTCAAGTTAATGTGAGTGGAACAGAATAGACTTGGAGAACTTCAGTATCCCTTTTAGATGTCACGAAAAGTGAACTCTAGTGGTGGCTAAAGGTTGCATGCAGTTGTACTGCTGCTAATACAGGCATTGTACAATTGTAAGGTTTTGGCTGTGTGATGAAGCACCTTTTTCTTTCCTAGATCCATCATTTTTTGGACTTCGTGAAGCAGATTTACAAGGAACTTCCTAAAGTTGTGGTGAGTTTTTTATTTCCCAAATCACCCTTGCTGTAGTCAGGGAACTAAATCCTCTGTCTTAATTTTGCCTCTAAATGAGTTAATTACTTCTACATCTAATGATTCAGTTAGTTTTAAGAAAAATATTTAACGGAAATACTCCACAAAACAGAGAAATTTAGACTTTGATTTAGAAAATCTTGTTTTTGTAGTATTAACAGTGTGAGAAAACCAAGGTGCATTTGTTTAATGAAATACCATTCTATTGGCTTCACCAGTCTCCAAATTTTGGTTGTTTTTTTTTGTTTTTTTTGAGGGAAGGCTGCAATGACTTACCTTCCAGTAGAGTTCTTCAACTTGCTTGATCTCTGGAGGCCGTTGCCTGTTCTTTCTGTCAGATGCAGCTGTGTGCTTCAATGTTTTTCTTTTCTGCTTCCTGCTGTATGGGAGCAAAAGATTATGGGGGATGCAGTCCCAGCAACCTTCTGGAGTGTGAAGGTCCTGTGTAGAAGATATCTACAGTGAGCTGGGGGGAAAAATTATGTGGAAGAATTGCCTCGACTGTAACTAGCATTGTATTTCTCTTCTGCTCTTTGTCTGCTTCTAGGGTCGGTATTTCGAGAATCCTCAGGTGATTCCTGAGAACACTGTTCCTCCTCCTGAGATGGTTGGCATGATTACAACAATTGTGGTGAAGGTGAACCCGGAGAGAGAAGACAGTGAGACAAGAACTGTAAGTATTCGAACTGAGAATGCAGTAGGCTCTTTTGGTTGGTTTTGTGTATCAACCTATATTTGTAGAAGATGATTGAAACTTGTCATATATTTGCTATGCAACCACAGGATTTTTTATTTAATGTGATTACCGAGTGGCTTTGTGCCCCTTAAATCTTCTGTAAGTGTATCTATTAAAATGAGCAGTTTCTTTAAAAATGCATTACGAGCACTTTTAAAAATCAACAAACTGTTTATAAAACATGTATTCTCTTTTCAGCATTCTATAATACCCAGGGGATCTTTGTCCCTGAAGGTCTTGGCCGAGCTACCTATTATTGTTGTTCTTATGTATCAGGTTAGTACACTGTTGTGTTTTACACCTAAGCACTTCTGGTTACTCAGTTGTTGTGTAACTTCTCATGGCAAAATGTAACCAATATTGAGATTAAAATATGGTGGAATAATAATAATGTGAGATTTTTTCATTGGTCTTTCATTAGCTTTCAGATGTGTTGAATGCACGAATGAGTTGCGTGTTTCTCTTATTTCTCTAATTATACTGTTTTTTTCTTTTTTTTTTTTAAGCTCTACAAGCTGAACATTCATAATGTGGTAGCTGAATTTGTGCCCTTGATTATGAACACTATTATAATTCAGGTTTCTGCTCAAGCCAGGTAAAAGTAATTCAGTACTGCTTTGATGATATATGGAATAAACTTCCTTAATCTGCTATTCAAGGTTACTTGAAATATTTTTATCTTAGATGCTTTGAGTTTGCTTCTAGTCTTAGTGCTTTTAATCTCAAAAATAGCAATGATTATTTGATGTAAAATTGTGCTACAGTCACACTTCTGTACTTGAAGTAATGGGCAGATTTGAATATTTCCATTATGTGTCACTGAGAAGATTCATAGTTATGAGCTGCCTCCTGATTTATTGTTTGGTAGGCATTTTTTTAAAATGGAGCTTCTGACAGAAATAGATGTTAGCACAAATAGTGCTCCATGTGATGGAGACCACACGGCTGGGACTTTGGAGCTATTTGTCTTCAGGAAGCCACCAATGTTACAGTCTTGCTTTTCCAAGTCTAGCTTGTGTGGAGCCATGTGGTGTTGCAGATGTGGGCACTGTTTTGCCTGATTCAGAGAGATGTTTCTAAGGAGCAGCAATGGTGCAGAGCAGTGCAGCAAGATTACTATCTCTGTCTTTCCCTGTCTGCTCAGATGATCTGCATAAGTGGTTGAGACTTGAAAGACGTGCAAGGCTTTGGGAAGGAATATTGCTTGGAGAAAAATGGCCCCAGCTGGGGGAAGAGAGGCAGCTGTTTGGTGCCTGTGTATTAACTTGGTGTTCTGCAGGGGGTTGAAAATTGTATGGTTGCTTCAGGGTTGTGCATTTCTACTTGAAGCATAAAATGTTGGGTAAGTGGGCTCTCCCATAATGAATTTATTGTCTTATGGAGCAAGAACTTCAGTTTAAGGTGATGTAATTTGATACTGCCATGAATTTTCTGACCAATGGTATTAAGAAGGGGGAGAAAAATAACCACTGTTCAATTTGATTTCAGGCAACATAAACTTTATAACAAAGAACTGTATGCTGATTTTATTGCTGCTCAAATTAAAACCTTGTCTTTTTTGGCTTACATCATAAGAATCTACCAGGTAGGCTGCATTTTTGTTACTTCACTACTCTTAAATACAACAGATCTCTCATTACTTTGTGGTGGGAAAGCCACCTGTGTGAGTGCTGTGCTTCAAGGGTTGGAGAGAAGAACAATTGGGTAGTAAACCTGGCCATCTGTAGAGCTGTACTTGGTTATCCTTTCAGAAGTGTTCTGATGTGAATGCAAAATAAAAGCATGTATGGAACGGCTACTGTATTTTATTTTTACAAGCAGACTTCCTGGAGAAGAGTCACTGAATTTTAATTCAATGTTGTATTGGAGATGTGAGAAGAATTTTAAAGTAGAGTATAATAATGATTGTATTTTCATTATTTTTATAGGAATTAGTGGCTAAATATTCTCAGCAAATGGTGAAAGGAATGTTGCAATTGCTCTCCAATTGTCCAGCAGAAACAGCACACCTCCGGAAGGAGCTTCTGATTGCTGCTAAGCACATTTTAACAACAGACTTGAGGAGCCGTATGTACTGCTTTTTTATAGTGTATCTGTGCATTGAAAAGATTTCAACTATTTCTGTGTATTTAGGAGGTACATTTGTGTACCTTTTGGTGTGGGCTATTACATAGTTCTCATTACTTTGGGAAGTGAACTTTGCTTTCAGTTCTTTTTGGGTGCCTCTCTGTACTTGAGGTTCTGCTTTTTATTGCACTCTGTGTTATAGAAGTGGGATCGTTCAGCCCTTCCTGTCTTTGCCATTATCTGCCCTTAGGGTGGAGTGAACTAATCGTTCAGTGACCTTCTTGAATTCTATATTTAGAAAGAAAAGAAAAAAAAAGCTTCTTTGACCTTGCTTTTTCATTTGAGTTTGTTACTGATAGCTCTTCAGTATCCCAAGTTCCATATATTCTGTCTCACATTTTGGGACAGAGCTTGCATGATGACACACAAAGCAGTGTTTTCATGGGCAGTAACTCATCAGTTGCTTCTAAAAAGTTCTGTGAAGTTGAGATCAATGGAACCACTTTTTCCAGCTATAGCTGTTCTCATTGTACCCATAGGGTTGCTTTGAGTGTTCTGTAAAGTTACTGAAGGAGCAAGTGCCAATAGAGCTATTAGAGTTTGATTGAAAGTTTACACGTTTCAGGAGTAAATTTTATTGTCAAACTTTCGTTTCAGTATGTACAATGAGTTACTTAATGCTTAACAAATTTATTTTAACTCTTTCTTTGCTACTCATTATATTTAGTTTTCATATTCTTTCTTTTTTTTTAATTATAGAATTTATTCCATGCATGGACAAACTGTTTGATGAATCTATATTAATTGGCTCTGGATATACTGCCCGAGAGACACTGAGGTATGGCAGAAAGGTTGGAATGTCTTCCTGAGTGCCTGCTGTGGCTTTCTTTCAGGGTTTGCTAATATTTACCTCAACGTCTGCATAGAGTTTTAAATCTTTGTATAGCTCATTTTCATGAGATCATGAGTAATCAAGGATTAATTGTGAAAAAGCTTGCCAGCACTGCTTCCCATGACATGAAACATCTGAATTGTTATGGAGATGAAGTCGTGTGCAGGGGATGTTCAGCAGCGGGTGAATAAAGATCCAAGTAGTTCTAATATTGGCCTTGTGGGATGGATTAATGCTTCTTTGGTATGATACAGATTTTAATGCTCTTGTGTAATAGAAAAAGCCTCCAAACAATGTGTTTGCATATAAAAACAGAAAATTGTAATTGAGAATCTTGAAAATAGATCCAGGTGGTGATTATTGGTCGAGTCCAATTAGCAGCTGTTATAATTGTCCTCAATGTGTTTTGTTTGTTTCCTGTTTTTCCTGGCAGGCCCCTGGCATACAGTACACTGGCAGACCTGGTGCATCACGTCCGGCAGCATTTACCTCTCAACGATCTCTCCCTTGCTGTCCAGTTATTTGCCAAGAACATTGATGATGAGTCGCTGCCTAGCAGCATCCAGACAATGTCCTGCAAGCTCCTGCTAAATTTGGTAGACTGTATCCGGTCTAAAAGTGAGCAGGAAAATGGAAATGGTAGAGATATTCTCATGAGAATGTTGGAGGTACTGACGTGTTTAAAATTCTTGATAATGTATTGAATAGCCTACTTAATATTTTGTAGTATATTACCAATCACATCTTACTCCCTCCTTTCTTCAGAAATGAGGATATGCCAAAACAGTGTGTTAACACTTTGTAGTACACTCAGATACGTTTGCAGTTATTTGAGCCATTCCAGAAATACAGTTGTAAATCTTATTGGTCTAAGTATGTTAAGCTGAAGGATTAGAATTAGAGATTTAGAATCATCTTTAATTCTGAAGCAGGAACTTACTTTCCTTTTTTTCTCTTCCCCTCTCCACTCTGCTCTTCTGTGTCCTCTCTTCCCCGGCCCCACAGGTGTTTGTTCTGAAGTTTCACACCATAGCACGATATCAGCTTTCAGGGATTTTTAAAAAATGCAAACCACAGTCTGAGCTTGGAGCAGCCGAGGCTGCATTGCCTGGAGTGCCAACAGCAGCAAATGCAGCACCTGTTCCTGTTCCATCTCCTGCTCCGGCCACTCCGGTGGCCCCTGCGCCCGTACCTGTGTTTGAAAAGCAGGGGGAAAAAGAAAAAGAAGACAAGCAGACTTTTCAGGTCACAGACTGCCGAAGCTTAGTGAAAACTTTGGTCTGTGGTGTGAAGACAATCACGTGGGGCATAACGTCATGCAAAGCTCCTGGTGGTAATGCTGCATCATGTTTAGTTGCTCTTGACTTTTAAAATTCTGCAATTGAAACTCTAGCCAAAAACAAACAAATAGTATTTTTAGTATGTAACTACTGCTGTATTTTTTTGTCTCCTTTCAGAGGCACAGTTCATTCCCAATAAGCAGTTGCAACCTAAAGAGACTCAAATCTATATAAAACTGGTAAAATATGCAATGCAAGCTTTGGATATTTATCAGGTATGCACTCTGACCCCATGCCACGTCTATTTTATGCAGTTTCTGTGTTAGATCGCTTAGTAGTTGTTTGTCAGCTAAAATACAGTTCACACTTGTAGTATATTTTCATGAAACCTTTCATTTCTGGGCCATGTCTAGTGGGAAATTGTTTGAATTTCAGAGTACTTATCACTTGCAAGAAGCAGATTATTTTCATAACAGTTATTATTGGCTATATTTAGGCTGGCAGGTCAGACTAAAAATCTTTTTTATGTGGTAGATCAAATTTCTTCTCCAAAGAGATTTTTTTAAGTTTAGTTACCAGCTGAAGCATTCCCTTGGCACGTGTTTATCTTTAGAAGTTACAGAAAGTGTTGCTGAAATGTAAACGTACATGATTTAGAATCCAGTAGCTTTACAAATGCAGAGTGATATCTGCTGTTGTTTTTTTTGCACTCCTCACTGTGATTTTGAAGTCTGTGATCTTCACACTCCATTTTCATTTATTTATTGTCAATGTTGGCTTTTGTGACTTCTAGTTGTATGGGAATTGCATGTGAAACTTGTATAACATGAGTTTTACTCCAGTCCTTCTTTAGGAATAGCAGGGACAAGTTGCTACAGTTCTGTAACTGATAGATTCATTTTCTCAATTGCCATAGGTTCAAATAGCAGGAAATGGACAGACGTACGTTCGAGTAGCCAACTGTCAGACAGTCAGAATGAAAGAGGAAAAGGAAGTTCTGGAGCATTTTGCTGGTGTATTCACAATGATGAACCCATTGACTTTTAAAGAGATCTTTCAAACTACTGTTCCTTATATGGTGGAAAGAATCTCAAAAAACTATGCTCTTCAGGTATGACGTTTGTTGTTGTTTTTCTTCTCCAGTTGATAATAACCAGCCTGTAGAAAATGCCTCCTGCCTTAGAGTACCTGAGGCTGAAGAGGAATTATTCAGTAATAATGTTGAAATTAGGGTGAAAGAATGGAAACGTTTTATAAAAAGACACTGCAAAGATGGGTTTTCAAAAACTTTCCAGGTTAAGTCATGAAATACAAACACGAGCACCTCAAGGTGGTGCTTTTATTCCAAGGAGTATTACATGTTCTGGAATTCCTGTTTCTGAATGAGATTGTTGTGTCAGCATTCTGATCTAGCTTAGCAGAACACCGTTTCTGCAGCATGCATCTAAAATTTAAATTTAAATAATATGCATGGTTCTTTTCCATTGAGGATAACATGAATTGTGTGCACAGCAGGGAAGTTGGGATGGAGAAGCAGAATCTGGTCGTATTTTTTAATTGGTAGTGTATGAATCCCTCTGTTCCTTTCATTGCAGCAGCATTAATTCCTCTGTGGTTTCCTTTTATAGATAGTTGCCAACTCCTTCTTGGCAAATCCTACCACCTCTGCCCTCTTTGCAACAATTTTGGTAGAGTATCTTCTGGACCGACTGCCGGAGATGGGCTCTAATGTGGAACTCTCCAATCTGTATCTCAAGCTGTTCAAGTTGGTCTTTGGCTCCGTCTCGTTGTTTGCTGCTGAAAATGAACAAATGCTGAAGGTAAAGGTCATTTCGATTTAAAAAAATAAATAAATCTGTTTTCACTCTTAATGTATTCTTCAGACGTTTGAAGAAACTCAGCTTTACTCTCTATATCATTTGATAGTCTTTTCATCTTTGAACCACTGTTAGCACCATTGTTCAAGCAAGCAATCCGTTACTGCTTTATTTATGAGGCAGTTTCTGTGAATGTTTGGCACTGCAGTGGTGTGCCAGTTCTGAATCTGAATGGCTGAGATGCAAGTAGCCTGGTTGGGATTAGCACCTACTTCATAACTTTATGGTCAGGACAGTTACATATCTCGTGCTTTTTTTGTCTTTGCCTTATTAACGTGGGGATTTTGCTTAGACTGTCACTTCTGTGTGGTAGTGACTGGTTAATTCACATCATGTTTGGTGACACGGACCTCTTGAGTTAAAAAGTTTTGGGATGTTGCCAAAGTCTGCATTGAGGAATTCTACCTTTCTATTAACAACATGTTGCTTGCTTGTTCAAAAAAACTTGTTTTATGTTGAACACAATTATTTCTTTTAATAAGATTAGAAATAATGTGTTCTGAGCTTGAAGCTTTCTTAAAGCTGTGAGAAACAGCTGCCTGTATAACAGAAAAACTTTAAAACGTTGGTCGAACACTGCTCCTTCTCTCAACATTTGTCTCAATTTCCCTTTCCCTACCTTAAAATAAACACAGTTCCTGATAGAGGCAACTATATAAAAATGATTTCCCTGCTTAATGATTTTTTATTGCAGGATTAGTTCAGTATTTTCAGGGCAGAACAGAGTAGGGATGACTGTTTTTCCTGATTCTTTGGAAGATTAATATGAAGCAATGTTCCTAAGGAGGATGAGGCAATATTCATATAATTTTGGTTTAATTCTTCTACCATCAGAGTCAAGGTCATTTGGATTTTATAAGCTGGAGGTCCCATTTGAGGGATGTGATTTACTGCCTTCACAGTTTCACGCTTCTGTTACATTTTTGTTTCAGCAGGATTGATGATGTGGGCCTTGGGTAGACAATTAAATTGAACGATGAAGGCTCTCTGCAGCATTTGTGTAACAATGTGGAGCACTTTTAGATGTGAATTAAATCCAGAACTATGTCACTGTTTGTACCTGCTTGGGGAGGATCCCTGTATTTCTCAACTGTTGTTAATGATTCCTGGCACTGTTGAAGTCCTCTGGTCTGTGAGGCTGCTGACCCTCACTCTTCCAGTTCTGGAACTGTTTCTTTCCTTTATGAAAGTTAGTTTTTAAAGTAATACTACTGCATTCACCAAAAAATAAGAATCAATGATGAAGTTAGATCTGCATTAAACTAATATGGTGAAATATCTTCTGTTGTCATTCTGATGCTGCTGGCATTTCTGCTACCCATCCTTAGGAGCTCTAGAGCAAATGTGTTTCGTAGTGTTTGATTTGTGGGTTTCTGTTTTAATACAGATTGTGCTTGGAGTAGCAAGCAGACTTGCTTGTTTGGCTAATGTGAAAGCAGTATTTAATTAATTGATGAATGCTACGTGTTCTTGGTCACACTTCCTCAGCAGCAGTATAAAATTAGGATGGTATCAGAGTACTCGGAGAAACCGAAGGGTTTGGATCTGAAGAAGTTGTCTCATGTAAAGTCTTACACTGCAGTGATGATACAATTGATGATTTATTAATCTTAAAGCTTTATTTTCTTATAGCCACATTTACACAAGATTGTGAACAGCTCTATGGAACTTGCACAGACTGCCAAAGAGCCCTATAACTATTTCCTGCTGCTCAGAGCACTGTTCAGATCTATTGGAGGAGGCAGTCATGATCTGTTATATCAAGAATTCTTGCCGCTGTTACCAAACTTACTGCAAGGTAGAACAATACCTTTATTCCCCCTCCCAGTTTCTGATCTTTTTATGTACATAGTACTCATAAAGTTATGTTGTGTAATTCAAAAGAAAAAAACGACACGAAACCAAACGTAGCTGCTGGTTTTGAGCTTAGCAGTTGATTAAATAACTTGGACGTGGCTTATTTTCATTTTCTGTCAGCTGCTTCAGGCTCCATAGTTCTGGCTGCTTCACAACTGCTGCTGCTTATTTCCTGCTTTCTGTTGTGTGGCTGTTGGTTTTTGTTTGCTTGTTGTTTTGAGCTGTGGGGTGGCAGGAGAAGCAAGGTTGCCAGGCTGTCACTGCTTCTGAGGGAAGAGCACTGCTGAGAGGCTCTGGCTCTTCTGTAGTTGTGGGTGTGTTGTGTGCACTTGCTGCTGTGTGAGAAATGTATGTGGGGGTTGTGTTTCTAGCAAGAAATAGGAAAATGAATGAGTCTTGATTAAATGAGCTTATGTGCTTGTGAAGGCCGTCTTCCAGAGACGCTGGATATGACCAAGGGAATGTGGACATCTACTTAAACCTACAGAGAAGCTAATCTGAACGACTTTGGGAAAGCAAGATCTGTGGTTTCCCCTACATCTGCAGGGGGAACCTGCTATTGTAGTTAGCAAATATTTCTCTTACATTTAAATCATTATGTAAAATATGTGACAGTGTAGAGCTGCTAGCTAAGGTTGTGGAATATATGAAATCTTTTGCTGGGTGGGGGGGAGAGAGTTGAAGCACATATTTTGTCTGTATGGAAGAGTGGATGGGCATTCACATAAACATGTTCTGTGTTAATGTTTGTTTTCAGGAGCCCGCATATTTTAGAAACAAGAAGATTTCAAATTTATATTGAAGTGAAGTTGAGGCTTGGATCAGGCTGTCTTTTTGCTTTCATCCACTCTATTCAAATGCTGCTTTATTTTGACACTTATTTGATATTCAGTTCTAGTGCACACACAGATCTTGTATGTACATGTACTTATAAAGCATTCACTGTGTAGAGTCCTGAGATGAAATTTGTCTTTATGATGGTGTTATGTTTTCTAAATACATTGCTTAGAGATAAATAAGCTTGCCCTACTTGAAAATGTCAGGTTATTTTGAGCTTAGGAAATAGTGACTTCTGAACATTGAATTGTGGACTGTTGTTTTTTTCCTTTTGAACGTGTAATTTATCCATGATTTTCAGGACTTAATATGTTGCAAAGCGGCCTTCATAAACAACACATGAAAGACTTGTTTGTGGAGCTGTGCCTCACTGTGCCGGTCCGTCTGAGCTCACTGCTGCCATACCTGCCGATGCTCATGGATCCCTTGGTGTCAGCTCTCAATGGATCTCAGACCCTGGTTAGCCAAGGCTTAAGAACACTTGAGCTGTGCGTGGATAACTTGCAGCCAGACTTTCTGTACGATCACATTCAGCCGGTTCGAGCCGAGCTTATGCAGGTAAACCACATTTTTTCCCATTAAACCACAGGAGGTCGTCAATTCACTACATGTTAGAATGTTAGTGAAACTCTGATTATGAGAACTGGAAAAAACTGTCATGGGAAGCATAGCTGTCTGATTTGTATGCGAAGCACTGTTTGGTGTTGTGCAACTGAAAAGTGAAACATTTAAAACTGAATGAATCTTTTCTCCTATACCTCCTGGTAAGAATTTAAAATTAAGGCTTGGGACTGTAGGAAGAATAGTGCTACCTAAGATGAGTTGGAATAGAAAATGATGAAGATCTGGTAAGATTAGTTACCTAGTTACCTTCAGCATGCTGTGATTGACAACTGTATGCAATCTCCATATGTTCAGAGATGATTGTATTTATACTATGGCTGAAATTTGGAGCGATGTTATAAGTTTGTCTGTTTGCTCTAATAGTGCTAGCGTATCCTTTCGCCTGTAAATATAATATGTACTTCATTTTCTTTTTAGATTTAGAAGCTAGGTCTGAGGATATTTCACTTGGCCCATGTTGGTTCTTAATTTTTCTTACTGAATTCATAATGTCATCTATCTAACATTAGCCATAAGTATGACATTGCATTTCACTGGGGCAAAGATTTTGTGATCGACCACAGCAATCAAATCTAAAACTGTGCATAGGACAATCTCCTTATAAATCAGTTCACCTGTTTTCAACGAACTGCTTTCAATCCGTCTGGAAAGTGTTTGTTTTTCTGGAAGATATGCAGAACCAAATATCAGAAACATGAATAAGTGGTTTCTGTGACATTTTATTGCACTGTAAGTTGAAAAATTTTGAAGTGAGCCTGGTCTGACCTTGTTCTATTTGAACTGCTTGCAGGCTCTGTGGCGTACGCTGCGCAATCCTGCAGACAGCATTTCTCACGTGGCTTATCGTGTCCTTGGTAAGTTTGGTGGGAGTAACAGGAAGATGTTAAAGGAGTCACAGAAACTACAGTATGTGGTCACAGAAATTCAAGGACCCAGCATCACAATAGAATTTTCGGACTGTAAAGCATCTATTCAGCTCCCTATGGAAAAGGTAAGGACTTGAGCCAGAAGTTTGCCAGTCTTTTTTTTTTTTCTTTTTGTCTCCTTTCAACTGTTTTATGTTATCACTCCAAATAACAAATGTGAAGATGCTGTTCTGCTTCTACAGAGCTTTAGGCTAGAGCTGAACTGACAAAAGTAAATCTTTCCTGTGCATTTTTCCTCCCTTCTTACCTTTTTGTGTGTTGGTTAGATTAGGAGCAGGATTCTGCTCTAAAATCTTCCTGTTTTCTTTATGAAGTGTACCAAAAGCTTATCATAGATATTCTTCAGTGATTATTCTAATGACTTTTAATGATTTGGCTTCCTTTGTTGTCTGTAGGCTGGGTATAGTTTTTCTAATACTTGCAGAAATACTTTGTACTTGCAGTGGTTTTCATCTGACAATCTCAGTGTCATACAGATGCTTTGTTCTCACTAATTACAGCAATCTAATCTGTGACTGTAATTTGGGATCAGAGAATTGAGCTGGATTTTAAGTTAATTTGGTTTGTGGGGTTTTGATACATTTTCTGTGATTTTCAATAACTGCTCCACAAGTAGGTGTGATCTGAAGCAGTAATTGGATTTCTGTACAGGCAGCTGCCTCTCTTTGGCTCCATACAGCCAGCAGGCTTAAATACAGCTTGGAAGAACAGTGGTTTGTTTTTTTTTTTTTAATGCACATGGCTTTACTGATTTCTCCTCTGTACTCAAACTGATGAGTTGAATATGTATAAATACCGTAATTGCTGACATCTTCCTATCCTGCCAGGTTTCATTCAAACCAGGTTTTCCAGTACATTTATGTATCTGACCTGTAACCTCTCCTTTGTAGGCAATTGAAACTGCTCTGGACTGTTTGAAGAGTGCTAACACAGAACCGTATTATCGGAGGCAAGCTTGGGAAGTAATCAAGTGTTTCTTAGTAGCTATGATGAGCCTGGATGATAACAAACATGCATTATACCAACTTCTGGCACATCCCAAGTATGACAATTCTTTAAGCATAAATGCGTATGTAAAATTTATAGTGTCTAACCTTATGTAGAGACGATGTATTCTTCATACTTGTGTATGTAATGGTTTTGGAATACTTTGTCATAGAGCAGCTGAGGGTTTTTATCGAATTATTTTACAGCTTTAAAAATCTTAGTTGTTGGTACTTAATGACTTTTTGCTTTTAGACAGCTTTCACTACAAAGTGTGTGCTGGCTGAGTTGCTAAGGAGCATAGTACTTGTATAATTTGGACTTGTTAGACTTGACGCACACGTAGCTTTGCAGTGAATAGGCTTTATTGGGGTGAGGATTTGTTACAAAATATTTCAGTCTTGAAAGATTAAAATAAAATGTCATTTTAAAAAAGGGAAAATGTCAAAATATTGAAAGTGACATTCTGTAATTGAGTTGTAATGTGATTCCTGTATACCTCTTACTTGTAATATACGTGGCTTCTTCTGAACCGCTGGCTTGAAATGTTTGTGATGAAATTGAGCTGTCCATCATGTGAGACCAGTGGTTGACAAAATTGATACCAACTGGGTGAAGCAAACTAGATCTCTCAAAATGAGGGGAAAACTGGAGGTGGAGAAGGAGTTTGATACAAAGAGCAAACTGTAAATCAGGTACTCGATGACGTTTGTGGCTGAGCTGCTGAACCGCACTTCAGGACGATGGTGAACTGAATTTTCTCTTCCAGCTTCACCGAGAAGTCCATCCCCAGCGTCATTATTTCCCATCGGTACAAAGCTCAGGATACTCCGGCCCGTAAAACGTTTGAGCAGGCGCTGACAGGGGCGTTCATGTCAGCCGTGATCAAAGACCTGCGGCCCAGCGCTCTGCCTTTCGTAGCCAGCCTGATCCGCCATTACACCATGGTGGCCGTGGCCCAGCAGTGCGGTGAGCGCAGGGCAGGGGCTGCTGGGCTGCGGGGCTGCGGGGCTGCGGGGCGGGGAGATGTTTGGTTGTCTTGTGGTGCTCACTTTGAAGTGAGTCTGGATGTTGTGGTGGCCTTTGGGTGGTTATGTTGGTCTGGCGTTGTGGGCCAATTCTGCTGAGCAGGGAAAAATAATTGAGCAGGTTTTCAAAATTGCCTCCTAATAATGTTTTCAGAATACTGAAGCAAACGAATTAAATAGGGTCTGGAATCGTTGATGTTTCCAGTGCATTTGTGTAACTTGGCACATGCAGTTATTTTTGCAAGTGGTTTTTAATGTGGTTGTTTCCACTTGCAGTTTTGGGGTCCTATCAGAGGAACCAAGTAAACCTGCCCATGAAGTACACTTCTTGTTTGGAGTTTGACTGTGTGACAGCTGGGGAAAAGACATAGTACGAGCGTATTACTTCATTGTTACATTAATGTAACCTGAATTTCTTAAGATTCTTCATTTTAATTAAATATTCTTAGGAGACCTCTGCAGTGCATAGGCTAGTAAGTGGAAGAAAATATTGAAGTAGATACAATCTTTTTTCTTGTGAGCGAAGAATGCCTTATAATCCATTTATATGCAAATTGGCACAGTGCTCACTGTTTTTGCCATCCCTTAGTCATAGGAATAGTAATCTAATTGAAAGACTATTCATATTGAAATATCCATTATTTTATCTTCTTCTTCCCCTTCCCCCCATACCATTTGCAGGTCCTTTTCTGCTGCAGTGCTATCAGGTTGGAAGCCAGCCTAGCACAGCCATGTTTCACAGTGAAGAAAATGGGTCGAAAGGCATGGATCCCTTGGTGCTTATTGATGCCATAGCAATCTGCATGGCTTATGAGGAGAAGGAGCTCTGCAAAATAGGAGAGGTGGCCCTAGCAGTGATATTTGATGTTGCAAGCATTATCTTGGGTTCGAAAGAAAGGGTAATATATATGTCAATTTTTATCTATATGATCTACGTTCAACCAGTTCAGTTCTGCCTCTGAGACACCAGAGGCTACCAATGAGCTGAGAAAACAAACTGATAGAATTCTTTGTTTGCAGGCTTGTCAGCTTCCCTTGTTTTCCTACATTGTGGAACGTTTATGTGCTTGCTGTTATGAACAAGCTTGGTATGCAAAACTAGGAGGTGTGGTGTCAATTAAATTTCTTATGGAACGGCTTCCACTAATTTGGGTCCTCCAGAACCAACAGACTTTCCTGAAGGCACTTCTCTTTGTTATGATGGACCTAACTGGAGAGGTAAGAAGTGAATATATCACAGAGTTTGGGGGAAACTGGATTTTTTCTTCAATTTGTACAAATTAACCTTTCTAATCTTGGTTTTACGCAGCTTCAAAATACATCGATAGTGCAGTAGTTTTGAGTTAATTCTAGTCATTTTAACTTAAGCCAAGTCCTGAGTTTAGGAATCATTCCTTGCCCTGTCCTGCCCACTTTGCCAAAGTTATTGAAATTACATTTGATTACATTAGCTTATTTCTGAGTATATAAATGTACAGATTGCATTCAGATCAGTGAAAGAAGATGATTCACTGTAACTTGGTCTCTGTGAGGTTTTTTTCTCCTGTGCTTAGTTTGAAGGTGTTGGTATTATCTGAAGGCATTATGTAGTTACAGTTACCACAAAACTGTCTGCTTGACCTTTTCTTAGATGTGAATCATACAGTAACACCATTGCTGAAGTGTTCCAGCTCTTAGAGATGGTTTGCACAGTTGTGTTCCATCACAGCTCACAGCTTTGAAAAGGTTGCTGGGAAGTGAATAATGTTGTTTTTAAACTTAGTGTTGTTAGCCTTTTGCAGAGGATTCATCAAAATCAAGTGCAAAGTTTGTTGTTGATGAGTGTGCTGAGTTACAGTCTTTGTTCTGTATTTTTACAAATGTGAAAAATTATTTATGATACCCTAGGTTTCCAATGGAGCAGTTGCTATGGCAAAGACCACACTTGAACAGCTTCTGATTAGATGTGCAACTCCTTTAAAAGATGAAGAGAAAACGGAGGAAATCATAGCAGCACAGGAGAAGTCTTTCCATCACGTAACACACGATCTCGTTCGAGAAGTGACCTCTCCAAACTCTACTGTGAGAAAACAAGCAATGCATTCATTGCAAGTACTTGCACAGGTCACTGGAAAAAGTGTCACTGTGATTATGGAGCCACATAAGGAGGTAAGCAAAAATACCTACTGAACATCCAAGCAAACTTGAAGTTGTTCAGCAGTTTGGGTTTGCAAGATGCTTTTCTGAGTACATTTTTACGTGTTAGTGGATGAAGTTGTTACTGCTTTGATAGGATATGTTTTCATTGGCTGTGTTTCATTGCTCTAAAATATACTGTGGCTGGAGTACTGTAGAGGTGAACCGTGCCTGATTGCTTAGTCTGTATTGCTTGTGTCTCAGGTTGATTTTTTTTCTGAAATTATGGGCTGTGTGTCCTACTGCCAATCAGACGTAGGCAAGACCAAATGCACATTTTGTTTTGAACCTGTATTTTCTGTTATTATCTAAATCAGACATATTGCTATGCCTTTCCCAGTCCAGAAAGAGATTATGTAAATCAAAGTTGGCTGAAATCACTTTTTGCTACATACTCCTTAAAGCTGATAGCATTCATTCTCTTGCAATGCTAGTAAATGTACAAAGGCCCCAAAAGCCACCACAATGTGTAAAATTATAAATGTCATTATTGCAATTTAGGGAACACACCGAGTAGCACCTCATTAATATCTTATTTTGCTGAAGATTTTTATGTAGGAGAGTGGGAAGTTGGTGGAAAAATTCTGCATGAATTTTTTTTTTTTTTTAATGCTTTCAAGAGTTTAAAATGTTCTTGGTTTTTGTACTTGAATGTTTTAAATGCTTATGTTTATGAATTTCTTTTTTGTATGTTGCTCATAACATTATATGAGCTATTGCCATAGGTTTGTTCAGAAAGAGTACGTGATAATTGAACGTAGTGAGTTGCTTCCCCAGCTGACAGTGAGATCAGGTATTTCAGACAAACACTTTTCTTCACTCAGTGATTTCTAAAGAGGTACAGCTGGAGCTCCAGTGGCAAATGGGTGGGAAGAAGTGATCATCCCTAATGGTGTCTTTGTGGCTGGGTTTGTGGGATTGTTTGAATAGGCTGCTAATGCAGAATTCTAAATTGCATTGTGTAGGTCCTCCAAGATATGGTCCCTCCTAAAAAGCATTTACTCAGGCATCAACCTGCAAATGCCCAGATTGGACTGATGGAGGGGAATACATTTTGCACAACCCTGCAGCCTCGATTGTTCACAATGGATCTAAATGTTGTGGAACATAAGGTTTTCTATACAGAGGTACTCTGATTTTATTTTTTCATCTTTGAATGCATATACTTAAGTAATGATGGTGTTGTCAGAACTCTAATTGCTACAGATAGAGATTACTGGTGTATATTTGTTCTTTGTTTCCTTTTGCTCTCTTACCCCTGTCCTCAGTATTCCCTGTATTCTACTGCAATGCAGGATGCAAGAATTCCTGCAGACATGTCCTTTCACAGCCTGTACTGTATAAGCAGCATGTTTGCAAATAGACCTGCTAGGTACTGGCAGACTGTAAAACCACTAGTTTGTTGCCAGACTCTGCTACAGTGGCACTGTGAACGGCTCTCTTGCCTCTGGCTAACCATTAGTTTTCATGGAAACTTACACTCTAATTTCAAGTAGAATTTTTGCCTTTTGGTGAAATTTGAGGATTGTAATTTGAATAAATGTGTCTCTTTGAGGACATATGGCTCAAAAGATAACTGATAATACTGTCATAGTTATCCCTAATTCTGTGCTAAAATGATTGTCTGTCTTCATTTTTTCCCCTAGCTTTTGAATTTGTGCGAGGCTGAAGATGCAGCCTTAATGAAACTGCCTTGTTACAAAAGTCTTCCATCTCTTGTACCTCTTCGGATTGCTGCATTAAGTAAGTGACAGTTCATAAACAAAGTTGGCTATAGGTAAGTGCCCTTCTGAGCAGCGGGCAGTCTTCTTCCCAAGACCAGTAGAAAATTAGAGAGCTTGAAGACTGATGACAGCTCCCTAGAGGTCACAGTTTAATGGAGAATAATGGGGAGGTAACACTCTTTCTTAGTGAGTAGGATTTGCTTTGTGAAATTAACCCAATTTTTTTTAAGATTAATTATGTCATCGGGGACACTTTAAAACACTCCTAATAGATATTCCTTTTGATTACTATTTTATGATGCCTGTCACTTTTGACAAAGCGTGCTGGGCTTCACGTGTCTGTAATTTAAGATGAAATAAAAAATACTTGATGAGAATAAGTGTAGAATTAGGGTTTTTTTTCCCCTCTTTTGAGGTTGAGTTTACAAAGAGAATTTTACTTTGATATTTGCAGATGCTCTAGCTGCGTGCAATTACTTGCCTCAGTCAAGAGAGAAAATCATTGCTGCACTTTTCAAGGCACTTAATTCGACAAACAACGAACTGCAGGAGGCAGGAGAAGCATGCATGAGAAAGGTTAGTATATAAAAACGTGTTGCTTTTGATTCTGTCTTCCTGGTTGTGTCTGTCATCTTTTCTGGGATAAATCCATGTCCTTAGGATGTGCCACTATAATAGAAAATAGTGTATCTGGCTGCCTGTAGCTGGGTTTTCTTTACCTTTTATGTTTCTCACTGTACATATAAATTTTAACAGAGAAATTTGCTCCATTACCAGGTTCAGAGCCATTTCTTAATAAAGCAGCTTCTGAGCAGCTTGTCTGTAGTTTTACATTTAATTTATAACAATGGCATTTTTTTTCAATCGATAGCTGCAATTAAGACCTCCTGCTTGATTGTATTATGGAATGTCCTGCTGTACACCAGGAATACTGAAATGCTTCCCAAATCCATTTTTTACTGTATGTGTCACTAGTAATAATTATCTTGTAGTATCCACGTGTTCTGAAAATACAAAGTCAGTGGAAATCACTTTAAGGTGCTTGTACAAAAGTCACTAAGCTCTCTGCTCCACCTGTTTTTTGAACCTGTACTCTCCTGCAGTTTTTGGAAGGGGCTACAATAGAAGTAGATCAAATTCATACACACATGAGACCTTTGCTGATGATGCTGGGAGACTACCGAAGCCTGACGCTGAATGTTGTGAATCGGCTGACATCAGTCACCAGGCTTTTTCCAAACTCCTTTAATGATAAATTCTGTGACCAAATGATGGTAAGCCCATTTTTGCGGTGCTTTTCTTTATTATTATTATTATTATTATTTTTCCTTTTTAAATTCCTTTAGCTTGCATTAGTGTTTTAGGAAAGACAAAGACCAACTCTCTAGTGGCTTAATCTATATAGTGTAAGGAAAAGTTTTTGTTCCACAATTAATAGGAAACATAAGTCTCTTCAAACATCTACATGGTTAGAATTTGGTTTAATTTCTGAAGAAGTATTACAGCTAGAAGTTAAGAGGTGTTCTTGTCTACTGGAGTTGAAGCTAATTATGTTAAGGTCTGTTTGGCCAAATTCCTTTGTTAAGCAGTGTACCAGCAGTACAGTATATTAAGTATTCCCTTGAGCACGTTTTGCTTCCTAGCAATCTAACTGTGTGTTTCCTTACGTACAAAGCAGTGGAAGCTGTTGCCCTTCTTATCTCATTTGCAATTTTTAAAGTTTTTCTAGGAAGTCTGTAATCTTTTGCTGGGTATTTTTAAATATTCAAGTGCATATGTATGATTTTAAATAGTTATAAAACCATAAACCTATCATCATTGTCCATGTGGCTTTGGATTTTTCTGCCTTTTAATGTATGTACTTTTATAACCCTTCCTTTCTTGGGTAGGGAAAGAACTTTAGCCATCTCTGAAAGTCAGCATAGTTCCAGTTGCTAGTGGTAACACTTGATCGAGTATCAAGGGTCCTTTTGTAGGCATTGAATGTCATATTTGTGTGTTCTGCATAGAAATGAAATTGGTGCCAGCTTCAACTGTATAGTGCTTTGGTTTTAAATTAAAAAATAAAGTTCCTGGGTGTTTTCTAATAACAATCCTTAGCATCCCCTCTTGCAAGCTTCAGTGCAGGAACATGTTCTGGTCTTGATGTGCAAGACATACCTGTCTACATTTCACATACTCTACTCACGTAGAGATAAATGGCAGCTTTTGCAGGTGATATTTCAATCTTTTTGGTTTGGAATGCATTGAAAGTACTTGAAGTTGCAAACTGTGTGGTTTCAAATAAACTTTTCAGTCTGAGGGAATAAAAATATCTTGTCATTTTTCCCTTTGTTTCCCTCAGTTTTGCTTCTGTTTCTTTTCTTGGGGTATATGCTGTCACTTGCTAAAATGGAGTGGTATTATTAAAAGAATAACACTACTTGTCTTTTTTCATAGCAACACCTGCGTAAATGGATGGAAGTTGTAGTGATTACGCACAAAGGTGGACAGAGGAGTGATGGAAATGTAAGTTAATGAGTGCTTTTATGTGGGAAGACAAAGAGGAAACAAATAGTATGACTATTCAGGAATTACAGAATTCATTGACTTGTAAATGCTGCCATAACCGATATGCAATGATATTTTCTTACAAGCCACTGCATTTATGTATGTTGAATGGTTGTTAGAAATCCTAGTGTGGTAGGAAGAGTTTCCTTCCTGCTGCCAGCAGGTTCTTTGGGCTCTCTTCTGTACTGCTTGGTGTGGAACACCATTTCCCTTTTCCTATAGTGGAAAACTCACAGTATGGTTATCTGAAATGTAATTCACCTTTAAATTACATAATTATAATCAAAGGAAAGCACAGTATTATTTTGAACTGAAGAGTTCATTATGTAGTGGGGGAATATCTGTCGGGAAGGCAAGACTTTTGCTAAGTAGCCAGCTGTTTGCAAAGGCACGGAATAGTGCTAGGAGAAATCTATCTGTCATGTTCTTCAGGTCTTACCTGGGGTTGTGGTCTGGGTGTGAGGAATAGTTTAGAATGGAAGGTCTGGCTTTTTGATGCACGAACCAAGCGGTGCAGAGCAGCAGTGAGGTGCTGGAAGCCCTCATCCCTGTTCTCGTTACACAGAGTTTAGCTCTTACCTTAAGATAACACTTTCGTGACAAAGAAAATGAAATCTTTGTATTGCAAGTGGGAAGGACAAACTTCCACAAGAGAATTTATTCCATCCATCATGGTAAATAGATATTGCATATGCATTAACCCTTGCTGGATCTGCTAATACAGAGAGGTAAAATCAGTAGGATGTTTGATACAATGTTCATCTGTTGGATGGGTGATATTAATTTAATCTTATTTCTTTTTACCTGTAGGAAATGAAGATTTGTTCAGCAATTATAAATCTGTTTCATCTGATCCCAGCTGCCCCTCAGACACTGGTTAAACCTCTGCTGGAAGTTGTGATGAAAACAGAACGAGCAATGTTGATTGAGGTAAAAGTGGAAATCAGCATTGCTGATATTTTTGCTTTGCAGTATTTTTAAACGTGATGCGTTTTCCACATAGTGAAAAGATTGGGTACTAAAAAATCGTTTAAAAATAAAGAGAAATGCTCCCCAGTCCTCTCAGGAGGTGTCACTGTTTGCTGTTTCTCATCAGAGAGTTTTGACATTATCAGAAAATCCTGATCATGGAGGTTCTGAATGTTTTGTATCTGCATAAATGCCGAAACAAGAGCTCCTCTCATTAGCCCCTCTGTGAGTGCTGTTCAATTACGAGACAAATAGAAACAGTCTGCATTCTGCGTTTTCAGTTTAAGCATTGTGAATTTTTCAGGCTGGCAGTCCATTCAGGGAACCACTGATTAAGTTTTTGACGCGTCATCCATCCCAGACAGTAGAGCTCTTCATGATGGAAGCCACTTTAAATGACCCGCAGTGGAGCAGGATGTTTATGGTAAGCTGTAGGGCCCCTAATCTTCAAAAACTTCTGGTTGATCACATTTGTGATCTTTCTTTTATTTTTTTTCCCTCGTATAACCTTAAAATCCTGTGGCTGGCGTTATTCCAGCACGAGGTGCATATTATTTATTTCGCATTTCTTTATCCATAGCTGTTGGTTTTATACCTTTTCAGATCACATAGGATAATCCCTGGAGTTTTGTGGCTTAAAAGCTCTGCAACTTCAGTGGTAGACAGAATGCCAAAGGGCGAGACAACATTTTGGTATTTTTGCTTTTAAAGGGTGAGGTTAAAATTCTTTCTTCTCCTTCTTCAGAGCTTCTTAAAACATAAAGATGCCAAACCTCTCCGCGATGTGTTGGCTGCTAACCCAAACCGCTTCATCACTCTCCTGTTACCTGCTGGCACGCAGGCCACTGTCAGACCTGGTTCTCCAAGCACGACCACGATGCGTCTTGACCTTCAGTTTCAGGCTATCAAGGTATTAATTTGTTTTTGTTTGTCTGCATTGGATAATTGAAATCTCTTTAGCAAAAGTCCTCTTACGTAGAGACTTTCAAGTGTGTGCACATGTGTGTGCTATGCCTGATGGAAAGATACTTGTAACAATGTAAGGTGTTCGTAGTCACAGTGAGGAAAGAAGAGATTTAAATGAATTATTGTTGTCTTTAATTAAGTATGATACAGGAGAGAAACACAGCAAGGTAAACTGTCTTTAAAAAAAATTCAGAATTGATCTAAATTACGTTTTGTTTGAATTTGGATTGTTTTAGAACCCTTAATCTACCTGAAAGAATTGCTTTTATTCACTGCTTCCACTGGCAGGTCTGTTGAATACTGATTGTGCATTTGTCTTGTTTTGCTTTTGACAGATCATAAGTATTATTGTTAAGAATGATGAATGTTGGTTAGCAAATCAGCATTCCTTGGTGAGTCAGCTGAAACGTGTGTGGGTGAGTGAAGCTTTTCAGGAAAGACACCGTAAGGAGAATATGGCTGCAACGAATTGGAAAGAACCTAAACTACTAGCATATTGCTTGTTGAATTACTGCAAGTACGTAACAGCATTTATTTCCTATCATTTCTGTACAAACAGGGATACTAAAAATGCTTAGCAGTTAATGAAGAGAATGTCTAGCATATTTCGTAATACTGCTCTTAGCTCTAAGCACATACCTCCAGCAGTGCCTGTTCTTGGTTCTCTGCTTGTTTAAAACCAGTGTTTGTTTTTTCATCAAGTCACCAACGTAGTGGTTTAGAAGGAATTTCTCTCGACAGCTTTTTATTTTCTGTGTTTTTACAGAAGAAATTATGGTGACATAGAGCTGCTCTTCCAGTTGCTTCGAGCTTTTACAGGCCGTTTTCTCTGCAATATGACTTTCTTAAAGGAATACATGGAAGAAGAGATTCCTAAAAACTACAGTATTCCCCAAAAACGGGCTTTGTTCTTCCGCTTTGTAGACTTCAATGACCCAAACTTTGGAGATGAGCTCAAAGCCAAGGTAGCTAAAGCAATTAATTCAAAGTAGTCTGGTATTTAGGTTTAATTTTCTTCTTGAGATCTAGGGCAACAAAATTCACTTGCTTAAATGTCAATGAGTTTGATAATTGGCAGAGCCACTTAGGTGAAAATACCATACCTGAAGAAGATGATAATAAACAGGGGCAGCAATTTATCTTGCTTTCAGTGCTGACTGATTTAGTTCACACTTTCTAAGAATCTTTGCCCTTGGAAGAAGGAAAGGAGGGGAAAAAATAGCATATGCATCTGCTTATTAAGCTGTTACTTACAACCTCCTTCTGTAACAATGTCTCTGACATGCACGTTTGCATAGGACCTTACTTTATGTTGACTGCCACTAAAAGGGTGCAGTGCTTGAGGGTAACGGTTCTGTTTGTTCTGTAGGTGCTGCAGCATATCCTGAATCCTGCTTTCTTGTACAGTTTTGAAAAGGGAGAAGGTGAGCAGCTGTTGGGACCCCCAAACCCAGAAGGAGACAATCCAGAAAGCATCACTAGTGTTTTTATTACAAAGGTATTGATCACTGTTTATGTGGGTGTTTGAGGGTTAAAGCATTGTTTATCTCATTTGGCATTTCAGTCTGTTTGACTCTCGTGCTACTTATAAGTAAGCATTATGATCAGTTACGTCCCATCAGAGCTTTGAGCTGCTATGAGGTCTATCAATCACCTGTAGGATAAGACTAAAATTTTCAGTTTTTTTGTGGTATCTTTAGGATTTGAATGTCTTCATTTAGAAATGAGCCTCGTATGGCTGTGATTCCACTCTTTTAGCAAGCAAAGTTTTGTGTGATTGACTGTCAGGATCTTTGTAATTCCCTTTGGTTTTGTTGAACTGATGATCATTTGCCTATGAAGTTCTCACCTCAGAGGGCTGTTTTGTATGTCTTGAATTGGAAAAAAAAAAAATTATAATTATTAGCTTTCTTAAAAACAGCAAGGAAACACTCAAAATATAGAATGTTTCTTTTGCAGGTATTAAAGCATTCCCCCCTCCCTTCTTTTCTTTTTCTTTCGACATTCCTGCAACCAGGTACTCGATCCAGAAAAGCAGGCGGATATGCTGGATTCTCTCAGGATTTATCTCCTGCAGTTTGCCACACTTCTGGTTGAGCATGCTCCTCATCACATCCATGACAACAACAAAAACCGGAACAGCAAACTGCGGCGCCTGATGACGTTTGCTTGGCCGTGCCTCCTGTCCAAAGCCTGCGTGGACCCAGCATGCAAATACAGTGGACATTTGCTTTTGGCACACATCATTGCAAAATTTGCCATACATAAGAAGATAGTTCTGCAGGTATTGACTCAATGTTTGTCTTCATACCTTTAGGAGATGCTGATAAGTTCTGTAGTGTGCTTTCTGTTAGCGCAGCAGGAGGTGCACAGTCCTTTTGGATGCTCAGTATACATGTAACAATTAAATTCGTCCTCATAAATCAAGTACAGAAGCACAAAGCCAAGTATTGGAACAAATTTATTTGGAGATGGCAGAGTAGAGATAGAAGTAGAAGACAAGTGAAAAAGAGAGGTTAAAGGAGACAGTGAAAAAACCTCCTGGTTGAACTGTCACAGTCAGTAATGTTTCTTCATGTGAAAGATGAAGACAGAAATGTCAGCTGAGAGTATGGGGGTGAAGGGGAAACTTCAAGTCAGAAAGTGGGGAGAGAGAGAAGGATAAGTGGTATGTAAAGGATACACAAGTGTATGCTTAAGTGAAAGTGTTGTTTCAAAGTTACGTTTTATACTCTTCCTTTTATAAGTGTTTTTTGTAAATACATGTAATATTAATGTTAACCAGAAACCTTGTTTGTTAGGTTTTTCACAGTCTTCTAAAAGCTCATGCAATGGAGGCCCGTGCTATTGTCAGGCAAGCAATGGCTATTCTGACTCCAGCTGTGCCTGCTCGAATGGAGGATGGCCATCAGATGCTGACTCACTGGACAAGAAAAATCATTGTGGAAGAGGGTCACACAGTTCCCCAGCTAGTACATATTTTACACTTAATAGTGCAACATTTTAAGGTACTTCTACCAATTATTCTCATAGTCACTGTCATAGATACTAAAGTGTACACTGTAGTTGGATTGGGAAATGTTATAATCCAAATTACGTAGCTTAATTTCAAGAAGCATCTGCTGTCTGCATTGGTATTCAATTAAAACGGAGAATTATTGATGGTATGTAGCAAATTCTGATGTGTTTTCACTTTTGGTTATGTTCTTTGTGCTTCCCCTCTTGTCTAAAATGTTTTTTGTATCTGGTATTTGTAAAAGCTTTCTTGGCATGGCTTTTTGAGCTGCCAAAGAATCTCCCCACGGAGTGCATGTGTTTGAAATGTCATTTTAATTTAAGCCAAAGCTGTACCTGTTCCTAGCCAAAATAAACTTCAAAATAAATAAATTAGTTTGCATATGGAACACAGTTGTGTGATTAAGGAGCTGATTAAGGTACTTGTGGAGAAGTTTGAAGGTGAGCAGTGGAGCTTGCAGTGGATTGCTGCAGTAAGGATGGCTGACTTTTGTTTTTTTTTGTCTAAGTTGCTGGATGAGGCAAGTCATGTGTATGTTATTTCTTGAAAATTGGAGTGCATAGCTTAGTTTAGAAAGATCCTAATTTACTTGTTAAATTACAGGATGTAAGACTGCTCCTTATGTAGTGGAAGAATGGGATTTATTGTTATTCTGATTGCCAAAATAGAATCCTGTAGTGCTCTGGTATCGTTTCCGTAAGCCTGCGTTGTTTGTTTTCTCTGCTAATTACAACTGTGACTTTGAATTTGCCATTCTGTTAGATTTCCTTTTGTTTAGAGTGATTGAAGTTAGAACTCAAAATGTGACTTATATGTCATGCTTTAGGAATTGATGGCTCACATATCTGCCTGTGTTCAGTGTGAGCTTTGGCTCTCGTTAGGGATTGGCAAAAGAATCAAATCGCTTGTCCTAGAGAAAGAGCAGCAAACAAGTGTCTTCAGAAGAACAGCATCATAACTACTGAGTTCAGTAGTCATGACTGAAAATTATAGCCAAAATTGTGTTTTCAGGGCACCAGTTGCTTTTCCTAAGTACAGTATTCAGATATGGTACAGATTTAGGAAACTTTGGGATTAAAGCTGCTTTACCATTCTGCTTAGCTTTATTTCAGCACTGTAGTCTTTGTGTAGGATCTGATTAGTTAATGGCTAACATGATTGTAAAACTGTCTTTTCAGGTTTATTATCCAGTCAGACATCACTTGGTTCAGCATATGGTTAGTGCCATGCAGAGGCTGGGCTTCACTCCCAGTGTTACAATAGAGCAAAGAAAATTAGCAGTGGATCTTGCTGAAGTAGTTATTAAGTGGGAATTGCAAAGAATTAAAGACCAGCAGGTAGGAATTCTAAATATACTGGTAAAAGTTGGACTATTATACCATTAAATACTCTTTATTAACATGCACCTTGCTGATATTTCAGCCAGATTCAGATATGGATCCAAGTGCAAGTGGAGAAGGAGCAAGTTCTACCTCATCAGCTGTTAAAAGAGGACTGTCTGTTGATTCTGGCCAGGAAGTGAAACGATTCAGGACAGCCACTGGGGCAGTCAGTGCTGTAAGGAAAATTTGGGTTTTGTCCAGAGACTCTGAGGTTGTAACCTGCACTGCCTAATCCGTTTAGTTTTTCCATGTAACTTGGACCTCGCTAAATGAATGGCTGCACTTTTAGGAAAGCTTTTGAATCTATTCTGCTTGTTGTTAGATTCCTCGTGTTATTGATTACAGGTTTTGTGCTTTGTACACATGCAGGTGTTTGGACGCAGCCAGTCCTTGCCAGGAGCTGATGCACTTCTTTCCAAGCCGATTGATAAGCAGCATACGGATACAGTCGTGAACTTCCTGATTAGAATTGCCTGCCAGGTAAAACAGGTTTATTCTGATATGCCAATACTGATGTAGTGTGAGTAACTAAAACAAAAAAATCTTTTTTCCTAAGAGTACGTGTGTGCTTGGATTATTCTAGAATTTGTGTGCTTGCGTTCTTTCGCTGTCAGGCTTGAGATTTTAAAATTGTACGAAAAATGAAATGTTACCATTTTAATGAGGAAAGAAATTTAATTTGATAACCAGCGCTTGCATATTTTTCATTTCACAAATGATTTATGGTATTCATGTGAGAGGTATGCTTCAGCTTCTGATGTGCTGTTGTGTGCTTACAGCTTCGTGCACTTTGACAGTCAGACTTGGAATGTGAACGATTGCGAGCCAGATTTTGAAATTGAAAGTGTCTCCATCTTGCTGCTTAGCTGCTCACTTCTAGCATTTTGTTTGTTCTTTTCTGTTTTCAAACAAGTGCTATATTGAAAGCGACATGCTTGAAGTAAACCTGTGTAGCAGAAATTGGCTGGAGCCAGGGAAAGGCTTCAAAAAAATTCCCATAAATTTGTTTGTGTGCTTGCTCATTTCTACAAAGTATGCTAGCTCTGCTCACTAGATTCAGTGGAAAGAAAATTTTACCCAAGAGTTGAAGAATATTTAAAGAGTATAATAGGGAAATAAGGAAAGACTATGTCAGTTATGCATTTAAGGATAACTATTGTAATGGCATTTTCAAGATCAAACATACGAAACTTCTTTTTATGTAGCATATCAAGCCTCTTAAATTTTGTCAATTCTCCTGGACTGGGGCAAGCTGGCTGAGTGTAGCTCAAAGCTTGAGAATCGTATGGCTTCTGCAGCACGTTCAGCAGTAGCCTGGAATTTTATGCATTGCAGTTCATTGCAGAGAAAACACGTGCTTTGAAGTTATAAAGAGGAACTTAGTAAAGAGCTATGTATTTTTTTTGGATACTTTCCTAACAGTCAAGATTAACTAATTTTGGAAATGTTCGGAATTGCAGGAATAATCTATCAGATTAAACTACCAGGTTGAATTTTTAAAAATATCTTTCAGTTGGATGATGACAGGTAGTTAGCTAGCCATTTGCACTTAAGTTCTGGTAAGTTCTGATGTTTGTTATTAGCTGTTATCTTTCTTTGCCATAGAATGCTGTGTGACTACAGTGACAAAAGTGCTTAAGCTCAGCCATTTCGGAAGGAAGGAATTAAATGCTTGCTTGGAATGCATAATAAATGAATTAATTGGATGCAAGACATTTTGTTAACTCTGATTAATTACTAGGTAAATGACAACTCAAACACTGCTGGCTCTCCTGGGGAATTGCTCTCTCGCCGCTGTGTCAACCTTCTGAAAACTGCTTTACGACCAGATATGTGGCCAAAGTCAGAACTGAAACTGCAGTGGTTTGATAAGCTGTTAATGACTGTGGTAGGTACCAGTCCAGTTCTGTAGTGCTTTAGGATTCTCCAGCATGTATTGACTGGATGCTTGCACAACCAGATATTTAAAATCTCTCTCATATTGAAGTATTTTTTAATTATTACGTATCTAATTTCTTGTGGATTTCAACTTTAAATTGTAAATTGATCTTTATAGCAAAGCGTAGTTGTGAATTTGAAATGAACCTTGATGGATTTAATGACTAGTTTCATTCAGTATCGTTTCTTGGAAAACTTGGAACTGAATTGCAGTACACATATTTACAAATAATTTGTGGCTTTGTATTATGGAGTGGAATGGGATGAAGTCAGTGACTGAGAGTAGACATTTGAGCACAAGCATTTGATGTTTTGGGCTTGAATGTCTGTAGTCATTCTATTGCTCTGCATCTCTTAAATAATTTTCAGTGCTTTTTGTCTTTTCCTACCCACTCACTGCCTCTTCATGTGTGTTCTCTTTAGGAACAACCCAATCAAGCCAACTTTGCCAACATTTGCACTGGCTTAGAGGTCTTAAGTTTCCTGCTCACCGTCCTGCAGCCCCCTGCTATCCTTAGTAGCTTCAAACCCCTGCAACGAGGCGTGGCAGCTTGTATGACGTGTGGGAACACCAAGGTTTTGAGAGCAGTGCACAGTTTGCTTTCTCGCTTAATGGGTATTTTCCCTACAGAGCCAAGTATGTGGTATTTCTTCCTCCTTGTGTCCTTTATTACTGTGTAACTCAAATGATTCAGAGTGGGGTGAAGGCACTGTCTGCAACGTGCCAGAATTCTGTTCTATGGTCTCCGTATTTAATGGTCAGTTTTAGTTTGCACTTTCAACCTCTGTTTATAAAGAAGCTGAAAATATAATCATGTGGAATACATAATTATCCATTGACATAAAAAACTTAACCTGTGGCTGTCACAGCTTTGGTTCAAGAACTGCATTCTATGATTTCAGTGCATTTTTGCAGTTACAGTTTTTCAGCTTCAGAAGTACAGTGAGAAAACAGCTTTTTGTTTTGTTTTGTTTTGCTGTAACAACGAAGAGAGTGAGCATGTTGCCTACTGTCTTTCTTTTATATTCTGTGTCTTAATATAAACTAACTCCAGTCAACTTAGAAAAGCTTTAGTGCTTTAGATTCTCTTCCAAATGAATTATTTGGAAGTAGTGGAACACTTACAGAAGACACATTGGCTGTACGATCAGGAGGTTGTATCAGTGCAGGGTCTGTTTGTGCTGTTTGGTTTATTAGCAAGGTAAAGCTCCTGTGGTGGTGCAGGTGACTCATTGTTAACTGTTCCTTGCATGTTCTGTGGCTGATTATTAAAAATAAATGCAAACTCTGTCAACTTTGCAGGTACCTCAAGTGTAGCTTCGAAGTATGAAGAACTGGAGTGCCTTTATGCTGCAGTTGGAAAGGTTATTTATGAAGGACTTACTAATTATGAAAAGGCCACTAATGCTAACCCTTCTCAGCTCTTTGGTAAGTTTCCCACATCTCTAGTAGAAATATGTGAGTTGGCCCGTTAATTACTATGATCTTTGTCTCTAGCTTGTCTTTTCCATATGGAAATTAAATATGCTAATGAAGAGGAAGCTGTGGGAAGCAATTGGAGCTAGCTCATGAGATGAGCTTGGGGTGTGCCAGCTATGAAGGAAGGGACTGGGAGGTTCATTGCAGTCTGTCCTCTCCTGGTAGTTTGCTTGGGAGCAGTTAGTGGAAGTGGAAACCTGCTGCTGTGCTAGATGGAAGCCATCCGTACTCAAAGTACATAGGAATGAAGCAAAGCATTGAGATTAACCAAAAGATAAAGTAGAAATAACTGAAAGTTTCTTACATGGAAAAAGAAAACCACAACCAAGGCACTACTGAGATACAATAGAATATTTCAAGGATTATGTGTGAACGTGCTTATGTGTTAGCACATTATACTTTCTTTTTCACTGTATTTGAGATATTATTTATCAACAGATTTGAAAAGTGTAGAAAGTCTTATTTGTTTCTAGATCACAAATTTTCACGACATGAGAAATTCTGAAAATACTTTAGATAAGCAAGCAATGGAATGTTTGGTGTATCCCACTCTGCAGTGGTCTTCTTTTCTTGTTATTCGTACTTATTTGACTGCTAGAAAGCTCAGTGATACCTGACAGTGACATATTGGAATCATTCAGTCTGGCCCAGAACTGGTTGTGTTGGTAATAAAGATCTGAAATTGCACAGCTGAGGAAAAGTTGCTGATTTAAATGGCAAATGTCCTTCACTGTTCTACTCTGTGGTCTGTGCAGATTGTTGTAATTTGGTTGGGAACGGCTATTTGTCAGGTGTCAGGATGTGCTTCAGGACAAACTCACCCACAAAGATGCTTTTTATCCTTTGTCCAGAGCTTGTTTAAAAGAAACACTACAGTCTAACCTTCAAGTGGTGCAAATCTTTTTAATTCTGTGTTTAAGAAGCTTTGTGTGCTACATTTCATGCATTCCCAAAGCGTGCCAAAACTGGCTGTTCTGTAGTGTTCATTTCTTCAGTCTAGAATTTGTAGGTTGGATGTCCCACTCCTTTCCATGATAGCACAGTGAGAACACTTCCCATGTTCTCTATCAGAAAGAGCAGTCTGCACTGAAAGCCTCTCACTCATATTTTGCTCAATTAAAGTTTTGCTTCCGTTACTTTTGTTCTCATCAATAGGTACTTTAATGATTCTGAAATCTGCCTGCAGTAACAATCCCAGCTATATTGACAGATTGATTTCGGTTTTCATGCGATCTCTGCAGAAGATGGTCAGGGAACACTTAAACCCACAGGCTACAGCAGGAGCAGCAGAAACAAACACAGGTATTGCATTACATAGTTCAACGATGTTAGAGATTAGGAACATTGTAAAGTATTAAAATCTCTTCATCCTAAGGGGATTCAAATGACTTGGCAGAGTTTTCTGTCCATCTTTAAAATGAGAAGAGAATTTAAAAAGAGAATTAGTGATAAATATTGCTGAAGTACTGAAGGATAAAAATGCACTTTGAGTTCCTATGCCAGCTTAAGACATGAGCTGCAATGAGTGGTTTGTGAATACTTGAGCTGTGGCATATGTATAAAAATAGTGAAATTTTTCCAGAGTTGATGGTACTCAAGGGAGGGAGGCTGACAAGCAACAGAGGCACTGATTGTGAAATAAATTTGCTGAAGCTGATGTCTTTGTTTCTATCCTGAAATAGCATCTTTTTCAGTGTATACAGTTCTATCATCAAATGAATTATGTCATGAGCCATTGAAAAACTTAGATGTTCCTATGGAAGGAACTACTAGAGAATGCTGTTATTTATGAATGAATAAGCTACTGAAGAAAATAATTCTGAAGAAATGCAGCCATTACATTTCCACACTGTATCTAGTCAAGTAGATTTAAACCTTGCAAATTTTTCTGACAATGGGAAACAACGAGAAAATTATTAAAGTTGACTGATAAGAAAGGCAGGAAATTAACAGAACCAGATAGGTATGCTGCATCATTGAGCATTTCTTTCACAAGTTTAATTGCAGTGTTTAGGTATTGGAGTTCTGTAACAACTTTCAGCAAAGCTTTATGGACATGAAGCCTCACAGACCTGCCCTTTGGGTTCTAAGTGGGTGATTTCTGTTTATTTATTTACTAATGAACAACTCTGTGTTCCTGGTTGCTTAAGATTGGAAAGTGATAACCGAAAATATTATTTCTATTTCCAGAGATCTGTGTCCAGGCAATAGGTTTTATTTCTTGCCACTTTTGAAATTACAGTGGCTTATCTTGGAGATGTTTTTGCTAGGCATTTCAGGCATGTATGTGCAATTGTAATGGTTTTTTGCATTCACAGCAGGTACAAGTGAACTGGTAATGCTGAGCCTGGATCTTGTAAAAACTCGCCTGGCTGTGATGAGCATGGAAATGAGGAAAAATTTTATACAAGCTATTCTAACATCTCTAATTGAAAAGTCTACTGATGCAAAAATTCTTCGTGCAGTGGTAAAAATTGTTGAAGAGTGGGTGAAGAACAATTCCCCAATGGCAGCTAATCAGGTAAATTGGGAAGGAGAAAATCATGGCCGTGCTCAAATACTGAATACGTGCATGTTATAATTCATCAAGTGTTGGCAGGGAGGATTGCAAGGAGCTGTTACATAAGCTAATGTACCCTCTGTGAGGTTTTGAATATTTTGTATCCCATGTGAAAATAACAGGAGTTAAAGATGTTTAGTGTGTCACAGACTTCTGTTAGGCATTCTGCCTAGAATGTGGTTTAAATAAAGGCTTAAAATGTTTCACATCGACTTGGATAGAGAATCCTTCAGGAGGAGGGTGCCTCTAATGCTGGTTTAAGTCATGTTATTCTTGTAACATTTGGCAACCTCCTCAATCTGCTGTGTTGTGTATCAGTTAGAATTGAGCACTTGACAGTCCAGTGCTTTATAAAGGGACCTACATTTTTAAAGGTATACATTAAATTTTTGTGACCATCTGAACACTTGAACCTACATCTGCCTGCTGTAGGGCATCTGCTTCAGCAGGGGGTTGGACTTGGTGATCTCCTGAGGTCCCTTCCAAGCTCTTCAATTCTATGATTACAGAATCACAGAATCACAGAATCACCCGGGTTGGAAGGGACCTCAAGGATCATGTAGTTCCAACCCCCCTGCCTAGCAGGGCCACCAAACACACACATTCAGATCAGGTTGCCCAGGACCCGGTCCAACCCGGCCTTGAACACGTCCAAGGACGGGGCATCCACAACCTCCCTGGGCAGCCCGTTCCAGGGCCTAACCACTCTCCTTGTATAGAACTTCCCCCTAACATCCAACCTAAATCTTCCCTCCTTCAACTTCGATCCATTTCCCCTAGTCCTGCTGTTGTCAGCCCTTTTGAAGAGTTTACTCCCCTCCTGGGTGTAGGTTCCCTTCAGGTATTGATAGGCTGCAATGAGGTCACCCCGCAGCCTTCTCTTCTCCAGGCTGAACAAGCCCAACTCCCTCAGCCTGTCCTCATAGGGGAGGTGCTCCAGCCCCCTGATCATCTTAGTCGCCCTCCTCTGGACCCTTTCCAAAATCTCAATGTCTTTCTTGTACTGAGGGCTCCACACCTGGACACAGTACTCCAGATGGGGCCTCACAAGAGCCGAGTAGAGAGGGACGATCACCTCCCTGTCCCTGCTGACCACCCCTCTCCTGATGGAGCCCAGGAATGATTCTGTGACTTAGCTATAATTCTGAAATTCTCTAGCTTACTAAATGTGTGTCTTTTCTTTTTAAGAATGGTGACCTTCTAGCAAGCTACCTTTCAGTACTTTCAGGAGTGAAAGAGTGATTAAAAATGGTAGCTGAGATGTACTTAGAATATGCCAGTTCCATGCATGTTTTAAGGTGAACTGACAAAATTAATCATGGCTTCTTTTAACAGACACCTACTCTCCGGGAGAAGTCCATTTTACTGGTGAAAATGATGACTTACATTGAAAAGCGTTTTCCAGAAGACCTTGAATTGAATGCCCAGTTCTTAGACCTTGTTAACTATGTCTATAGGTAATTATAGCAATTAATCATTTATTTCAGCTTATTGGTTCATAATTTGTACTGTAGATGACCTTTATAACATACCATCAATCTCTTTAGGTTTGAATTAAACGATTTTTTCTATGATTCAGAATCAGTTCATGTTTTTGGAACCACAAGACATATTTACTGCAGGAAGTTTTGAAATAGATGATACTTAGAAAGGGTTTTGTGTTCAGATCTGCCAAAATACCCCCTCTACCAAGGTGTTAGGGTGTACTTGTAGCTGCTTGTACATTTAATACTGTGGTGAAAGCTAAATTCTGTCTCTGCTTTTATATCAATAGAGTATTAAAATTGTTCTTCTTGGAAATGTATTGTAAAATGCACTCTCAGGAGATTTTCTTAGCAAGCTAAGCAATTGGGTTCTGTAATGTGATAAAAGAATTAGAACAGTAGCGTTCAAGAAGTGCCAGCTGTGTTATTTTGTGCTAATGGTTCATGTTGTTTCAGCTGTTTGCTGCCATTCTGTTTACTGGTTAATGTGCAAAGCTGTGGTGTACTCAAATTCTTATCAGTGAGTGTTACTTTGCGTTTCAGACAGGTACAGATGTGGCCAAAGTTGATACTGTTTCACAATTTGAGTGATTGGAATTTTATCCTAGAAGAGTTTGTGATAATTCAGGGCTGGTTTTCTATCAGGCAGCGATGTTTTCTTTGCTGCTTCCCTCGAAACCCCACACCTGGATGCATGCCACCCTTCCATATACCATCACCTCCCTTGATTTTTGTTTTGTAAATGGAAGGCTTCTCTTTCTAATACCTGTAATTTCCCTTGTATTTCTTTTAGGGATGAGAATCTTTCTGGGAGTGAACTTACTGCTAAGCTTGAGCCAGCATTTCTCTCGGGTCTGCGCTGCGCCCAGCCTCTGATACGAGCCAAATTTTTTGAGGTCTTTGACAATTCTATGAAGCGCCGTGTTTACGAGCGTCTGCTGTATGTGACCTGCTCTCAAAACTGGGAAGCAATGGGAAATCACTTCTGGATAAAACAATGCATTGAGGTAGGGAAATTACTCTTCTCAGAAATGCAGTTAGAATTCTAGAAATACGTCGGTCTCGATGGCACGGCCATGAGCTTCAAATTGATGTCAATGAAGTACAGATGTGTTTGTTGTATTTATTGAACAAATGTGACAGGTAGGTATGCCTTGGACACATTACAACTCTTGCTGATAGGTATGAAGCTGTAGAGCGATTCTCTTAGAAGTACTGCAGTAAAATGTCTGTTTCAAAAGCCTCTTTGCTTTTTGATGTCTTAGCTCCTGTTGGCTGTCTGTGAGAGAAATACTACGATCGGGACAAGTTGTCAGGGTGCAATGTTGCCCTCCATCACCAATGTTATCAACCTGGCTGACAGTCACGATAGAGCAGCATTTGCTATGGTAACCCACGTCAAACAAGAGCCTCGGGAAAGGGAGAACAGTGAATCCAAAGAGGAGGTAATTTGCAGAAAACATCGTGGGAAAATGTAACTTAATGAAGAAATCTCTTCCTTGTTTCACATCCAAAAGATTTGGAGAATGTGCCCCAAAGATGATGTGCAGAGCCTGTTCTCTGTACCTTGTTTGTGGTGCACTGTTTTAACCTGTTCCTCAGAACTTGTATCATTCATTTAGCCCTTTCTTAATGCCGCACTCTAGCAGTTCCACTTCTGAACCTGAACAAATAACTGGAGACCCAGAATAGGTTGATTGGAAAAGTACTTTGTATAGGGACAGAAAGTGAAAGTAGTTATAAAATACCTTTGTGCTTTGAGTTGTCTGCTTCTGTGTAGGATGTGGAAATTGACATTGAATTGGCGCCAGGAGATCAGACCAGCACACCCAAAACTAAGGAACTTTCTGAGAAGGACATTGGAAATCAGCTGCACATGCTGACCAACCGGCACGACAAATTTCTCGACTCTCTTCGTGAAGTGAAGGTCAGTTCTCTGTAGTTGCTTTCCTGATGAATCGTTTCGATACTGAAATCTCCTGGCTGACCTTCTTATCTTCTGTTTCTGAGTATTGTTTTTAAGCTTATTTTTTTATATGGAAAAGTCGTAGAATCTGATGTGATTTCTTAATTGGGTTGCTTAAAAAAATCTGTAAGCGTTTGCTTAATTACTACTGGCTGCTGCACCCCTCTCTTACAAAGATGAAATTTCTTCCTGCTATATTTCAACAGCTAAGAAAATGGTGATGGCAAAGACAGAGCACAGAGTTGTTAAGTGTATCGGCATCTTGTGTTTAAATAATTTATAAGAAGGTAATTTCAGCTGAAAGTTATTTTGAAGTAATTTTCACAGTGGTAACAGTTCTAAACAAGTAACTATCATTTCTGTTACCAAATAGTTGTCAACTTGTTTCCTTTTTCCTTCCTTTTTTCTTTTTTAAATAGTTACAGTGATGAAGCAAAGTCTTGATCAACATGAAAATGGCATTAAATTATTTTTACTGTAATTTTCATTGCTGAAAGAAACATGTTGGTATGTTGGAAAAGGCATTTATGTGACAGCTCAAACACTATACAACTGAACTGTTCTTCAGTGCTGTTAATTTTCTTTCTTTTCTAGACTGGAGCACTGCTGAGTGCCTTTGTTCAGTTATGTCATATTTCTACACCATTAGCAGAGAAGACTTGGATCCAGCTTTTCTCACGACTCTGGAAGATCTTGTCTGACAGACAACAACATGTGAGAATCTCTCTCTTGTAATAAACTGTGTTGTAAACGACTGGTGCTCCAGGAAAATGCATAGTAACTGGCTTATTCACTTGCTTTGAGAAGTTTACCATTTTGTGTGTCTGCTTAAAGCTGTCTGTCTCCATCAATACATCATTTAAAAGAAGCAGGGCCCTTCCTTTTACTAAGAGAAGGACACATCAAATGATGCTGTATTAACAACGCTTTGAATCCGAATTCTATAATATTTAATTCTTCATTAAGTTTTGTCTGTCCTTATTTCTCCTTCCAGGCTCTAGCAGGTGAAATAAGCCCTTTCTTGTGCAGTGGCAGCCATCAAGTGCAGCGTGATTGCCAGCCGAGCGCACTGAACTGCTTTGTGGAAGCCATGTCTCAGTGTGTGCCTCCCATTCCCATCCGGCCGTGTGTCCTGAAGTACTTGGGGAAAACTCACAACCTCTGGTTTCGTTCTACGCTGATGCTGGAACATCAAGCATTTGAGAAAGGGCTCAGCTTACAAATTAAACCCAAACAGACAACGGAATTTTATGAGCAGGAGAGCATAACTCCTCCTCAGCAGGTGAGGTGTTACACTGACATACCTTGTGAAATGTGGAGAGAAGAACGTGGTGACAGTGCAGCAGCCCTGCTTTAGAAATCTTTGTATTTAGAAACTTGTTGAAATAGTGTTCACTTTTAGTTCAGCTAAGAAATTCTTGGCCTTGGCTGTTTTGAACAGGTTTGCAATGTTGATTACTTTGTATCTTGCCTGCTTCTCGTGCCTTTCTTTCAACTGGCTTTGAAATTCCTGTATTTTTCTCCTGATTTTTCTCTTCTTTCCACTCCGCTTTTGCAAGTATTCCTCTGCAGCACTGTAAAACTAGATCAGCCCCTTTGTGCTCCTTACCTTAAATCTCATGTGGAAGTGTCTGCTGCCTCAGTCTCCCCCAAAGTATGCTTTCCCTAACAAGTCGTGTCTGCTGGTACATGACCTTAAGAAGTTATTAGCTGAATAAAACTGAGTTGTCTGTAAAGACTGCAGAGGAACATGTGCTTAATGTTCTAGGAAATACTGGATTCCCTTGCTGAGCTCTACTCTTTGTTGCAAGAGGAGGACATGTGGGCTGGACTGTGGCAGAAACGCTGCAAGTTCCCAGAGACGGCAACGGCTATCGCCTATGAGCAGCATGGCTTCTTTGAACAGGTATGCTCTTGGTACTGGAGACAGCTGGAAAGTTCTGCTGTTAGGATGACTGTTATGGGCAGAGGGAAAATAAACTGAGTAGGAATGTAGGAAACTTCAGTTATCTAAAATAAGAAGTAGAGCTTCTCTTCTGGTTAAATTAATAGTTGAAGGCCATGTGATACCTAGATGAGGTAAGTTTTTTGAGTATCAGCTTTCATCACATTTGTAAAGCTACAAAATAATGACTTTTTCAGAAACAAGCTGCTCATGGTTTTCCTTTCTGTTTAAAGTGCACTTTTTTTTTCTTGAAGTAAATATTGAGCTAATGTGTGTATAGCAAATAGAGAAACAAATCACTATGAATTTTATTTAGGCACAAGAAACTTATGAAAAGGCAATGGAAAAGGCTAAAAAAGAACACGAGCGGAACAATGCTTCCCCTTCCATCTTTCCTGAGTATCAGCTCTGGGAGGATCACTGGATTCGGTAAGACTTCAAAGCTAATGAAGCATTGCTACTCTGCAATGGAGGATACCCAGCTGGTTTAAAGCTTTAGTTGCTTGAATACACTTCACTCAGACTTTTTAAAATACAGTTAAGGGGGAAAAAAAACAACCTGCTTTTATACTTTTATACTCCCTTACGAGACCCTCGTAACTTACATGTGTGAAGATTGGTAAAAATCTAATTTGATATTGGTGGAATCAGACTAGAACTAAAATTTGTGTTTCCTGTTTAAAACTGTTGTTATAGTAGACAGAAAATGCAGCCTTTGTCTGCTCACATAACTGGTAATAAATCCTCCCACCTGGATAAAATATCTGCAGTGCTTGCAGAGCAGTTCACAAAACTTAAAGATGCTTTTATTGATTATTATTATTATTATTATTATTGGTGAATAAACTTACAGTGGTTTTGATTTTCTTAGTTGCTCCAAAGAATTGAACCAGTGGGAACCTTTGACAGAATATGGGCAGTCAAAAGGCCATATAAATCCTTACCTGGTACTGGAATGTGCATGGAGGGTCTCAAACTGGACTGCTATGAAGGAGGCTCTGGTGCAGGTGAGTGAGGGCTTTCTGTGTTCATGTTTAGTTTAATAGAGGGCTTATTGAACCACAGACCGCTTTGAATTGAAAGGGAACAGAGATCCATTCAGAGCAGGCCCAAGTAGATCAGGCTACCTTGTCTGGTAGGGTGCTGGCCCAGGGGTTGATGTGCCCAGGCCTTCTGGACATGCTTTTCATCTGAAGAAGAGATGTGCTCTTCTTGTTACATACTGTTTTAGAAAATAGCACTGTGTAGCTTTTGTTTGAAGCTAAGGAACTTGTGTGTAACAGGTGGAGCAGTTGTATTCCTCATTTGGTAAGGGATAGAATTCATTTGTACTTCCCTGCTGTTGACCTTCCTGATTCATTATGGAGCTCATTATTGTATTCTGCTTGTAATTCATTTTGCTGAACAACGTGCATTTGTAAAACATTTAACCTTCCCTTTGTCCTTTCCTGGATTTTACTCATGAGACTCTGCATTCAGTGCATCTGTGTGCCTGGAGAACGAGTCTGTTGCCTAAGGAATGAGTGCTCCATGAAGTTCTGCCTGTCACAGCAAGGTTTGAAGGCAGGAGGCACACAGTGTAAAATAAGATTTCAAAAGATGAAAATCTCCAAATTCTTTTTTCTTTCCAAGTGTCCATAAACATATTTTTCTGTGTGTGTGTGTGTGTGTGTGTGTAAATGAAGTTTAAGTGACCAGGGAAACATGCTTGGGATGTCCATGATTTCTGAGAAGATGCCACAGAAATCACACAGGTAGATAATTTTTTCTGAGATCAAATTGGGAGTTCTTCCACATGCAAAAGGTGGGGGAAGGGAGGGGGAAAAAACCATCTTTAGATAGATTCATCCTTACCATCTTAGGCATCTTTTCCCCACTGTTTTGTGGTCCATCCTGTGAGAATCAGTTCCTGAAGCTGTTGTAAGATATCAGGCCTGCTTCTCATAGTAGAGTTGTTTGTCTGTGGTTAGTTAAGGCAGAAACACAGATCAGATGTAGTACTGAAACCTGAAGGGTGAGAATTCTGCATTAAATTCATTGTGACAACTTATTCTCCCATGATAGATATACCCAATTGTGCTTTTCCCTTTCCTTTCTTCTAAATGAAACTGAAAATTCCAGTTACATTTTTTAATGGTATATTTATTCCTTTGCAGTGCTGGTTATATAGGTACGTGCAGTCAGTCTGTTTTGCTTTAAAGACTAAACAGTGAAAACTGGAAAAGCTGTTTAATTAATTTAAGGCAGTGCTTTTTTTGGAACCTAAATTAAGGGTGTCCAACCATTACAGCGTTTGAAATTGAATTTTCCCACGCTTGCAGTACTGATGGTTGGAATGAAGCAGTTGCCTCTTAGGATGCATTTTAGCATTTATCAGTTCACACGGAGCCAAATGCATAAGTAGCAAGTTGTACTGCAGCTGCAGAAATGATCTAATGGGTGATATTTGCATTTTAATTAACTTCTTTTGCTCTTTTAAAAAAATTGCTATTTTAGGTGTAAGTATGCAACTCTACCGAGCAATTATAGGAACTGTTATTTGAAAAACCTTTGAAGCCTAAAATAAGAACTCTATTGTACGGTGTATCTTGAACCCTGAGTTTGACCAGAATGAAACAGATGACGTCTGACAGGGTCTGGTTTTGGAAATGGGTTTGAGAGGAAGTGACAAGCACAAGTAGCTGCTGATGTGCTGTAGTGGCAGTTATAGCAAACGAGGTATTTTCAGTAATGGGATCTTCACTGATTGACTCTGGAGGAGGTGCTGCTGAAGCCGTAAATGGAGCCTCTGTGGCTTCACTTGGATTTCCTTAAAAGATGCATCAGGACACATGTTTGTATAAATATTAGGATGTGAAGAGTCGTTGATTTGCTGCTATACTCACTGCTCCAATTCTGATGGTATTCTGTGGCTGTTCTTTACAACTCGACTTTGAAAAACTGATGTTCAATGTACTATTATGTGAATCCCTGCAGTGATCCTTGGGTCGGAAGAGGGTCAGAGAAGATGGCAAATATGTATCAGCTTTCATAAATCTTAGTGAAACGCTTTAAATAATCTGCCTATTTAAGCTGAGCTATTAAAATACCATGTGGCCTTTGATAGGACCCAAGACTCATTTCCATGTGCTCACATTGCCGTTGTGTTTAATGATCCAGTAGATAACGTAATAAAAAAGAGATGATTTTCACTGTGTAAGGTTGGTACCTGGCAGTTTCTCTTTGCAGTCTCAGGCGTAAAAGCCAATTGGGGATAAGCAGAAATAACAGTTGTAATGGTTAAGGTGCAGTACAACAACAGGAAGGTGATGTGGAGGGATTTCTGTAAAATCAGGATTTCCTTGCTAGGCAATTCAAGTGCTTTGCCATTTTTAGTTGCTGTTTTTTTTTGCTGGTTTGAGATTTTTAAGAAAATGGTTTAGAATTATTTTAATCATTTTAGTACTGCCACCTGACTGTGCACCTGAATTTAGAGATGGTTTTGATGTGATGGGAAGGCAGTGTGTAGATGATTTAAAAAGAAAAATCAGCTGTTTATTCTGATAAACTTAGCAGCCAGTTGGGAATTATAATGCTGGCATAATATGCTGTCAGATAGCGATGGTATGCTTCTAAGTGAGAAGCTGATGTTCTTGTTCTGGAGCCCCTGAAGCATTTCGGAGTCAGTAGACTCAGCTGAGAAGCACTCATTTTCTTGCAGGGTGAACTGGTTGGCAGAGAGCTTCGTGCTCCTCTTGCAGGACTGCTTTCAGCTTCCCAGCTGTCTCAGCTGCACCTCGGCTGCCCAGCAGCATGCCCTGAGCAGGTTGTGTGCAGCACCTCTGCTCTTGTGCTGAGCTGGCAGTTTCTTTGCTAGCCTACCCTCTCCAATGACTGGTAGAGCCTGAGCCCCTCTTACGACAAATTGTGGTAATTTAGTCTGAGATTTGTAGAAATTAGGCAGTTTTCTAGACAAAATAAGGAACCCGAGTGTTCAAGAAGCCTTTAGAAAATGCACCAGAAAAGTCTGTGTTTAAGCATGAGTAATCTTTACCAGACCTTCTTCCGTTTCCTTACCAGGTGGAGTTGAGTTGTCCAAAAGAAATGGCTTGGAAAGTGAACATGTACAGAGGATACTTAGCAATCTGCCACCCTGAGGAGCAGCAGCTGAACTTCATTGAGCGCCTGGTGGAGATGGCGAGCAGCCTGGCCATTCGGGAGTGGAGAAGGCTTCCCCACGTGGTGTCCCATGTTCACACTCCCCTCCTCCAGGTAAGAACAGAAAGCTTGTGTTATCAGTTATGTGCTGATAGCAGGCTTCAGGTGGCAACTGCGGGTATAAAATATTTTGCTGTCTAATACTGATTGGCTTCTCCTAGTTATCTTTGTTAAGATTGCAGAATGTGTATATATTGAGGGGGGTTACTTGGGAAGTTTATGGTTCTCCTGAATGGGTTCCATTTGTGGTGTATTGATGTGTCTATTTAAAAACTGACAAATGACTCAGCCTTCTTTATGGGCACTGCAGCACTTGGAGTGCTTGACCATTTAATGGCTTCTAAACTGTGTTCCATTTGGAGTAGGTATAGTGCTTTATTATAATACTGGTGGGATTGTTGAAGTATCTTCCAAAGTAAAGCAGCAGGGGATGGCATTAGGAAGGAGTCTCATCTCTGAATTACGTGATACTTCTGATTAGCCATGGAGAGGAAGAGAGTGTGGATTGTACCAGATGAACTAATGTGTATTGCAGAGCTTCAAGCATTGGTCTTCAGCTTTATGGAATGCCTGGCTAGGTCATTTGGCAGGCTCTGTCTGGTATTGCCTTAAAATCTTTGCAGTGAGTTGTAAAAAGAATTCTTAATGTCTTGCTTCACAGATGGGAGGGCTTTGGGGTCACTGCTCCTTGCATCCCATCTGATGCCAGCTGCAGGAAAGAAAATGTCTTTGGTCTGAGTGGGAGACCATATTCCAGTAATTCCCCTTGTCTGCGTGTGGGTGCATACCTTCCAAATTTAGCTGTGCTGATTGAAAAGGTTACTGCTTCCAACTAATTGGCTCATTTTAATTCCAATATGTCACAGAGCACTTGTGAGAGTAAGTCAGCTGGAAGACTTGAGACAGCAGTAACCTTTGTCAGGGGCATTTTGCTGAATTGAGAAGGAACAGATCGCTTACATCAGAAGAGGTTGGAGCCCTGTGGCCTTACTTTGGGATCTGAAAGAGATCTGTATGCTTTCTGGGCAAGAAAAATGGGCAAAGCAAGCATGAAGGGTTGAGAGGAGCTTAATCATGAAGTCAGGGTGGCGTTCTGACAGTGAAGCTGTGAGCTGCTCAGAATAAACGAGAGGCAGTCTGTTAGTTCTGAGTTACAAGAACTTTGAAAAGAAACTATAATGAAACTGAACAGCAACACAAAAAGCACGCAGAGCACAGTACTGGCTCATCTCTACTAGCTGCTTTCAGGATTATTTAGAATAGAAGTTCGTAACTTGAACTTCATAGTAGTCTATAAAATGACTGCGCTGTGTTGCACTGGATCTTTTCCAGCACTGATGTTTAAAGAAAGCCTTGTGTGCGTACTGGAATCCTCGACGTAGAAAGGATGAGTAACTTTCCAGTTGAGTAACTCAGTTTGTACAGAGAGGATGGGCAAAGCTAACGTTTTTTTCGTGTGTGCCATTTTTTACTTTTTTCTTAGCTCTGTCATCCATTTCTGTGGGAAGGCAGAGCTGGTTGGCTACTTCTGAGTCCTAAAAAACGTTTTTCTCTCATAAGAGGATGTGCTATGTTCTGTTTCTCTGAGGAATTATTATTGGAATAAGGGAAGTAGAAGATGTCCTTTCTTTCATCCTTGCTGAACAGGTCCTTAGTGCTTGTTTTTACCATATTTTAGACCTAATTATTAAATGTTACAAGACAAATAATGTACTTTTCCCAGCATTTACGTGTAAATTGGTTTGCAGACACTGTGCACCAGATAGATGTTAATTTTTGCTTTCAATCTTACCTCTTCAGGCAAATTGGCAATGTAGTTTACTACAGATGTTCAAATTCTGTGTGTTTAGTCCTGCTTCTTAACACAGGTGTTACTGAGAATCCACTTAGAAAGTCAGGAGAAAAGACTTGGTTCTCATCCTGGCAGGAAAAGCTTGGAAGATCTTGAGACTTGCAGGAATGTTTTGTGAAGCAGCTGGCACAACTTTGATCACACAGATGATGCAGCTTATTTATTGTATGAGATGAAATAACACGTGTAATGTGTGAAGAATGTATGGCTTGTGTCCTTCACAACTTTCACACATTTCTCTGTTACAAAAACGGACTTCTGCTTCCCTTTAAAATGTGTGAAATGTCAACACCTTTAGCTTTCCTTGGATTTAATTATGTAAGCAATTCAGAGCCGCAAGAGGCGGACTTTTGAGAGTAGATGTCATTGCCAGGCGAGACTGAATGGAAGCAGGTGTCCAAACTCATCTTAAAAAAATGCAATTTGGCCTCGAAATGCTTCCAGAAGCTTCTTGAAAGTGAATGTCCTGTGCTGTGCAGCAGCACCTGGGGGTTGGAGGTGGGGTTTGGGCTCACCTTCACACGCAGTGCGTGCTGTGCCAGCGGTCTGCCATGGGTGGATGGGCTGCACTCCTCTTGAGGCGTTCTGGTCGCTGGGCAGCTGAGGCAGGTCAGTGCTCACTGCAATTCCCCCTTTTGTCTGCAAGGGGAAATTGTGGAATATCGGAGTGCAGTGTGATCTGAGATTTGGTGTCAGGGGATGCATTTCTTCTTGGGTTGATGCTCGCAGAACTTCCTCATAAGTTTTCTCTGGTATTTCCAGTTTTTCTCCTCTGGATGTGTGGCATTTGTAGCATGAAAGGACTAGGATTGCTAAATAATTTAAATGCTTTCAGATATCAATTAAAACAAGCGTTTAGAATCAGCTAATGTGGGAACATCCCTCATGAAGAAATGATAAATTAGGCAGTGAGTGACAGAGGTACAAATGCAGCCATGAATTTGCACTGCAGTAATTACTTTTTTTTTTTTTAATATCAGATAGTATGTGATTAAATACCTGTGAGAAAATTAAATTTATGTGATGAATGGGTGTAGGATGAAGGTTAAGCTGTTGTGAGAGCTGATACTGAGATGATTGTAGGAAAATATTACTTTGCTTAATTTATTTTGTTTCAAGAGATTTCACTGGGTAAATTTAGATGGCTTTTTTTTAAGTAGTTATCTTATTTGGTTGATTAACAATGAATACAACTGCTATCTGCCAAGAGGTAGCTTAGAGAATACTACATTGGTTTTATTGTACTACGGATAATTAAATTCCATTAAAGTTTGTGGGCCTTTCTTGGGGTTGTTGAAGTTTAGCAGAATGTCTGCTGCCTTTAGCAGGATTCAGACTGCTGCCATCTCTTGTTTGTTCCTTTCATTAACCTGAGGATTGCAATGTCACTATAAAAAAAAACAAACCAAGCCATTTTTAACCTAAGTAACTTCTCCATGCTGAGGTTCCTGGGGGAATCTCTTACAGTGATAGGTTCAGAGATGCATGGAGCCTGAATTTAGGCAGTGACCTTTTTGCAAGTATTCAGGAAGAAAATTTATGGCACCTTTGTGTACTTTGTAAAACAACTGGGTTGTTTGTTTCTTAGTACCAGTACCTGGTGATAGCAACTCTGTTCCGATGATCAGCAGTTGGATATAACATTTCTGTTCATAGCTGAAGCAGGTGGTTTTTGGCTGTCTTTTCCTTTTCTGCTTTGATAAGTATTGGCTATTGGTTGTTTGTGCAATTAAAGGACAGGTCCCCAGGCAGCGTAGCTGCTTCTTTACTTGATGAGTTAAAGGTGAACTGATCAGATGGATCTTGGCCAGTTTACTGTACAGTGTTTTAGGATGATTTATATTGTTTACTGTTTTCTAGGCAGCACAGCAGATAATTGAACTTCAAGAAGCAGCCCAAATAAACGCAGGACTGCAGCCGACTAATCTAGGGAGGAACAACAGCTTGCATGATATGAAGACTGTTGTAAAGACGTGGAGGAACAGGTTACCTATTGTGTCAGATGATTTATCCCACTGGAGCAGCATTTTCATGTGGAGACAGCATCATTACCAGGGTAAAACTGCCTGGTCCAGCATGCCTTCATCATGTAATTTTCCAGACAACACATTGTTTGAAATAAGTTCTTTGTATTCTTTTTATTTAGATATGCAGTAGTTTTGTTGGCTTGGACAAGATTGTTTTTATTTAGTTTCCATTCAAGCGTTCCACTGAGTCATAATTTCATATGTTCTGTTGTGTGAGCTTTTGCTGTATGTATGGTTTCATTTATAGTGACAACATGTCATGTTTTGTCTCTAGCCATTGTAACTGCATACGAGAACAGTTCTCAGCATGATCCCAGTTCCAATAACGCGATGCTGGGAGTTCATGCTTCTGCATCGGCAATTATCCAGTATGGAAAGATAGCTCGAAAACAAGGGCTGGTCAACGTGGCTTTGGATATCCTGAGTCGTATTCATACAATTCCAACTGTGCCCATCGTGGACTGCTTCCAGAAGATTCGCCAGCAAGTTAAATGTTACCTTCAGCTGGCGGGAGTTATGGGCAAAAACGAATGCATGCAGGTACAGCAGCTTTTTCTCTGATGTTGTTGTTAGAACTTGGAAGGTTATGAAGGCCATCAGATGTATGGATTTAAATAAGTGCCTGTATATGGGACAGGATCTAGTTCCTTGTCATGTTATACCCTGCCTAGGGTTAAGTAATGCTGTAAGGGACAAAAGCATCGTCCTCTTTGACCCTTGAATGTTCTAGAAGTTAAACTAAGAAATACAAAGTGGAAATAGGGATTTTGAAGTCTTACAAAGTGGATCAATGGAAGGGACTTCGAAAATCAGTTATTTGCGATAGGACCGTGCAACTGTAAGGCATGTTAGGGTTTTTGAGTGGCTTGCTCATGAGTGATGTTTGCTGGCATACTGAAGTGAAAATGAGTTAAAAAGAAGGGAACAAAAGTGTGATTGTGGGCAGAAAACTCTGATGCATAATTATAAGGTAGGCAAACTTAAAGATGGAAAAGATAACTGATCACCTGGTGAGAGTTGTCTGTTGCATCAATCAGTTTTGCTTGGACCAACAGAAACTTAAAGTTATTGTCAGTCTACACTATTTTTAAATGAAAAATAAGTGGGAAATAACCAAAATGTTAGAAATCCAAGCTATTTCAAGGGGACGTTTTGGCTGGTTTTTATGGTATTTTCATTTTAATAGAAGCCTCCATCTTAGAAGGCTTTTTTTCACTTACACTTAACAGGGTCTTGAAGTTATTGAATCGACCAATCTGAAGTACTTCACCAAGGAGATGACTGCTGAGTTCTATGCACTGAAGGGAATGTTCTTGGCACAGATTAACAAGTAAGTATGCTGGCTGGAGGAGGCGTTAGCACACATCTGAGAGAAGTATTTCAGCACAGTATTTGATCAGGAAAGTTGTTCCCTATGTTCATCCCAGCCTAAAATTTGGCACAGCTGTATACAGAAGTAGAATTTTTACATGGTGGTTCCTTTTCAGTTTGAAGATGGAATGATTGTTAATATCGAGAGCTACTTGAAGCAAATCCATTACACCCATTATTGTTTGTCTGTTTGTTTTTAGAGATATGCAGAAGGAGGAGGCAGGGAGAATGTTTTTATCCAAAGCTTTGCAGCATAAGATATTTTTTTCCTGGTTCTATGACTCTTTAGTTAGACTGACTGATGTCTAACTGATATCTCAATCTAACAAACCAATACATTAGCATAGTTGACAAAAGGAAGCTACTTCAATTACAATCTCAGTGTAAGTATCACATATACAACCAAGGATAAAGCCCTGTTCTGTCCACAGGATTATAGCTACCTAAACAAAGCTAGCCTCCATCTTTATTTCTTTTTTTTTCCCTGTTTTGTTGTTCACTGCATGTATGTATTAAGGGAAAGGAAAATATGTGATGGCATAGTTCAGAGTCCATAGAAAGATCTGCTGTGTGGTTCAAAATGTTACATAAACTCACTGAAGATGGGACTGAAAAGATTGATGTTTTGTGTTCTGGAGATGGCTTGCTTTACAAAAATGTAACACTGAAGTGTAAGCTTTACTTTCACAGCACCAGCTTTCCAGTGTTTTCACTGTAATGCTGGCAGGCATCTTACTGTACTGAGGAGGATCTCTCTAATTCAACAGAAAATATTTCAGCAGTCAGATTTTATTGGGTGATACTTAAAAACAGCCCTTCAGATCTCAGTGTTATTCTGTGTGTGTGGTATTTAATGGCATATTGCTAAATGTTGCATATAGATGGAACCATCCTTTTGCCTCTGCGTTGCAGACACTTTCAAAATGAAGTCCATCAGCTTCTAAGTTGTACACTGCAACCCCGAATAGAAATTAAAGTCAGAAAATAATGAGCATCTTCTGTGGGTACAAGAGAGAAATTTAAATATGTGGAGTGTAATTACTTCAAAGGAAAGTGCAGTGGGCTTTTTTATGGTCATAAATGAGCTTAGGTTCAGTTGAGGTGTAAAGGGAAGAAAGTCTGCCTTTCCTCCACCCCACTTTAAATAAATAAAATTCATGCAGTTGAACTAAAAGACAGCAAAAGCTGTACCTACATCTTTCTTTAGGGTGGAACAGATAAGGGATTCTGTTTAAAACATGCATCTTAACCTTGCAAAACAACCCAAATGTGCATTTTCAGGCACTGCAGACGGAGTTGGGATGTTGGGAGGGTTACTCTTGAGCAGATGGGCAGTCTTGACACTGAGAATGCATGACTGCTGCTGACCTGAGTGCCAAGCACATTGCAGCTGGAGGTCACCTCTGGTGTTGCCCATTTGCTGAGCAAGGTGGGAGAGAGCATTTTTAAGAAGTCATTTCAGGTGTCAAGAATGATGGATAGTAGAGGTAGAAAAGAAGATCTGCTGAGAAGTCCTGATTTTAGGAAAGGGAAGTAGTCATATGAAGTCATTTATCAGGCTGCTGCCTTGCTACGAGGCTTCCAACCTTCAGCATCAGGTGCAGAAAGCTTCTAAAAGAAAGCGGCGTGTTTGTGTGACATTGCACTGAGTGTGTTTGACTGACCAAGTCACTTGCTTATCAGTTTGTCTCAATAGCTAATCATTTTAATTCACTGTAATCCTTCAAGCCAGTATTTTGATATAAAAAATATGGACAAGCATTACTTTACTTTTTGTACTGCTTCTTACTATGCTTATTCTAAAAGAGAGAAGGTTCCTATTAAATAGGAATCCTGAAATGCTTTAAAAGTTTGTTTCAGTTGTACATGTGAGTTTTCTCATTCTTTAGCCTTATACCTCAAACACTGCCTAAGTTTGAGGGCTGTGTGTATATTGGGGTGAAATATGCCAAATCTTGAAATGGAAACGCGAGGGAACCCAGAGAGGACTTCCCAATTACCAAACTTTGCTTTGTTGTTTCTGTGGGTCCAAGAATTGTATGATTAGATTTCTTTTGTTGTGCTTTTTTTTTTTCTTTTTTCTTTTTTCCCCCCGACTTCTTAACTTTTCAGCTTTGGGGGTGAAGAGCTGATTTGTTCCAGGTAGCATCAATTGGAGATTGGGTGGGAGAAAGTTAAGCAAGGTGGAGTCCACCAAAAGATATCTCATGCCTTATCTTCTCAATTTTACTTTTTCTCACTCCTCCTTCTGGTCAAGGAAGGTCTGTCAAAACACCTTCTGGTGTTTTTGAGCAATCATTTATTATTCATTTCTTCCCCAGAGTCTTATTCTGTTGCTTGTGTTGCAGTTGCAGTGCACTGGAACTTTTAGTTTTTCAGGGAGTATGTGGGGATCTGAAACATTTGCATAATTGTTGCCATTATGAACCATGCTTTCATAGCTGCTGAAATAAAGGAAAGCTAGGAGAAAGCAATCATAAGCCCTTCCTGGAGAACTTAGTGGGAAAATTCCATTCAATGTTATGGACATCATTGAGAACCCTATCAGAAAGCTGTTACATGATTTAGGGATTTTTTTGTTAGCATGAAACTCAATTCGTTCTTGTCACCATGCAGGTCTGAAGAGGCAAACAAAGCTTTCTCTGCAGCTGTACAGATGCACGATGTCCTAGTGAAGGCATGGGCAATGTGGGGTGATTACCTGGAGAATATCTTTGTGAAAGAACGTCAGCTTCATCTGGGTGTGTCTGCAATTACTTGCTATCTGCATGCGTGTCGTCATCAGAACGAGAGCAAATCAAGAAAATATTTAGCAAAGGTAAGGTTCTGATGTTTGAACATTCATTTGCCCAAGTTGTTGTGACTGGAGAAATACCAGGTGCCGATTAAAAGCTTTACTTGAGGCTGAAACTGTATGCATGGTTGCTGCATAGTCATTGCATGGAAGTCATCATGGATTGTTAGGAGGTAGATATGTATGTTAGGGTGTGGAACTTCTTTGTGGGGAGCAGGAGGGAGGGCACAAGTAACATCCTTGCTTGCATAACTCTTAAGGATTGTTAAGTTAATGTAAGACTTACTGTGTCCTTCTGCTGTATATTTCAGTCAGATACCTTGCCATATGTCAAAGCCATAGAATTCACAATGCTTTTTCCCCACTTTTTCAGCTCTATTCAAATATCTCTTCCAGCTACTTAACTGGGGTTAGTTTTGAAGGCATTGCCATTCTGACTCCATCAGGGATAGGAACTGTGGGTTACTGCTGGTACGATGTCAGCTGTCTTTAGTTTAATCTTTGTTCTCCCCAGCAAACTTCTAAAAAATTAGTGCTTCGTTTTCAGAATTTTTTGTATTGCTTTTTTTCTGTTTAGTTCATTAGACAAACACAGTTATTAGAGCTGTACTCTCCTGCTAAATGTCGTGTTGTTGAGTCCACAAATACAGCTTCAGTTAGTTGTGAGTGCTTAGGACAAGCAGGCAGTGCTTGGTATGTTTCCATTGAAATTTGTTGGTAAAAAAGTATTGTTAGGGTTAGACAGAAGAAGGAACATTCAGGTTAATGTCTCTGAAGATCACACTCATAGGCAGTGTCAGTTTCCACCCCAACCCCCTCACCACACCCATTAAATATACATGTGTTTATTTTTACATCCTTTTAATCTTATTTCTGGGGGAAAATCCTACACTGGCCAGGGATATAAATATACATTCCTGTGTCCAAGTAGGCTTTGATAGATAAATGGACTTCAGTATCATATCAGTAATTATCTGGATGCTGTTTTTTTTTTCCCTGCATAATCCAATTGACATGTTGAATTTGTTCAAACCCTGAGATTGTCTGCTTGAAACTCTGTTTCAGGTTCTGTGGCTGCTGAGTTTTGATGATGATAAGAACACACTGGCAGATGCAGTGGACAAGTACTGCATTGGTGTCCCACCCATCCAGTGGTTGGCCTGGATTCCACAGCTGCTAACATGCTTGGTTGGCTCTGAGGGCAAACTCCTTCTGAACCTCATCAGTCAGGTAGCTACAGAAGATGAGCAGTAGTTATTTATTGTCTGTAATCTTTATCTTCAAGATGAGATATATAACAATTTTTAAAAGCAAATTAGGAAAGTTTAAAAAGCGTTATTTCTTGCAACTGTTGTTAATTTAATAAATGCTAATTTCTCCCTAGAAGCAGAATGACTTCAAGTTCAAAGTGAGCGATGCTTAATGAGACTAAACCTAGTGTAATTGTATGCCATATTTGCTTAACATGTTTTAGATTTCCCTCTGGAAATCTCTTTATTACATTTTTGTGAGCAGAATAGTGCAGATTTAGGAATGTATAGTTAAATGTTTGTTGTGTTAAGAGCAGAGGGAAAAAATTGCTCTAGTGAGTAAGTAGTGAGTAAAGAGCAGACTTTTTTAGCTTCTTCTTTTTCTTAGGTTTAAAAGTTAACACTGTTACCCTCAGAAATCTTCACAGAGGTGCTGTAAATTTACACTCAAAATTTAGTATGTCGAGTGACTGGAGAAGTAAGGGCAGTGTTCAGGAGATAGGTGAAGGAGCTGGCTTCCTCGGTTTGTACCTCTGAAAAGACAAAGGAGCTTTGATTAATCTTACCTTGGAATTTTAAGGTTTGATGGCCCTCTGCTCTAAAACAGGATCGGAACAGAAGGTTGCCTGTGTCTCAGCATAAAGTTGGCTCACAGCATGCCTTTACACTAAGGGAGATTATTTTTACATACTGTTTTGTTATTGCTTAATGTGAACAGGGTCAGGTATGTTTTCAGGGATGGAACTGCTCATGGTTTAGTTTCAGCTCTCTTTTTAGCATGCACAGATCCTGGAAGTGCCATTGCAAAGCTTGTCAGGCTTGCTGTGCCCATCCGGAGGGGAGAAAGGGGAGAAAAATCCATGATTTAATGCAGTTGTGGCTGGAGGAGTCTCTGATCATGTCTTAAGATGTGCTCCATTGTGGGTAGTGCTTAGACACATCATTTCTTTCCTTTAATAGAAAAGATTTATAGATTTCAGAGGAGGTGCTGGATGTTAATATCTCCTTCAGCTTTTTTTTTATTATTGTTTTATTATGGAAGCTAACATCTTTTTTTTGGTGAAATTGGTATCCCCTTACATTAAATGCTGCAATTAGCTGGAATAAAGTTACTCTCTAATGGGCTTTCTTATCACTTACTATGGGGCTCACTGGGAATTGTGGCCTAATTTAAAGACTAACTGGTGTCATTATGTCTGTTTCCCTTCCATTATGTACGTGAGTAAGGTCGGTGAGCTGGCCCAGGTACGCTGGCATTATGCTATTTTCAGATTTATGTGGAAGCACTAATTAGGTAATGTCTTAACAGTGTGTGGAGGGAGTCACCGTTTCATCCTCTTTGGTTTTCTGTTACTGGAACAATCTTCAGTTTCCTGGTTTTCCATAAGCTGTTATTTAAAACAAGGAGTGGATTATTACTGAATTACACCCATTTACACAGAGAATCTGTGTGTGTTGGTCTGATGTGCAGTCAGTATCCCTCAAATGAGAAACGTGTGCATCACATCCCCATGTAGGTGGGACGAGTCTATCCGCAAGCTGTCTACTTCCCTATCAGAACCCTCTATTTGACCTTGAAGATAGAACAGCGAGAGCGCTACAAAAGCGGTGAGTCTGATATGTGAAATTGTTTGAATTCCTGAACTGGTCATTATTCTTAGCTGCCCCTGATTTGCCTGGGAAGATAGCTGCTCCAGGGAGCACGGCAACGAGGCCAAGGAAAAGATTTCCAATGAACTTTATTGAAGTTCTTTTCTATGGCATTAAGTCCACAGAAGCTTCAAGTATGGATCTGTCTTGAATAACGTGCTCACCAAGAAGAGTTTAAACTTCATTATTGTGTAATTGTAATTATTCAAAATTATGCACTCTTTACTGGATTTTAGGTAGAAAAGTCTTGCATTTCAGATATGGAAGAGCAGTAAAAATGCTTCCTTTGTTCCTCCTTCAGAGGAGGAAGATGATACTTTCACATGCCATAATACTTTACTACATTCGTGTCCAGCAAGAGAAATTTTTGTGCCAAATTCTTGACATCACCACTTACGCGTTTATTGGTAGCTGATAACATATCTTCCTCTCATTTCTGCCACAAATTACTGCTCTGGTGAGTTACATGAGGTTTCTGATCACTGGGAGATGATGATGATGTTTGAAGTAGCGGGACATGATGTGATAAACCAGAACTCCGTGCAGTGGAGTTGGAACACAGGAGATAAGTTTTACTAATGGGTAACACTGTACAGCAGTGTTATTGGCATATGTGTGTTATATGTTATTGGCATATATGTGTTGTTGGCATCAGTTGTATTTATTCCTGCAGTTGAGCAAGAGATCTCACCAAAAAAGGGAGGAGGACAAAATGTGCAGTGTTTGCTTAATTTGCTCCTGTATGAAATATTGTCCATTAGTTGAAGAGCTTGATTTGGCAGCGTAAAACCCAGCACTGTGATTTTGAGGGTTCACATCGCTCTAGCTTTGAGAAGTCTGTAGTGCTGAACAGCACTGCAAGCAGTTTTCTTTCTTAACTGACAGATTTTCAGAAACTCGGTGGGCAATCCAAAAAACAGAACCATGAATTTCATGCAGACGCGTTTCAAGTTTATAAAGAGTAAAGTCTTGAATTTTTGTATTGATTTTACTTTTCCGCTTTCCAGATTCTGGGCAACAACAGCCAAGTTCAGTTGGAAATCAGTCCCACTCTGCCTCAGATCCTGGGCCAATCAGAGCCACGGCACCAATGTGGAGATGCAGTCGAATTATGCACATGCAGCGAGAATTACACCCAACTCTTCTGTCTTCTCTGGAAGGCATTGTAGATCAGATGGTCTGGTTCAGGGAGAATTGGCATGAAGAGGTATTTGGCTTTTATACGGTTTCATATGTATGTATCCTCTAGGGAAAACTTAGCTGCAAAATATTTCTCTAGGATTACTTCTGAGCAGTAAAACATTTTTGATTAGAAAACTGATGTATTCCTAGAACTGGCTGCTCTGATTGCAGTTTTTAGAGCTTAGTTATTTATGGAAGCAATATATGAGTTTCCCAAAGATTGACGAATGCCTCTAGCATTAGGATTTAAGCTGTTGCTTTGCTTTAACTGAAATATGATGCTCTTATACTAAATTTCACAGATACCAGTTTTCTTCTTGATCTGGCAGTCTGTGACAGGTGGTAATTATTGTCCAAATTTGATTTAGAGAGCAGATGGACTTGCTATTCCATTTCTCTTATTTGCCTCTCGAAGTGGTACACGCAGTTCTATCTACCTGGCAGTGGCTTAACAGTGTTTCCTTATACCACATCAGAAGACCTAATCTTCCTGACTTTCTGTTGCCATTATTTTGTCTTTAGGTTCTTAGACAACTGCAGCAGGGCTTGGCGAAGTGCTATTCAGTTGCCTTTGAGAAAAGCGGAGCTGTTTCAGATGCCAAAATCACTCCCCATACACTAAACTTCGTCAAGAAGTTAGTGAGCACTTTTGGAGTAGGACTTGAGAACGTGTCCAATGTGTCCACCATGTTTTCCAGTGCAGCCTCAGAGTCGCTAGCCAGGAGAGCGCAGGCGACAGCTCAGGACCCCGTCTTCCAGAAGCTAAAAGGGCAATTCACAACAGGTAATTTAAAAAAAAATCTTCATCTCCTGGGAGATTTTCCCCACAAAGCTCAACTCTGAAAGCATTCTGCCTTTTTATTCTTCCTGCCATTTGGCACAACCTGGAGTAGTTTGTATTATCTTTGTTGCTCCATACGTTGTCGGATGAAAACCAGACCATAACGTAGAGAATGAGGATATTATTGTATTTCTATTACCTAAACCTGTGGTCAAATCATATGTGTTTAAAGATAAATTAGATTACTTCACTGCAGTTTTTTTGCAATTGGGATCAGACCGCCTGCTTTAGATGAAGGCAGTAATGGTGACTGTTTTATGTTGAATGCTAGAATGTAATGCAATTATCACTGCAGGACTCCCAGTTCTCAACATTGTGTAGAATCTTTCAAAACAATTGACTTCTGATGACTAAGATTGTTCCGGTGTTTTGGATAACTAGATTATGAAAAAAACAATTACAAAAACTCACATCATTGTTAGGTAAATTGAATCAATAACTTTAATCAGCTCTAATAAAAAAGGCACTTGAGAGAAGCAGCTTTTTGCTTTATCAGTGGTGTTACATGTTAGATGATCTGAAGTTGATTTAAAATTCTGAGAGAAGTCTGTGTACAGCAGGGTGCAGTGATGCATTTGCTGAGAAGTGTGAAGGCCACGTGGCTGTATGTGACAGAAATTAAGAACTCAAAGTTATTAGTTGCCTGTAACTGGACAGATAGGATTCCTATGCAGACCTGGGCTTTCATATTTTTCTGAATTTGCTTTTCAATTTACCCTGCTGGGATTCTGTCTCAGATGATTCTGGCATAAGTTAGAACTCAGTTTTGGTTTTGTAGTGATTTAAAAATCACAGCCTTTCTGCATCAAGCTGATGCCTCTGCAGACGTGAATCTTGTGTTGACTGATTGTTCTGTTTAGAATTCTCAGTTATGAGTAGTTCCTTGAACATGAAATTGTTTGAGGTCCACGCTGTCGTGGAGAGTTTACGGAGTTTGACAAGTAGATTTCCAGTGGTTTTTTGTTGTTATTTTTCTTCTTTTTATTTTTTCCCCAAGCATTTTACTGCTAACGTTGAGAAAATAGGTGAGCGGATGGGAATCTTGTGAGAGCAGCTCAGTTGTAGACATGACCTCCATATCCCGTGCACATGATACACTGCATGGCGCCCTTTCTGAGGCACAACAGTTGCATGACAGCAGATAATGAAAGTCCTGAACCATATGATTAGATTTTTAATGGATGAAGGCTGCTGGAAAAGGAAGTGAAAGCAGAACCATTTTGTGAGTCTTCGACTGCAGCTTACGGGGAAATGAAATACGTTAAATACGAGTTTAGACTTGTTTTTGTTTTTCAGTAATGCTTTGTATGTCTGCACTGCAGTAAGAGTCCAGCTGCTTTTCATTGCTCTCCATGTTGGCACGCTCAGTCTTAGGGTGCTTCTGAGTTACTTTAGGTCTTCTGTACTTGGCTTTCATGTCTTTCCTTTAAGATACGAGTGGGGGGGTCTGTGGTTTCAGGGGTTTTACAGCTGAAGGCTGAGAGCAGCAGTTGGCTCATGCCTGCGAAACCTGAAGGATTCCTTCAGAGCATTTGTAAAACAAACAAACCAACAAAAAACCCTTAAAAATGTTTAATTGCTGTTCAGATACATTTTTATTTAAAAAAAAAAAGAAAATTGAATAGGATTTTTGGTTTTTATGTGCTGTTTGCATATCTTTATTGTGTGTAAATAGCATGTAAAGTTTTCAGCTGTGCTTTCCAAGCACAACTTTTACAAAGAATGATGTGGAACAACATATAGAAAAACAAAGGCCTGAACATAAGAACAATTGCCAGTGATTGAATGATTAAATGTGGAGCACTTCCTTATGAAGCCTGAGTTTAATAGTAAGTAATTACTCTGTGGGTTTTTTTGTTTTTGTTTTTCAAGGTTTCACGTTTCATTTTTCAGGTATAATTAAACATGAATGTCTGCAGGATTAATACACTTACCTCTCTTTGTGCTGGGTTTGATTTTATTCTATCTGTTAAATTGGTTTGCCTATTTCATAAATGAACCACGGGACAGTGGATGAAACTGAACAGATCGATATGTTTATGCATTTCTACAATTTAATTCATTATGTAGAACATGAAAGTAAGTTTTTGATTAGGTTTGCAGTAACAATGGAAAGTACATAACTAAATGAATGCGACTGATTACCCCACAGAATGTTCCAAAAGCTGTTTTAATGTAATGAGAAACCATCTGTAAATCATGCCTGCTGCGTCCATTTGTCACACTGCAGATTCAAGGTTTGTGTTTGTGATTCTCAGTGCTGCCTGTGTTTAGATGGTGGGCAGATAATGCAGAGGTTGCCTTCCATTTCACAGGTATCCATGCTGAGCAGCTGCCTAGGAGAAAAATGATGTCTGTGGTTATGAATGGATGTTGGTGGCTGTGTTGCAGGCACGTGCAGCTCTGTGTGGTTGTGTCATCTTCTCCAGTGCTGTCAGAGCACCTTCACCTGTTAGGAGCTGTCAGGGGCTCTCTCACTGTTTCATGTAGTTGAAAGATGTTGTCAGCATCCAACCGGACTGCTGGAGTTCTCCTAGGCCATCTTTTTCTGTCCCAGCATTATGCATTTTAAAACCAAGTTTTACTGTGATTTTTTTTTTCTTTCTGGAGCTTCGAATTCATAGCTCTTTGAGCATCTGTTCTTTGTTCTTTTGATCCTTCTCTGCAAACCTTTGGCATCAAAGAGCACAAAAAAAAAAAAAAAAAAAAAAAAAAAAAGAAAAATTTTCCCCTTGAGAGCACTCAGCAGCAAAGGGAAGAGAGAAATGGCCTCAACTCTTCTGTCGAGGGCAGATGAGATTTCAGAGGTTGGACCCCTGCTTCTTTCTGCTGCCCTCACTCCAGTCAAGCTGCGTATGGGTGGAAAACTGAAAGGTCCCTTAAGAGGCAGGGTAGTGTTATTGGGAGTTGTGGCACCTAGCAGAGTTCTCTGCTGTGAATGGAAGCTGCAATCAGAAGGAAGCTTCTTGAAGTCCTCAGTCACTGCGAAGTGTGGGGCAAAGGGAGATGGAACCGTTCTGCTATTAGCTTTTCAAGTGCTAGCATTACTTTCAGATGTTCCCCCCGACCTCTTTTCTGCTGAGAAAAGCCTAGCACTGCTCAGACACCTCTTCCTTTACTTCTCTTGTAATTTTTAGGTATTAGGACAGTCTGCAGAAAATGCAAATGAAGAGGCTGGGGTTAGCTTCTCATTTGACCTCAGTCTGGTCTTCCTAGTCTTGATTTTCTGGAGCTGACTTATTCCTTTCCTAACTGTCACCGAGTTTTTTCTTGTTTTTGCTGCTGTCCTAAAGTTCTTAGGAGATTAAAAAGGCCCCTTCAGAAAGCACACAGTAATTTCATAGTGAATAATAATAGACAGCTCTTGCTTTTGGACAATGCTCGGATCTTCATCACCATCACATGTACAAGGGATTGAACTTCTCTCCAGAGTTCAGCTTATATCTCAGGGTCCTGGAGGCTGTCCTGGCTCTTTGGATGACGCCCCTTGGCTTGTGGGTTATCTTAAGCAGAATCCTGTCATGTCTCTGGCATATGAACCTCTCAGGTCCTAGAAATGAGCTATTGCTGATGCTAAAAGCATTAATTAACTAAAATATGAAAAATAGAAATATATATATAAAATAAAAATATATAAAAACATATATAAATTTATCATTTTTAAATTCAAGTGAAGGACTTAAACTTTCTGTTCTTTTCCCACCTGCTGTTGAGAAACAAAACCACAAAATCCTAGCATGGGCATTTTAACAAACTGGACCTATTCCTACGCTGAACGAAATGTCTTATTTATTACTCGTTTAATTAACATAATTAATGCTATTTGATTACTATTTTGTTCTTATTAACCTAAATCTGTAATATTGATGCATATTTTTACTGCTTTGGTAGTACATTTAAGCACATTAGCACAAATTGGATGCAGTTTGGGATACTTTCCTGTGCTTTGAGGAGCCAGCAGCTGGATGGCTGGGCGCTGTTGCTGCCATGCATGCTGTGCTCGCAGTGCTCACTAGAGGGTAGCCGTGGGATTCCAATGAGGGTGGTTCTGTGCTTTGCAACAGGCACTGCCTGTACCAGGTAGAAAAAGACAAGGGAGGATTACTGAATGCTTCTAATTTTTATCATCTGTACGTAAGGAGCTGCATCTTTCACCACAGGCTTTTTTCTTACAAAGGTGGATGAGTGTTGCTGCTGATTGTCGCTGTTTTGGGCTGCAAGGCTCTCAGTGAAAACTGTTGGCATTTCTGTATTGTGGGTATGTGGGAAAGGGTGCTGGGCTGCATGTTCCTGGGGATTTTGTGCCATGGAGTGGTTTAGCTTCTTACAGGCTGCATTTAGTCTGTCAGCATTGTGATACTGCAGTGCTGAACAGCAGTTTCACTTGTTAAGGTGGTATGTTCTCAGGAGAATTCCAGCTTGTTTATTTATTTACTTTTTCTGCTTGCTGTGTTCTGAAACTGGCAAAGTGGTGTTTGGAAGCTGAGCTCTGTGGAGGCCCAGAAGGTGCTGTGTATTGCAGGGATTTCAGTCAGAAAAGTACCCGTGTGCTGCCCTGGGAAGGTCTGCCCTGACTCAGTGCTGCAGGAGGCACTGCTGCACTGGGAGGCTGTTAGGCTGGGCTCCTTGCTTGATGTCCTTTTGCTTTTTGTCACATCTGTTCTGGCACTCTGCATCCAAGAGAGGAGAGCAGGTCTGGATTTTCTTGCAGTTCACAATAGGAGGATAACATAACAGCAGTTTTACTTCTTGTCCTGAAGCTGCTCACGGATTCTGCATTGCATCCTCAGTTCAGGTTCTTCCATTCTTTTTAAAAGTAGAAGGGCTCCACTAATTTTAAATAAATAAATTGCTTTTAATGAAACAGGCAGAAAACTGAAGTGCTGGACTCTGAATTATTAAACTTACTTTTCTTCTTCTGCTGAGTGATCAGATCTACTCCTGTGGTTCATGGTGGCATGCTCTGTCAGTCCCTCTGGTTGCTCTCTGGATAATCAAATACAATAACAGTATTTAAAATTTCCACTGTGTATTTTTGTTCTCATGGCTGTAAAACAGGAAACTCTTGAACTCATGGTTTACTAATTAATAGCAAATAACTTGGAGTGTAGTGGATTGGAAGCAGTAGATTCTGATAAGTTTATGCTGTATATAATGTTAGAATTTTAATAAAGTGTTTTGTATAGAAGTAAGATATTCAATATGCAACATTCTCTTTCAAAGGAAGCCATCTTCCGTGTGTTTGTCACAGCGCTGAGCTGTGTGACTTGTTCTCCTGCACCTCTTGTAGTGTTGTTGCTGTTGTGTGGTTCCATACCAGTCAGGCTTTGGCTCTTCCACATCTCTCCTGTGTTTGTGTGAACCTGCCAGTGGCACTGCGTGCTTGGGCTCCATGGGGAGCCGTGTCCCTGTGACAGCCTTCAGTGGCAGTGTGCCTTCCCTTTCATGTGCCAGCTGCTGACTTTATGAGGCAGCATTCCATTTAGCTGTAGTATTCAAGGCCAATGCGGTGCTTTACAAACCTGTTTTCTTCATCACGGGTGTGTATGTAGAATGGGGGACTGCTTAAAGTATTTTGCTTGAGGGCATGTGGCTGAAAAAATCTCATCTCAAGCACAAACTTCTAACGTGTGGTTGTTAAATGCGGTATATGGAATCCAAAATGCTAAGGCTGTACGTGCATTTTTTCTTTTAGACTTTGACTTCAGCGTACCGGGCTCAATGAAACTTCATAATCTGATCTCCAAACTGAAGAAGTGGATCAAAATCCTGGAGGCAAAAACTAAACAGCTTCCCAAGTTTTTCCTCATCGAGGAGAAGTGCCGCTTTCTAAGCAATTTTTCAGCTCAAACTGCTGAAGTAGAGATACCTGGAGAATTCCTGATGCCCAAGCCAACACATTACTACATCAAGATAGCCAGGTAAACTCTAGTGGGGAAGGAGTAGTTGTATTTCTGCAAATGGGGAAGAAAGTGGAAATGTTCTCCCATCCATGCTGCAGAAAATAGCTACTATGTATTTCATGTATTGAAATAATGTATACAGTCATGCTTTGTTGTAACAGCCCAAGTTGCTCCTTTATCCTCCTTCGGTGATGTCACATTGCCTCACAGCACAGCTCGACTGCTATCTGACAGTTATGTTGGGTTTGTTTAATGTTGATGTTATTTGAGAGTGTTTCTACTGTTGTGGTTCACAGAGGGACAACTCTTCAAAGCAGAGATCAGGATCTCATCTAATGATTAATTTTGCTTAAGAACTGTTTTTCTAGTAGAAAGAAACAGAAACGCCTGAAATTGTTGACTATCAGACAGAAACCTTGTGTTAACTGGAGAATAAAATTGTAAACAATTGTTCATAATATAGTTTCACAGTTGCACTGTATTATTCCTTTGTTTGTTTTCTGGTTTTTGAATCGTCATTTGATATCAGAGGAGATGAGCTCAAGGGCTTTAATCTCTCTTTCCTCCTGGTAGGTTTATGCCCCGAGTGGAGATAGTTCAGAAACACAACACTGCAGCCAGGAGGCTCTATATCCGAGGCCACAATGGAAAGATTTACCCCTATCTGGTAATGAACGATGCCTGCCTGACAGAGTCTCGCCGAGAAGAGCGTGTCTTACAACTCCTTCGCCTTTTGAACCCCTGTTTAGAGAAGAGGAAGGAAACTACAAAAAGACATCTGTTTTTTACAGGTACTGGAAAGAGGGATCCTGTCCTTGTGTGCATGTTGCCTTTCTCATGTGTTGATTATAGTTAATTTGTTGATGAAATGAGAAGCACTCGGCAACATACTTGATCTGCTCGTGATTCACGTGTAATGGGAATGCCTTCAAAGAATTAAACACTCGTGTTTTCCAGAAATTCAGAAGTTCCAGCTTGTAGCTATGCAATAACTACATAAAAATATAAAATACTTCTCAGAATGTCATGGGATCACTTACTAATTTCATATACATGAGTTCTGTTCATTAGTCAGTTTGAATAATCCTTAACTGGCGAGCAGAAAATATATTATGGGTAGTGGAAACTTTGAACTGAAGACACCAAGGTGTGCTGCTGCTTTGCTCTTGGCTTTCTACAGAGTCCTTAGATCTAATTTTAACAAAGTCTGGCTTTATCAATCTTTTCTTCTGTGCACACTGTATCTCTTTACGCAAACTTGCTCTCACAAGCAGTGGTGAGATGATGCAAATAGCAGCTACAGAGCTAGGAGTGCATAACTGTGATCTAGCTTTAATGAGGCTAAAATGTACAAGTCAGAGGCTTTGTGCTAACGGGGGGTGAATATGGTATCTGTGTGTGAAGACACCTTTACATCATTCCAAGGCCAAGATGTGAGAAATACAGTAGATACTTGTCATACCTTGATAGGTATGACTGAAAAGAAAAGGAAAAAAGCCACTGACGTGTCCTTCATACAACACAATTAGGAAAGTAAGGTTTTCCTTCAAACTGCTCTTTTTAAACTGCACTCCTTTTAGAAATGATTCTGTACTTTGTGGTTTGATACTATTTAAAAGAACCTGAGGAACATTCTTCTCTCTGCTGCCAGAGGGTAATGGAAGCAAGCCAGAAGAAAGAGCTCATTAACACTCTTTCTGTGGAATGCATTTGTTTCTTTACAATTGAAGAAATTGCATCAAACAATTTAAAGGCATTTGAACACCATTTTTTCCTGTATTCCTGAGGTTAGTTTTTACAGCTTCTGAGGGAAAAGATGAGAGAGCATTCTGCTGGCAACCGGAGGCCACTTTGCAACAGACCCACGGGTGTCACCAGCTGGTGCTGGGAGAGGTGTGTTAGGCTCACAAGAGTGATACCTCTGTGAAGCACCATTCATGTGCAAATAGGGTTTTTGCAGGTTTACTGCTCCTGAAGTAAAAGCTCCCTGACTTTAAGTTTTCTTGCTATTGAACAATTTACTTAGTTTCCCCTTGTTATTTTCAAGCACTGTCACTTTAAACTTCTATTTCTCAGCTACGTGTAGATTTTATCCCCCCTTTTTATGAATTGCTTTAAGCACGTTACTGAGTTCAGTACCTGAGTTCACCACCACCTGTTTGCAGCAGAGCAAAACATTGCCCTCCTTTCTGCAGGTAAAGTAGGAAGGGTAGAGTGCTCATTCCTTTGGGTTTTTTTTCCTCCTAAAATAATGAAGGTGCTTCCGCGTAGTTAAATTAAAATGTGTATATATATACATTGCCTTCCTTGCTTTCTTTTTAACTGAGCTCATGAATTAGTAATGAGAATAGTCATAACAATTTTCTCTTGATACCCACCAGCTGATTACCACAGTAGTGTTTGAAGGGCTGCTGGCTGCACTCTCGTGCTCTTCTCGGAGTCCTTGGGCTGGGAACTGACTGTGGTGTGTTGTTCCCCCTCCCCCTGCCCGCAGTGCCCCGCGTTGTGGCCGTTTCCCCGCAGATGCGTCTGGTGGAAGACAATCCCTCATCTCTGTCTCTGGTGGAGATCTACAAGCAGCGCTGCGCCAAGAAGGGCATTGAGCACGACAACCCCATTTCTCGGTACTACGACAGGCTGGCTACGGTGCAAGCACGGGGGACTCAAGCTAGCCACCAGGTATTAGAACATAGAACGGGTCTGAGTGAGGATTATTTCTTGAGGACTTTGCTACACTTTGCTAGGTGTTCAACTCCCTCCCGTTAGATGGAGGATGGAGGTGTTTCACTAAGGAAGTGGTTTGCATTTGTTTTGTTTTTACTGTAAGTGTTCTTGGGAGTTCTTATACCTCACTGGTATTCTGGAGTACCTTTGAAAGCCTCCAAGAAGCTGTATTTGTTCTGCTGCAGGTTGTGTTGGGGAACTGCAGCTGGAAGCAGCTGAAGGATTCATTATTACCAGGCTTTTTTGGATAACTCTTAGCAAATGATGAGAATTGATAACATGGGAAAAGCATTCCTATTTCATGTTCCTAATCTGCATAAGCAGAGCATGTGGTGCCATTTCCTCATCTTCTGATGTTCATCCTGAAAATGAGGGTCGATTCATCCCACCCGAGTCAACTAGGAACAGAGATTAACCTCATCCTAATGAATGACAGTACTTGGAAAGTAGCAACTTCTGCCTCTCTAACCTCCATCTAATTCTGATAAATATGGTTACTTTACTGTTTTTATCTCAAGGTTAATGCAAATTCTTATACCAAATGCTAGTCCCATGTCAAATGCAGCTGTTAGAAAATACATGGTATATCATAGACATCATTTGGAGAATCTTTTCTGTTAGAAAATAGAAGATAGTGTTATGTAACATCTTCTATTTTGAGGATTTTTTTTCTTCAGGTTATGGAACTCTTTAACAGCCATGGAACTGAAGTCAGTTTGACTGTCACTCTTTCTGGTGCAATAGAACATCTCCTAACTTTGTTTCTTTTTCTATTTAATTAGGCTAGGATATGCTACAATGATGAAATATTTTGGTAAACCGTATATGTTTACATCAAGGGAAAAGTTATTGCTTACTGTTCACTTAGAAAAATGAATGCATTTTCTCTCTTTACATTTTTGAGGTAATTTTGCTGTAATAATACATAAAACTAATTATTTTACCCAGAGAGTTTCCCTATCTCCTATAATAAAATCCTTTACCTTTTCCAGTAAACCACGCTGTGTACAAAGAAACCAGGTTTTAGGTTGCAGTCTTTGTAGATCCCAAGTGTAATCTCACAACTTGTCATTATGCTTTTTTGTTTGTCGAATGCCTTCCAAAAAAATCTGCCTAATTGCTGCAGTATCCGTGTGCATACTTTTCCTTCTGCCAGCTGTCTCCTCGTGCTGCCTGTGGACTACCATCACCTGATAATGAGAACAAACCGAGGCTGTTAGTAATCTTTTCAGCTGTTGTTGCAGACCAGTTATGGAAAGAATCCCTGTCACTGCTCTTGGTCGGCGTTCTGCTCAGTAACATGTTAGTCTGAGCAGACTTTCTGGCTTTATTTTATGTAAGGTTCTATCCCAGACCCTTTGAAATTCAGAGAAATGAAGTAGGCTCCAGAACCTTTCAAGGTTCATTGCTGTGTGATGTTCACATCCTTCACTGCGGAAGGGGATTTTTCACTGAGAGGACATTATGTGGGAAATGTGAGCAGCCCTGAAAGGAAAATTCACCTTCAGTAGTGTTCAGCATCCTGGTGCCTGAGGTTGGAGATGAGTATTACTATTAACACGTACCAATATTCCAACGTAAGCTGAGGATTTTATTTTATTGCTGACAAATGCATATCCGCCTCGCACTGAAGATAAGAAAATGAAAGAGTGGAGTGTTTTCCATTAGTTTGCCTGAAGGAAGTGCTACATTGTGACTGAATGTCTCTTTAGTTTACTTCTGATTTTCTTGAAAGGTTTGAAGATACTTCAATCAGTGCATAACTTTTCACTCTTGGCTTTTCTCACGTCAGACTGACTGTAGATTTACAGCTTATTTGGTTTTATTAAAATTTAAGCCTTGTAAGATAGAGGTTATTTGGCAGCTGTGCAGGGGATGGACTCACAAAATGTCGTGTATGTTGATAAAGAAATCAGGAAATGTTGTTGGATTAAAAGTGTCAGAGTTTGGAATGTTTTCCTACAGTGGCGTACAGCAGTTCAGTGGAATTTGGTAGTTGCTTTTGGCATAATTGTCTGTTGTAAAAATTGCACTAAAAATGTTGTCTTTCAAATAATATTTTTCATGTATAGGTTCTCAGAGATATACTTAAAGAAGTGCAGAGTAACATGGTGCCACGCAGCATGCTCAAGGAGTGGGCTCTACATACATTCCCCAACGCCACAGATTACTGGACGTTTCGAAAGATGTTCACTATTCAGTTAGCCCTGATTGGCTTTGCAGAGTTCATCTTTCATTTAAACAGACTCAACCCTGAAATGCTGCAGATAGCTCAGGTATGCTTTATTTTGTCCTAACTGCATGCTGTGTTTTTTGATCAAATGGAAATCTGGGAGCTTGAATTGAGTCAAAATGGGAATTTGAGATATATAATTAACGGTGTGTTTCAGCAGGTTTTCATTTGATTACGTGATTGCACATCATGTAGGTGATTTATAATGCAGACCCAGCTGCCATCAACTCTGTCTTCCTTCTGTGGTTAGAATTTAGAACATAATCTGTAAAGTTGATCACAGATATTGGAACTGTAAGTGAATGATAAATCTCTCTTTAGTCTTTCTTTAAACGTTTTGCTTTGGATAGACCTGTGTGCTGAACTGCTCAAATAAACACACAACAAAATAAAACTTTAGAGGTTAATTTTTTTAAAAGGAGAATACCCTTTTTCAAATAATGCCTTCTTTTTTTGCATTGACATCACATCAAGTCCTATTAATGGTAATTTCTCTGTTTTAACCCAATATCTAAAATGAGGATTGCCACCTTAGTGGAGCAGAGGTGGTATATATTAAAGCCTTAATGCCATTTTAATGCACTCAGGGCTGTCCTGTGCACAGCACTGTAGATTTTTAATCCCCACTGTGCAGCTGTGCTGTTAGGTTCTCACCTGGAGCAAGCAGCAGAGAGAGCTTACCCAGAGCTGAATGCCTGGAGACTGAAGGGCCATCTTTCTGCCCAGACCCCTGCTAGAGGAATATTGCTTCCAAGGTTTAATACTGCATCTATGTTCATTACAGCTTTTTGGACACTCACGTTGATAAGAATTACTGCAATTTGCACTTCTTGCTCAAAAACTTCGTGCGTTCTGGTTTTCCATGCAGGATACAGGCAAGCTAAACGTGGCCTATTTCCGCTTTGACATTAACGATGCTACAGGAGATCTGGATGCCAATCGCCCGGTTCCGTTCCGGCTCACACCAAACATCTCAGAGTTTCTTACCACCATTGGGGTGTCCGGCCCGCTCACCGCCTCTATGATTGCAGTAGCTCGCTGCTTTGCACAGCCAAACTTTAAGGTTCGTATACCTTTCCACACGTTGCCCATGGGCACTTAATTTGCATTTATCATTTAGGAAACAATGAGCTGAACAGCATTTTCTTGCTTGAGATAGAAACCGAGCACCCCGTGTTTATGTTTTGAAGTCTTACCCCAAGGTCATCACAAAAGCAGCTGAAGTCTTTTTTGTCTTTTTGGAAAGAATAGGAGGTAGATAGGTGTAATTGTACCCTGAATTTCTTTTTTATTCTGTTGGAGCATGTTAATTCAGGCTGATTGTTTCAGTGCTGTAGCCTCATAAATCCCTACATGTTCTGGCAGTGGTAAGTAGTGAAATGACAAATGCAACATCATTTAGAATCTTGTAATATACTGTGAATAGAAATGTGTTTGGCCTTTGTTAGCAGAGCAGAATGCTCAAGATACATTGTTCCTTTGATGGATTCTAGCTCTTAGCAGGGTGTAGTTTTCTAAAGAAATTGTCTAACTTCCTTTTAAATTCTAATGCTTTCCAAAAATGAGGCATCTTGCACTTAGGCAGCAATTTGCACCAGAACGGCACTGCACGGAACGAACCATAGCTACAGTGGGAGCTAGTTACTTTTTAGAAGATGGAAAATATCCTAAAATGATTTTTTTTCTTTGTAATACAGAAAGTTTAGATTCTTTTTTTAAATAATTCACCACTTTACAAAGCCATGCCTGTACACGCAGATGAGTTTGCAGACTTGGTCTGTAATTTGTGCACCCAGATGATGTAAACCCAATTAGACTCCTCACCTTGAATTTCCAAGATGAGAGCACAGGTGCCCATTTATTCTTTTTGGAGTGATGGGTGCCCAGCTCATTTCAGCTACATGGTTATAATTGTGTTAGCTTGTCTGAGTTCTGGACATAAGAGGAATTCCTTTAAGGTTTGATTAATCTTTTTTTTTTTCTTAACAGAATCCTATAAAATTTAATTAATATGTGTATGTATATGTTGGCCTAATGTCTAGATATGCTAAAAAACGCTTATTTTTAACATGCAAACAGAAAGTCTATCTCAGATTGGATACCTGACAATGTTAGCAGCTTGAGCAGGCTAATATTTAGTTTAAAATGTGTAATGTATTCTAATGCTTGTTGAGATTAAACACAGTAGTCTGATTTTTCTCCCTCACGTAGGTTGACGGTATCCTAAAAACTGTGCTGCGGGATGAAATAATTGCGTGGCACAAAAAAACACAGGAGGACACTTCCTCTCCACTCTCAGCAGCTGGACAGCCTGAAAATATGGACAGCCAGCAGCTGGTTTCACTCGTTCAGAAAGCTGTCACTGCCATCATGACTCGACTGCATAATCTTGCTCAGTTTGAAGGAGGAGAAAGCAAAGTGAACACGCTGGTAGCAGCTGCAAACAGCTTGGATAATCTCTGTCGGATGGATCCTGCCTGGCACCCCTGGCTGTAACTTGAAATTTGCTTTGGTTTTGTTTTTTTTTTTTTTGCTGCTGTCGGTGTGTGAGCCGAATATTGCGCTAAGAAATGTGAAACAGAAATCAGACCTTGGCTTACCTGTCACACTGCGTTTTGTCAGTCTTCATTTGATTGTGTTTACAGGAATAGGACAGTTTTACTGTTTTTAATTCCATGAGGGTGTGTTTCCTCCTATTAAAAAAAAAAAAAAAGGAAAAAGAACAATGACTTTTGCAAATAGCTTAAAATTAGGGGAGGAAACTTAAAAATATACAGAAAAATCCTATTTTATGATGAGGACTGTAAAACTAGCACTGTTAGATTTAGGGTTTGCCATTCCTAATAACCTATAGCATATGAAGTTTTTATACAATAATAATTATTAAAACAGCCAGAAATCCCAGCTACTGGATTTTACTTTGTGAAATTTTACTTAATCACTGTTCCTTCATTACCAAATGGAAGGCTCGAATAAATACTCTTCCTTTAGTTGGCTTCAGGAATTCACACGAGCAAAGTTGGCTTTGTACAGAGAATTTTGTACCAAATGTATAGAGGCATCTTTTTGTTAGGCACTGAGAAAAGGACGGTGAGATTGTGCAAGGTTTCCTTGGAGCACAAGCTGTGTACAGTAGAAGTGTAATACATTTAGGGCATTTGGTTTAGTTGTGGACAGTGTGGGGGGAAAGCTTATAAAAAGAATGGCAAAAGTCATCTATTGATACATGTATTTGACTGCAATAGATAAAGAAGATAAATCTTATGAATCTCTTTTTTAATGTTTAGAATTACAATAGCTTCTTTAGAATGAATCCGTTTCTTTGTAATTTAAGAAGAGAGGAATTTAATGTTTCACTCGAGTCTTTCTGTTGTGTTAGCATTTTTATAAAACCTCAGTGCTGAGAATGTTAAATTTGTACAGAGTGATTTTTTCAAAATAAATATTTTAAAAAACTCTCTGACATTCATTGGTAGATTTAATAGAGTGCTATGGCAGAAGTTGAAAAGACCCAAAAGCAAGTGTGATCTTCAATCTAAAATAGCCTGAGCATCAAAGGTGAGAGCTGCATTTCTGAGATGTGTGTTACGTGTATGCTGTTGAGCAGTCTGTTTTTGGAAGAGCTGCAACTAGGAAATATGTGTATGGCAAGGATTTCTGCAGTGTGCAGGCTTTCTTGCTAAGCCGGTGTGGTAACAGTCTGTTTATTAATCATCTGTCTTTAAACAGAACAGCCTATGTCATACCTGCAAGTAATTGCTCAGAGGTCAAGATGACAGATGGAGATGAACTCTATTAGGGGTTTTCTGCAACTTCCATAGAAACATGGCTTTGAACCATAGTAAAGAATGGATCTTTCTCTTTTTATTTAAAAAAAAAATTAATAAGATGTCAAAAGATTCTTCAGATATTTCTGAGAAACATGAGTTGCAAAATTGAAGTTAATCACTACTGTTCATCAGTGTACTGTCTCCGAGGGAAGAGGAATTTCTACAAGGCAGTCTGACTTCTGGCTGGGAGAGCTGGGTGATCAGCATCTAACTTGGTGGCTACCTGCAGATCAAGGCCTGCAGTAGGTAAGACTGCAATCAAGTCGTCATTTGGGGGGAATAGAACATATGCATTCCACAGGTCTGTAACAGAGATGCAAAATAACCCGTTCCTTTTGTCTTTGCAGCTGTGAGCAGAACCGATCAACTGACACAGGCTTATGTCAGCGATGTGCAGGGGGTGCGCGCCTCCATCTGCTGGTCCTCTTACACAAAGGTACTGCTAACAACTCAGCAGCACTGAACCTGGCATGGAGAAGTGAAGCTGATGGACAGGAGGTGCTCTGTGTGTATAGATATGTGCCTTTATTTACACTCAAAACTGTTGATTTAATTTCTTTAAACCTATCTGCAGTCTAAGCATTAAGTAGGTTGGAAGGCTGCACTTTGTCACGTCAGAGCTCTGATAAAACTCTGTCTTCATTCAGGTGGGATGTTCTGGCATGCTGTTCTGGGCACAAAGCCTCTGGTGGTTCGTACAGAATGTTTTGCTGAATGTTAGTTATGCATAAATGCTAAGGTATGTGTCAATTAAACATAATATATAGGATCATGCCTATCATTTTCACAGGTTAATTTATGCATTTGCACCTGTTCTTTACTTTTTGACTAATGATGAGTACACCCATAGATACACTTCTTTTCCTTTGGAATATAGTTATAACATGGCAGAAAGAATATAATTAAAATATAGCAGGAAAAATGAAATGCACTTTTGGAAGAGAAAATTAGGATATTATTAACTTGTAAATGGAAAAAAAAAGCTCTACTGTTAGCTCTGATAAGTAAATGTGTAATAAAAAATGTATGGAAAAAAGACACATTTTTAGGGAGAAAGCCTAGGAAATACATGAACATTCTGCTTTCTTCGTAAAATATGGTACAGTTCAATATTGAGTGATAAGTTAATTTATTTGGTGTAGGATTTCTATTAATTTAATTGTGGAAATTTTGAAAGCATTTGTTTCACTGGTTTGAACTGCAGAAGCGTGCTGTGCGTTGCTGTAAGATTGTTCCACTTAAAGCATTTCCCATGCAAGTTTCTTTTCAGTTTCTTCCCAGGTGAGGTGCAGTGGGGTTCTCCCAGCTGAGTTGCTGCTGCCTTCAGGATGGCAGCCAACCCACCATGCTGGGCACAGGTGAGGCTGGTCAGGCTGTGTGCTCGAGGCCGGGCACTGAGATCAGATGGATTGAGTGTTTGTGCACGGATGGAAAGATTTGCTGTGGCTCCAGCTGTGGGATTGGGCTGGGACTAAGAGCTAATTACTTCTCACCAGATATGTTTTCATGCTGGCTTATGGTTCTGTTTGCTGTGATGAATAAAGCTGCGTCCCCTTTATTCCCATCCGTGGTTTGTGCACTCCTCACAGGCTGAAGAGAGTGATAGGTTGAATCATGCTGCATGCCATTATTTACAGCTGGAAGCTGAAATGCACGAGTGATAAGGACTGTATAAGCATTTGGAAAACAAATGTATTCTTTTAGGCAAAGACTCGCTTCCTTATCAAAATCGTGTTGGCAAGAATAATCTGAACTTTCTTCTTATAAAACATAACACATCCTGCATGTGTCACAACATACTCTATATTCAGTCATTCACAACGAAGCTTAGTGCTTTTATGACTTGAAGGGAATTGTTGGCTTCCTTTTATTGAAGATTGTAATGTTTGTAGCTGTGAAATATGGCACTTTTTTGCATCAGAGGAGTTGCAGTATCTCTTTTTTCTTCATCATTTGCATGTCTTAGATATGTCCAACTGTGAGAAGACAACGTTCCCTGAAAGGAAATCATCAGATAACTCAGCTATTTCTCTGTTCACGATAGAACTTTAAGTAGAAAAGTGAGAATGCAAGTTAAAGGGGACAAACTTATGAATTCGTGTGTGGCATCTTTCTTGCTCGTTGGAATACACTCCTAAAAGAAAAATGTGGGGTGTGATAAAATAGAGCAAATATGGGTAAGAGAATTGTTTTAATGAGGTCCCTGGTGGTGTTAATGTGTAAACGTTAATACTTGGATCTTCTGTTCCATGCACATGTGCTGTGGATTTACCTCATTTTGTGAGAGGGTTTGCACAGCACTGAGCCAGAGCTCCACCAGTGGCTCCAAGGAGGTAAATCACAAAAGCTTTTAGTTATATGTAAGCATTCTTTGGAGTCAATGAAAATCTTCTGTACGTTGTAGATCAGTAACTGCCTGCCAGCAGGTAACTAGTCTGCCATAGCAATGAAGTGCCCGATTATCTTCAAGAACACGTGCCATTTCCATTACCTCTGTTAATTTTTTATGACTTTTGCTGGGTCCCATTTCTGAGCCTGCTGAGAACAGCTCACGTGGTGCGTTCCAGGTTTTGCTGGAGGAGCTCTTTGCACCTGCACTCCCTCAGCGGGCTGTGATGAGGCTCACCTGGAGCTGGCAGCAGCTGGGGGAGGAGGGGCCGGGCTCTGGCTGCAGTTGGGCTGAGTTCTTGGGCAGGGGGCTGCTGTGTGTGCTGGCTGATCCCGCGGTGGCTGGAATATTGCTAACTAAGAAGCAGCTTTAGCGTGAAATACTGCAGACAAAAACGTGAACTGGGGGTTTTAAGTGGTGAGTAGTTAATGATTTTCTCAGATTATACGGTGTTTTTTTGGGCTCTTTTTGTAACTTGTCTCCGGTGGTGCTTACACAGTTTAACCATTTATTATTATTGCCTGCTCTTGAAGAAGATTGTCAGAATTCATTTGTTTAAGTAAATTACACTCCAAAGCAGAATCGTTTAGCGTTAATCGAGTGTTTTGAGTCCACACTCTGAAACTGGTATGTCGTTTCCTCTCCTGTAATTGGGCTGCCCGTGAATTGTCAGACAGGAGGAGGGGAATTAGTTATTGCGGGGAGAAGATGACTCAAAGCGTGTCAGCAGCAAACAATGAAAGCTGTGTTTCATAATGACAGTAGAATAAAGTCGCTTTTAAGGCTCCGATCTGATTCAGATCGGATGGATGAAGTGTTCTTTTGTGGGGCAGGAACCTATTCAGGGAAAGAATTCACGCTTGCAGTGGCTTTTAATCAGCTCCGTGTGGGCGCGCTCCGCAGGAGAGGTTGGAGAGAGCGCGTGCGAGGCGCTGCTGCGGCTCTGTGCCATTTCCCACCGCTCATCAGCTGTGCCGGGGCTCTGCAGCCACCCGGCGGCATTTGGCAAACCAAGTTTTGTTCGAAGGAGGCGGTGAAATCCAGAAAGAAAAAACAAAAACAAAACTAGCCTCTAAAATTGCTACCGTAGTGTTTTGTATCTTGGCTGCGGCCTTTCCATTCGCTTTACACGTGCACGGCAGGGCGGCCGCTGCACGCGCACGGCTGCTCCGCTCCTCCTCTCATCCACCGCAGGGCCACGCGGCCGGGGGCGGCGCGGGAGCTCGAGCGGCGCGAGGCGGCCGTGAGGGGCGGAGCTGTGGAGGGGAGAAGGGGTGGCGGGGCGGCTGCTGGGGCGCTTTTCCCGAGGACGAGCCGTGGCTGGCAGAGGTGCTTCGGCTCTCCGCGTTTTGGCAGCGCGGTCTCTTGAATTTATGAGAGCCGCTTTGGGCTGAGGCTGTTTATTTTTGTTGTGCTCAGCAATGGGAGCACCTTCAGCGCTGTGCAAATCCCTCATTTGCTGCTCAGCTGGATTTCTCGAGCCGTCCTGAGCAGTTACCTGTCAGAACAAAGTGCCGATAAAAGCCCTTTTCCAATCCACCCGGTTCTGTGGAACAGACATTTGTTATGTTTAGAGGTGGTTTTGCTGAGGCTTTTCAATTCCTTGTGCCCCATGTGCCAACGGCCGGCCCGGCTTTCTGCCTGCAGCCTCATTTTGTTGTTTAGGGCAGGTCTATCAGAACCGTACCTCCATCAGCTGAGTGCTGCAGCCCAGCCTGGGTGAGCCGTCCCTGTGCCAGCTGTACTGCAGAGCCTTCCTCAGTCTGTTGTCTGGGCAAGGCAGAGACTTGTGCAAGCTCTTTGTTGCTCCTGATACACATTAATTACTGTCTTTCCCATCCTTGCTGCCATTTGTAAGAATGGCACTAAGGAATCTATTTTGCTTGTTCAGCTGGAGTTCTCATCGGCAGCAATTCGTAAGCTGCTTTAGAGTTGGGTCAGTGCTGCTTAACCAGTGCAAGTGGTGCAGAACTTCTGAGGTCTGGTGGCGTCACTGAAGTTTTGTTTTGCGTTGTAATGATCATCTCCATTCCGTTCTGCAATAAGAAAAGTAACAGCACATACAGAGGTACGTCAAGAAAGGTGTCTTATTAAACTTCTGTGAACTAAGTGCATGTGCTCTTTTAAAGTTTTTTTTCTTACACGATAGAGTAATATGCTCTTGTGCATATTACAGCTCTATGCTCTTATTTATTTGTTGCTTTTTTCTTTTTTTCTCTTTAAAGCTTCAGTATGTGAGAGGACCACTCTGCATTGTCATGAGCTGCAGAGAACTGTGGGCAAAACTTGGGTTTCCTTGTGCAGCTGTGCTGGTGACGTGTGCACTGCAGTATGAAGTGGGAAAAAAAAGATTTTGATACTTAGAGAGGTGGATGTAAAACAAATTTGCTTTTTAGTTCATAGATAGGAAGCATTGCTTTCAGTTAAAACATTCTGTGTATCTGTCTTGTTAAGTTACTGCAGTTTGGGCAGCCCCGCCAGGACTTTATTGGATTTAAATGGGTTTTTAGACCTTGGTCTGCAAATCCCTGTGGTCTTCCATGGCCCCTTACTGACTCCTTCCCCCTTCTGCTGGCAAGAACTAGTAGAGGCTGAACGTATAGGTAAGCACAGATATGTAGGATGTGGTGCTAGAGGGCTGAGAAATGCATGAGTGATAGCTTGGCAGAGCATTTAGCTGTTTATGCAAATAGCGTGTCTTTAGTGCTCTTTTAACTTGAATTCGGTATTGCCTGTCTCCTCCAAGAAGCCACATTTCCATGTGGTGGAGGCACTTTCAGTTCAAGCTAACTCCAGGATGTCGGTTGCTGTGGAGTTTCAGTCACACGCAGTCCTACTGCTGTACCTCGGGGCAACTTGGCATTCAGATGAACTAGGTAAGCGTCAGAGGAGTTGATCTGATAACTAGTAACTTAAATCAGCCCTGCTGCGGAGATACAGACTTAGTTGCTGGATGTAGTTACTGATACAACCTTCAGGATGTTAGGTACTGCTTGTGAGAAGTCCTTAATTACAGTGGGGCAATAATTGGATCCTTTACCTGAGATTTAAAGACAGCACAGCACAGAAGTTACCATGCAGGCTGGTGTAGTCTTCCAAAGCTTTGACTATTCAGCTCTTTCTGCAGAAGATCAGAGTGATTTGGTCGTAATATGAATTGCAATTGATTGTAGTCTGGAAACAGGCCTAAGATCGTGAAATAATGGGAACCCTTATTCTGACCATCTGCTGCTTGCTTTTATGATGGTGATTTTGGATGAGAGCTCGGTCCTCCTGAACCTTCACAGCTGTGCAAGAGAAGGAACACTAGTTTGGGTTGACTTGATGAGTTGTTTGGTTCTGCTTTGACTCTCTACTAACCTAGGAGATGGTGAACAAGGTGACTGTTGAAAACTCCATCCTTGTTTTGTTCTTCTTGTGACAGATGTGAGGCTGAAGGCAGGTTTGGTGCAGAAACAAATTTCTGTACTTAGCTCACACGTAGGCTATTACTCACCCACAGAAAGCTATCTAAAAGGTCCAGTTTAACTTTCATTCTGACCTATTTTTTAAAGTTGTGTACTATGTGATTCATCTCTTCTGTGACCTGAGCCATGTCCTTAGAATGCTGCTTTGCTTTGCTTTATTAATGTTTGTGTAGAGTGGCACTAAGCTCCGTGTGTAGCACATTCTGCTCAGAATGAGATCTCAGCTGTGATGTTTTTTTTTTTCCACTAGATGATTGGCCTTCCTTATGAGAATAGGTTTGTAGATTGATACAGTAGTTGCACTGCAGTGGGGAATGCAAATTAATGCCTGAAAATCCAGTTTTTAATGGAAAGTTTTATTCTAGGTACCTCTTTGTAAAGTTAGACTGTTGCTGAGTAAGGCGTGAATACTTGGTTAAGTGCTATATGTGTAGCTCTTGGTATTTATTGCTGTGTGATAAGTGATGATACAGAAGGTTTGCACCAATTTTCAGCCCTGTTCTCTTTGGGAAAAAAAGGGAAATGTAGATTTCAGTCTTTTTGTTGACAGCACCTTACATACAGCTTAATGGCATAACCCTTTGTTCCAGTTTCCAATGAGATTAAGCTGTGATAGATTGCCTCTGCAATGAAGATTATTACAGTCAACTTGACATTTAAAAGTGAGAGAAACACTGCCTTTTAGTCAAGGTCATGAGTTTGCTAAAGAATGAAATAATTTTGTCAGATCTCAACCTTTAAATTCTCCCTTTTATTGATGGAGGATTAAGTGTAGGTTAAATAAAGAACTGCAAAGTTGAATGCAGACCATTCTGAGTGTAGTGCAGCTGAATGAATTGTAACTTAGTTTAAAACACTTGTGCGTAGGAATAAGAGGAAACCCCATGTCCCTTATGTTGGGCTCAGAATGGAAGATGTTGAGATCAGACTTCTGTTTCAGATTCTGCCGTTGAATCAGTTGGATGTGTTGGTCAGCTTACTTCACCCTCTTCTGCTTTTGCCTTTTCTGTAAAGGGAAGGTGTTGCACTGTGCTCGGCACAGCGTGAGACCTGCAGACTCGCGCCGTTGGGTGTCCTTGCTGTGGAGGTGATGCATTGCTATTCAGTTCTGCTTAGCTGCCTCACCCAGGAGCTGGCCAACAGGAGACAAATGCTGCCCTTTTTACCTTCAGCAGAATTTTTCCCATTTAGTTTGTATGTGTTATTTTAGCACTTCTGCAGCATTACACGTGTCCTAAGAATGGATAACAGTGCAAACATACGAATTAATTATCTTAGTTTCGGATCCCTTGTATGTTACATATATACTAGAGATACATGTTTCTCAAATGCATCTATGCTGTAATACAGTGTACATTTGGTAACAGTTACCTTCCTGTTCTGGCTGAATCAATGGTAGGAAGCACACGTGCAGAGCGCTGCGACTCAGCCGGGTGTGTGCTCCCTGTGTTGTTCGCAGGCGTCAGGAATAAATGCTGTCAGTTGAAGCTGCAGATTACAGAATGTGAATCAGTGGCAGAGATGCACTAATGGACCTGACATCAGTGCTGTGGCTCAAATATTATTTCGTGATTGCTTTCAGGAATTACTGTGCCTTTCCCCACCACCTTTAATAGGCAGCTGTTCATGAATCAAATATCGCTTCAGTCAAGGAGCAGCGCGCCAGTGGGAGGATATGTATGAACAGAAAGAACGTAATTATTATGCCACTTGCTTTTTTGCATTTAATAACAAAAGAGTGGAAGCTTGAGATACAATATAAACCTTAAAGGCATAATAATCCTAAACAACAACAGTAACGCACCAACGCGTGCCCTGTAAAATGATTAATTAAAGAGTGATAGGGACAATTATTCATTTACTTTCCTCGTTTGTGACCGTTAGGCAGTAATACTAAATTAGCTTACCGTGTTTGCTAATACAAAGTCATTTCCTGAAGCAAAAGCTGGAGAGAACTGGGAACTTGGTGAGAAAAGAAGAAATGCTTCTGTGAAAAGAAGAGGGAGAAGAAAGGGAATTTTTATCTGTGTTTTCTTAGAGGACTGTCGCAGTGTGATGGATATAACCCGATGCGGTGATGTCTGCCTGCATTTGCAGAGTGCCTGAAACAATAGATTTGAGGTGAAAACTGCTTCATCTTCTGTAACTGGCTGCTAAAATAAGGATCAGTCATGGATTTGTATTTATTTTTGGTGTCAGCTCTGTGAACCGTGTGCCTCTGTTTGAGGCAGTGTCCCGTAACACATAGAGTCAATAGGAAACCCTTCCTACAGGGCGTGTTGAACATCTGGCTGAGGAATTGACCTCGCTTGAGGGAAAGGATCTGGGGATCTCATTTTTGTTGCTTTAATTCTGTATGCATCGGGAACTAACAAATAAGCCATAATGGAAAAATGATCTTATCAATGCGCCGCGTCAGATTAAGGGCAGCTGAATACTAGCAGAAGCACAAAATGTTGGCCAAAGCATTCCTATACTGTGTAATCCTTTAATCCACGTGGCAAGTAAAACAAATGTTTTTGATGTGCAACACAAGCACTTTGATTACAGGAGCTGAGGGGAATGTTTTTTCTCCTGCTGTTTTACATAGGATAAATCTGTCAGCTGAAGTTTGACAAGGTAAGTCCTCTCCTCTCTTCCTGCCCTCTAGACAGCCTGATTCTTGAATAAGGGCACTGCTACTAGCACAGTACACCACGCCTCCATTTGTTATCACTGGACTCCTGGGTATGCCAAGTATCCTTCCAGAAGAGTTTGGTTACTGATGTAGGGTCATACAGCGTTTTTCTGCAGCTCTGCTCTTTGGAGTATGAACTTGGTAAGTTCAGGGTTGTGTTTCTGTATGTTTCAGTCCTTGTCCCAGTGGGACTTGGTGTGGTGTGGTACCACCAGCATGTCCTGTAAGAAATTAAGAGTTCACCCGTTCCCTGCTACATGCTGAAGTATTTGAGGATCGTCCTCTGTTGCACCAGATAAACGTGGGTCAAAATGTCAGCAGAAACTGATGCAGAATAGTCTCTGACATCAATACTTTTAACTCATTTAAGTTTTATGCAATGATTTTGCACCCAGAAGGCAGTGTAAGGGGTGTACTTGTTAACCATGTGCTGATCTGCTATAAGCTTCTTAACTATTTGAATTTCCTGTAGCAGAACTGCCTGCCATCAGCTGCTTTACAGAATTGGGCCTTCGAAAATGGTTGAGATAGCACTGGTAGTTTAAAAATGAAGGAGAAGTTAAATTGCATGGATTATAATAACGTAATTAAATTAATTGAGATTAAATGGGGTAGGGCTTTGAACATCTCCTGAGTAAATATTAGCAGGATTTAGGGAGTGCTGAGTTTTGTTTATCCTCCAGAATTATCTTTTGACATCTGTGTTTTATGCTGGCAGTGTGACTCTTTGAGAACTTCTGCTTATTAATTACCCCTTATTAAATATAGAGGTGCAGTTCTGATGTCTTCTGCTTATTAATTAGTTTTACTCTTATTAAAAAGGCTGTTGATCTCTTATAATGTGTTTTATTGTCTGTGTTAATAATGTGCTTACTGTCGGCTGTGCATGATTTCTTACTTGCTTGGTTTTGCACTCAAGCCTGTTGTCCTTTTCCAGCGTTTAGAAGACATTTTCCCTGATCAAATATGGATCCAGCCCTGATGGTCACAGGAAGCTTATTTGAGTTCCAAATTGTTTTTCCCTTCTTTTTTTTTTTTTTTTTAAATGTGTTAAACTAGAGAATTTCCATTTATTTTTCTCTAAAGAAGATTAAAAGATTGTGGATCTAATTGTATTTTTGATACGATCATGAACAGTACTTTGTTGCTTTATCAGTTCCTTGCGATCTGTCACACTGATGTTTATGTCAGAACTTCAGCTGTTTGTGAAGAAAGAGCTTTCTTGTCTTTTCCTGTGCTCACACAGCGCCCACCACAGTGTGGGTTTTGTGCACTGCTCCTCTGCACCATCCCAGTATGAATAGCAAAGTGGTAATGGATTTTCCTCAGAAATCCCAAGTACAGCATTTTGCTTAAAAGGCAATATTTCAAGTCAGATGTTTTCCTCCTACCAGCTATAAATCATACCTGTTTACAGATGCGTATGGATTCCTGTGGACTCATGATTTGAAAGTGCTAGCACGTGAGAACTATGGTGTCTCACAAGAGCTGACTCCCTTTGCCAGTTGCACAGCTCTCTTAGTACTTGGGGGTTTGAAACTGTCAGTGCTCAGTGAAGATGAGTAATAGCAATCCTAGGTGTTCTCAGCCTTGAGTTCTGAAATTGTTTTCAACTCTCAATGCAAATGTCCCTTTCAAGGTGACAGTGTCACACCAGAAAGGCTGAAAAGTTTCCAGGCAATTACACTGGTGAATAAGTGTGTATGGATTCCTGATAACTTCTAAATAAGCTCTTTTAAAATAAATGATAATAGTAAAAAAAACAAACAAAAAAACCCCACAAAAACAAAAAATCCAGACGAGCCTTTTGCAGTATAAATATGGGTTGGCTGTACTGCAGAAAATGAAGTATTGAGTGAGACTGTAAAGCTATTTACTGATTGTTGGAATCTGGAAATGATTTGCTTTGCAGTGTTGAGCTAACCTTCAGCGCAGAGATCCGCTCTGCAGAGGCCATTGGGTTTTATGTCATGATCTTCATCTTGCCAGCAGCACGCGAGGAGCTGCTTGTACACTGAAAGCTGGTGTCGTAGGCAGTAGAACATCTACAGATTCTCCTGTTAATTTTAGAAAATGTACAAGCAGCAAACATAGGCTGACTTTTATGTTCCACCTATAACTCATTGCTATAAGAAACAAAGTCTGTTACAGTAAATATTTTCATGTTCGGCTCATGGCAGGAATTTGGCTGTCTGTGCAGCTGATACCAAATTTATGTCTTTCTGGCAGTTCTGGGGGTTGAACGGCAGAGAGACAGAAGGTTGAGCTTACTTTATATAGGTGCTGTATAAATGGCAGAAGCAAAGCTAGTGCTGTTTGGTACCCAGCCGTAGGTTTGTACTTTGAATGCAAGGACTAAATATTATTTCAACGTTGTAACTCTGAGCACAGCAGGTAGAAGAACTGAAAATCAAATCTGAAGCAATTTAACTTCAGGCAAAGAAGGATTAAAGGAGGTAAAGGGAGTACTTACATGGATAACTGAATAAAGAATTCTGTGATCCATCCAGTACAGACAACTGTCAAAGATGCAAGGCTCCACAACTATTTTTATGCTGTGCTTTGTGTCTCTGATCTGGAAAAATGCTTATGCATGTGTATAACAAGGAAGCAGTTCCATTTGCTTTCAGGGGGTAAGAAAGAAGTGGGACAGCCATATGTGAATACGTTTTCAAGCTTAGAGCCATCAGGCTCTCCTTCCTTGTGCTCGTTCGAAGCATGCACTGAAGTCGATGGCAGTTTGGGCCAGTCAGATATTGCATCTGGAGGTTGTTTAGAGCAGTTTTGCAGCAGAGCTTGTATTTCCTTTCAGGATGTAGATCATAAAAGAGAAAAAAAAATCTAGGCAGTTATTTCACCCCTCCACGTGGCCTATTCATAACAAAACGTATTCTGATTACTGCTCGTGGAGGCTAACATCAAGCAGACCTTTGCTTAGCTTGCAGACATGGAGCCATAAGCAGGACAGCAGATTGCAGGGCCTGCCAGGACAAAGCCATGGAAATACAGCCAGGAGAGCCTTGTGCTAGTAAGAGCAATGTCTGCTGTGTGCAGGCTGAGTCTCTTCTCTAGAAGGCTAACCTTGGGGTTCTTGGCCATATGGTGAGTTGCATGAGTGGGTTGATATCGTGCAAGCTTAGATGCTGGTGTCCTGTGTGTACCCTGCTTGGGGCAAATGCCTTTCCTTTTCGTAGTAGCAGCTGATGACCGTCTACTCTGCCCTGGACGTGGGTTGGGTTGCACAAGCCCTGGATAACCTTGGTATGGCAGCATAGCTGGAAGCAATGGGCCAGGCAGGGCCTCTTGCTAAATTACATGCAGTAACATTTCAAGGAATGAATACACTGATGTCTGGGTATCTCTGATGTGATCCTAAAAGGGGGGATTTTGGTTTCAGTTATGACTTTACTTCAAGGTTCCTGTATAAAGTTGCAGACATTTTCCGTTATAATTTTTCAGCACAATATGATTTTTCTTGTTACTGGAAATTTCTTCTTTTTCACTGTAAGAAACAAAACACTTTAAAAATGTTTTTTTTCCCAGAGGAATAGTCATCCATTACATATTGATATACAGTTGAAAAACAGCACCTACTGTACAAACAACATCCCTTACCCAGCAACTACCTTCAGTCGTCCAGCTGAAAGCCCATTATGCACTTCTACAATGAGCAGATCAACACTATGCATCTATGAAACAGTCCGTTGATATGGGCATAATTAGATTTTTATCAGTTTCAGCTAGGTGTAACCATTTCATTATAATTGACCCAGATTAGTTTCTACATGTCTCCCTCATTAAAACGTATAGCACCTGTGCTAATGGGTTTTGTTTCTATCAAGACATAATGAGGACTGGCATATCTGCATATTCTCTGAGCACACCAAGAACAGAGACAAATACTCCATTTTATTACCATCTGACAGAGGCATAATGATTGCTGAGAAACTCATTACCATCATATTATACAATGATTTAACTTGAAATCCTCGCCATGCTGCAGCCTGGCAGTGGCAGAGCACTTGGAAATGCATGAGTTTCTGTTGGAGCTGTGAGAGCTGAGCTGATTCCCTTCTCCCCGTGTGCCATACACGGTCTATTTGCCTTGCAGATTTCTGACTGGTTTTGAGTGTATTTCATTACTGTGCTGTGAAATTAAGGAGTATTGCTGAGAGATGGTTAGAAAATCACATGTCATGAGACTGCACGCAGAGCAGGAAGTTTGTGTGAAACACAGAGTATTTTTCCTTCTTTGTCAATACTCCATTTACACATCCCATAACACCCTGGTTTATGGATGAGACGTCCTGGTGTCTCTTCATTTGAGGCAAAGAAGTTTTTGCTGCTCTTGGTCAACATTTCTGCAGCTTTGCAGGCATAGACAGGTAATTACTGATAAAAGCTTTTCAGAGGTACTTCTTGTCTTCATTCTCCGTGCAACTTACCCTCTTCCAAATGATACCACTGAGCTGATTTCTTCAGAGCTCAGTTCAGTGCCAAAGACCATGACCACAAATGTCACTGAGCATGGTTTGTCATTTGGACACAAAGCCCCTCATTAATGCAAGCAATACAGTTTGTGTGGTTAACACTGGCTGCAATCCCTCTGCCATCGTGCTAGGCTGGGAAGAAAGGAGTGTGATATTTGTTTGTTTCTGTCACCTTATGTAGAAACTCCTCAAATATACAGAAAGCTGGGTAGTAGTCAGGAGCAGCAGTTTTAATCCTTTTTAGCTTGAGAAATCACCCCAGTTTAAATGTTTCACTATTTGTGAACGGATGAGTGCTTTGGAGAGAGATCCTGCTGCCCTTGCTCATGTCAAATAGTAATACTTATGGAAGTAGCCGTAATTATTGTATTCTGACAAGTGCTCATTAGGTTGAATTACATGTTTTATTGTTTCCATGCAATTTCTGGAAATAAACATCCTTACGGTAAATTATTTGCTCATTAACAGTCTCAGCCACACTATTAGCACAGAAATGAGGACAGAACTTAAATCCTGTCTGACCCAGAACGAGCATTTCTAGTGCAGCAGTTGTGGTAGTGGTACCCAGCAGTTGTTTTCAAAGCGGCGTTTCCATTTTCCCCTTGAATATGTAAAATCCTCAATGTGAAATGTATTAAAAAGTTTAATTTTTCATATGCTTATATATACACAAACGTTGCTTAATTGGTGAGGGGAAGAGAGTTTTGTCGTTTTTGTAAACATTTGAAATTGAGAAGTTGTTGTAGCACTTTCAGCAAACAAACCTGGCTGGGTTCCTCTGTGGCGTGGCTTTGTAAATTGCTGCAGAACTACTTTGGTGTTTTTGATCTGTGGGAGTGTCATTTTTTGCTTTAAATCAGTGCTGTTATTAAAGAAACATTACTAAAAGTGCTCACACGCCATTTATTAGGTAAGCAACAGAAAGAAAAGCGGGTACTGATTTAACTTCAGCAGTTTGATTTCAGTACTGTGTAGTCAATGAACAGGGGTAAGTAGTCAAGGTAAATGTTGCAGGCTGCCCTTCCAAAGAAATGAGCTGTCTTGTGTTGACACTGAGAGACTGGGTATGGGTGCTTGGAATGAGACTGTAGCACTGTGCTTTGTATAAGCAAGAAAAATGGTGAGGCTATTTCATTAGCCTGCTTTCATGCAGTCAGCAATGAGCACTTTGCAATGTGGCTTTCCAAACTTAATGCAATCCCGGGCTTGTTTACCTATGTCTGGTGTTCAGAAATGGAGGGGATGGGAAAACGTCTTGTCCTCTCCCTGTTTATCATTGTTCTCGGGCAGGCTATCAGAGTCGTATGCTATCTGAGGAAAGACAGTGTGAAATTGATAAAAATAGTCTGTGTATACCTGAAAATAGATGGAAAGCTTTCTCCATATTCAGCCTTTGATCAGGTAAGTAATTTAGCTGTGCTATGTCATAGAATTGTAAACACGATATTTCACCTGGGAGAACTGCTATTGGTCTGTAGAGCAGGTTTCCCAGTTGGAAAATGAACCATATGGTGCATGTGTCAAACCAAGGCAAGGAGAGTTAACAGATTGACTCTTAATTAAGATCAGATGGTGCCTACTGTTAATCAGATACCCAGAAAAACGATCTGTATCTGCCTTGATCCTACGTGTGAAGTTGCTATATGAACAAATTTTTCCACTTGCCCAAAATCAATGGAGTTTCACTGATGAGAATGAATGTTGAACATGACCCTTAGTCTGTGCTGGGGAAATTTTTCTAAGTGGAGATAGGAACCTATCTGGACAAACCATCTGTGTGCTGCTCATGCTTTTGTACTGCTCTCATTCTTGGAGAAGATAACCCAGTGAGCAGCAGAGAACTATAAAAGTCTGTGTGTGACAGAGCTTATTTCTAGACTGAAGAAAAGGAGAGATCCCTGTAGTTCTCCACCTGCTTGCTTTTTCCATCTAGCTCTTGGCTTTCCATCGTGCATTCATGTTCTAGAAGGCACAAAGGCGTTCCAATCCAATGCAAAAAGCTTATCTGCTCTTAGAAATAAAGTTTGCTGTGGAAAAACAACAGGTGCTGTGCATAAACCAGAGGTCTTGAAGTCCTTGGTGGTCTTTGGATACCTGCAGCCCTGGCAGTAGGATGGGGAGAACCAGGACATGCCTTTTACAGGAGGTTCTTTATAGAGCAATTCACACGGCCCCACACAGCTTCCAGTTGTACATCTTGGTTAGAGTTTATCAGTTCCAACACATTGATTTTATAGATGCCTTTAGCATGCAGTTCTGCCCTGATGTTGCAGGTGGTTGAAGACATTTGAGAGGAAAAGATACGGTGTTAATCGAGTTTTATTTTCTAGGTACATTTTAGTCAGCCCCAACTGGCCCCTATTCTGTGTGGCACAAAGGCACTGGGCAATACTGTATCCTTCCCCACAAGAGCTGGTCTATTCTTCTCACCCAATAAGCAGTGTTGGCTGGTGTTTGTTATCATGCAATGCCATCAAAGAAATATTTCCACAGTCAAGCTAACTTCATTTCTAATGCAGCTGGCAATGGAAAGAAAGCATGTGCTCTTTCAGAAGGCTCTGTGTGGGTAATGGTTACAGGTTGGGTGCTGGAGCTGTGGAACTACTTAGTGTGGATCAAAGCATTTCCTTTCCTTTCTTGGAGCTTCTTCTTCATTTTGGCTGAGGTGATTACACTACACTACCACACTGTGCTGTATATATATGCATATAGAATGTACAAGGAAGTGCCATCGTAAGTTTTGATAATGAGAAGGAAATGTGCTTGCCCACAGTATTCTTTCCCATAAACTGTAGGATTGCTGTCATTTGGAGCTCCAGTGCTTTACTCTCAATAGCATTGAATTCTTCCCCTACTGCATTATTGTCACACAAAGAATACTATGTTGATTGTATTGAGTAGAAAGAAGTAACGTCATTGAACAGTGAGGCTTTGACTTTATTACTGAAGTTGGAAGGGATTGTTTTTCTTAGGTAAGTACAGGGATATTGATAGCTGAACTACTCAGTGTGTTTGTTTCAGGTAAACATTTTGCTGTAATTCAATTTGAGAGGGATCTTTCTCTTAAAAGCATTGGATATGTCTGCATACTAATGAGAGATTGTGCTCTTTAGTCTTATATACTGGAGTGATTGAAAGCAGGTCATTTAGTGCCAACAGAAGCTTGTTTCCTGTGTAATTATGAAATGCAAAAGATAGTGCCCAAAACAGTAATCAGGATGCTGACTTTGAAAACATCCTCTTTTTGGAAACATGAGTTATGTTCTTTCTTGTGTTTATTGGGATGGAACATTAGCATACTTTAATGTGTGAAGGAAAAAAAAGAAGAATCTGGGTGATTGAGAGAAGCAGCGAAAATAACTGCAGTGCTGCAGACCCAAGAAGGATGGAAATCCCATTTCCCAAGCGTAGGTTTGTGTTGGCAGTGTATGAAAGAGACCAAACAGAGATTGTTGCTCTCTGCAGTCCCTCCCAAAGCTTGAGGCAAAGCAGGAGGCTGCTAGGCTGCTTTGTAGGGAGCAGTGTTTGGTGTGGCATTAGAAATCAGTTGGTGGTTCATCTATGTTCTGGAGGAAGTGCTCTTACACCAAGTATTCGATCTGTGTATCAGGGTTTGAGTAGTGCTCCTTTCAAGCAGACACAGCCAGTTACTTTTGCTGTCTAACACCACATGAGGTGCTGCAAGTGCTGTTATATGAAGTCTAACGTGAGCCCGTCTCCCAGCCCCATGCACTGCCTGCCATGCAGCAATCTGCCCCGTGGGCTCCCTGCACATGGGTACAGCTGGGGCTCACCTCGTGGGCTCGTTTCCCCTGCTAGGTAGTGCACTGTAAAAGGGTGACTTTTTATTTGCTGAGTTTTCATTGTCTTTTTATTTGAGTGAGTCTTTTAATTTAAGTTCTGAAGGAACATCTTATAACCCAGCCGGAATCTGTATTTGTGAATCTGTGATAAAGCAAAGTGCTGTACTTGCTGTGAAATATGAGCCTGGTTCAAAGCCCTCTCGAGCTCTTGGAAGTGTTTCCATTGATTGCAGCAGGCTTGGATCTATTCTTATTTCTGTGAAAATTCTGTAATAAATGAAGCTGCTTTAGGCCTTTGGGAATGAAGGATAGCAGCTGTAGGTAGAGTGCTATTACTGTGGTGCCAATAATATCCAGTTGTATTAGGGCTGTTACAAGGTGTCTGTGGGAAATGGATCTTTTCACGAGGGAGAGATGGTTTCAAAGTTCGGTGGGGGGTGTTTTGGCCTTTAACTGCTGGTTTGTACTGGTTTCTATCATGTTCCCCCGCTCATCCCTTTGGTGAGCCAGCAGCTCATTAGATACCTCTCTGGATTCCAGAGTTTAGCTCCTAACCCAATTTATTTAGACTGCTGGGGTCTCGCAGAAGAGGCTTTATCTTGCAGCAGTCTGAGTGTGTCAGCCTTGTGTGAGAGGCTGTGTTTGGGAGATAGTGCTCTGTAAACCACAGCCTGTGCCACATTGCTGGAAAGCACTTCTGGCTTCCCCTACATTGACAAAATGCTTTTGATGTGCCTAAAATGGAACGTTTCTTCTAGTTTATTTTTGCTCCTTGGTAAAACACGTTCTTCAGATTTCTAACTGAGCTTAAAGGAATATGTTTTTCTTTTTTTGGTCTGGTATTCTGTTTGTCCAGTCTTTTGTTTTTACTTTTTTAGCAGTGCTGTTGATGCAGCTCAGAACTGCTTTATCCTTAATTGCTGCTGCAGAACCATCACAGAGGGAAAAAAGCAAACATTTCTGTTGAGCACAGAAAAGTGGGCTCTTAGCAAGCCCTTAACTGTGACTTTGATTTCAAAAACTTCTTTTTCTCCTCTATTTCCTTTCCCTTCCCTTCTCTAGTGAGGGATTCTGAAGAGGATCGAGCTGAAAAATTGTATTCTCTTCAATTATCCAGAGCAAGGTGCACCTGGCAGTGGTGCTGGCGATGCTGGCTTAGTTCTGAAGCAATAAAATGAGCTCAGGACTGAGAACTGTTCAGTCTGGGGCCTCTTCAATCTCAGTCTTCTCTGCTGAGCAAGATGCCAATTAGTGTCAATAACAGTGGATGGCTTTGATGATCTGGAGTTTTCTAAACCAGAAACTGGAATGGATCTGCTAACTCATTTTATGGCTGTTACTATACAGACGTTCCAAGGCGTTCATTTGTCATCATTACTGGCTGTCTGGGATTTGGGTCTGAGGATTAGAAGAGAAAATCTGCGTCTTTTTGCTACTCTTCTTGCAGTCCTGATCATCAAAATAGGTATTTAATCTCCCAATCTAGGGAACTGTGGCAAAATCAAAAGCTGGACATCAATCTGTAAGCTGCAGTCTCTCTCCTTGAGACAGGGCTAATGTTACTGTTAGGTTTGTTTGTTAGTTTGTTTAAATGCAGACAAAGTCATGGTTTGCAGAAGTGGGCTTTTTTTTGTCTCTTTTTTCAGACAGATGTCTTCACATTCCGCTTATTTATTTGCAGTTTTTATTTATATGATATTACATTTTTCTTTCCCTTTCCCGAGGTTTATTTTGGGTCTCTGACAGCATACAATATAATATACAAAATGTAACCCAATACACAAATACTGTCAGACAAATCAGAAACAACGTGAGTTGTCCTCACTGGTTTAAATCTGTCAAAAACAGAACATAAGGTTTTCCAGGTGTTAAGTTATCTTCCTTCACTGCTCTGGGAATAGTGTAACAATGTACTACCTAAAATGTCCAGGTATGTTTGCGTATTCACAGAATAACTTTTTGGCAATAAAAATCTTACTGCACTGAAATGAGCAAACAGTTACAGCTCTTCCTCAGAACGAATTAAAAAATAAATTGCACTGAGTTAGCTGAACAGTTCACTTTGCAGGTAAATCTAATGCTCTGAGTTTTCTAAAGTAACAAACTGACATGTTTTTCTTGGCTGGGACGTGTCGTTCTGCTTTCTGAAGCACGGTAGGCACGTCTGAGGTAGCACTGAAGAAAGGCAGGGACAACAAAAGAATCGTTCACATGTGTGATACCATCAGTGCTCCTGAGATTTAAACACAGTGCTTCAGTCATTTTCCTTATCCCATACATCTTTGCATTTATCCCCACTGCTGCTCTGTGCTTGGTTTACTTACATACAGCCCCAGAAATTGGCCTTGGAATTTCTTTTTTGAAAGCTATTCCTTGTGTTCAAAGGTAGAGAGGTGCAAATACAGTTACTTTCTAAGTTGTTTCAATTTGACACATCCAAATAGGATCCTCTGAAAGCTGTTGAAGCCTGACTTCTGGCAATATTTGAATTTGATGTTTGGATGACATGTTTAGCAACCATAACATTTAACATTGCTTTAGCTAAATAGATAAATAAAATATTATGGGAAATCAACACAACAACGAAACACCTTCCTCCTTGTCCAGCCTCCTTGCTTCAGTTCTGTGTTCTCTTCTGTGTGGATTCCCTTCTTACCTGGGGTTGGGAAACTGTGTTCTTGATTCCTGCCTGCTCTGTCCACTTTGAAAATCTAACCTTAATATATCAATAAAGATGAGAAATGCTGTTCCTCAGCAGTGCTTCCTGATGGCCACTTTGATGGAGTCCAAGCTCCTGGGGTTGCCTGTGGTGAAAGCCCAACTGCTTTGCATATGGCAGACCTCTGAGCCTGGGTGGAGCATGTTTGCATGGATCCAATTAGAGGATCAAAGCCCTCATTAGCTCTGCTCAGGCTTTTGTTTGAAGCCAATCTTTTATTTGCACAGACCTCTGCTTTACCGCGATGGAGGCGTGTAGCTGTATGAATTTGCAAACAGGCTGAGAGGCTGTAACGCCACATTAATTCTAGCGCTTGTGCCGCAGTCGGAGCTTTGCAGCCCACCCAGCTGCATCTGGCACACCTGGCCCGATGTCTACATGTAGAAACAAAGCTCATCCGTCTCCTTCAGCTCAGAGTTTTGTGCTGACCGTAATTTTTATAATGTTGTTCTTCCTTTTTGTCACTGCTTTCTGCTCCTGAATGCATCGTAGGATCTGCACTGCTCGAGGACCTGCGTTTTCCAAGAGGTTCTCCATGGATAGCTGGTACACTGCTCAGTGGGGAACAGTGGGGACAAGAGGGAAGTTTTCCCAAGGGCTGACATTTCTGTAACAATACCAGTAATTGCCTGAATAAATCCTAAGAGTAGTTTCACATGCACTTTGAGCCAGTGTAAGCAGACGTGACTGCCAAGAGAAGCAGTTCAACCCTCCCTATGCCCATGGTTGCTTTTTCCCATTTCAGAACTGTCCTCTTCAGTGAACTCTGTTGTTTTCATCCAGATAAGTTCCCTAGTCTGCTTCCTGCTGGGCCACACAGCTGCTTGTCTGCACGCATGGGAATGGGGCTGGAAATGAACAGCTGGAACCCAGGGGGGGGGGCAGGATTGTCTCCTCTGGTGGCTGTCCTAGCTTGTGCCAAATTGAAGTGTATGTGAAATTATTGCTTCACATAAAATAATGTGATTTTGCATCTCACTCCTTTAGTTCTTCTCAGGGTTCCTACTTCAAAGTGCCTGTGCTGTGGCATCTGCTTAGAAGAACTGCAGTGGGAGTAATTTTATGTATTACAAGATGGACTCAGTTAATAGGGGCTTGAGAAAGAGCTGGATCTTCTCCCTCACATCTAGAAATTTAGAGTTTATAGTAAGGATAGAGTTAGAGGGATGGTGCTGGCAGCATGTTAAAAAGATGCCAGCACCTGGGGGCATGGATTCTCATGGTCAAATGGTTTTCTTTTCCCAGCAGGTTTATTGGCTGATTGATTCTTTGGTTCTGTGGTAGTCAGCTGTCTTAGCTGTCTCTGTTAACTGGACGTGCGTTTGCTGCCATGGGAGGTCTGGAACAGCATCTGTCTCCAGCAGTGATCCCTGCCAGCTGGAGGAATGTGAGGGGCTGGGCAGGTCGACTGCCTTGCCCCAAGAGTGAGGTGGCAGGTTTGGGCCTTTTTGGTTTTGTGCTGGGCACGCTGCATGATTAACTGTGAAGGGACCTGTACTTATGCAGGGCCAACTTTCCTCAGCCTTACCAGTAAAGTCATTGCAACTCAGATTTAAGTGGCCAATTTTTTAAGGGCTGTTACAGTCTTTAGGCTGCTAATGGCTCCTAAAACACGAAGTGAATTCCTATTCACTGAGATTGAAACAAAAATAAGAGAGCTTAGTGCTTTTCTACTGGCTGCCTTTCTTGCCTTTTCATGGGTGAATTATTATAAAGAAAGCTATGTATCCACAGAGACATACATTGTAATGATGATAACTGGAAAGGGGCTTCCTGTTGAGGAAATAAGAAGTGCATCCTAGGTTGAATAAACTCCCAAGCATGGAGCTGTTCTGTAGGAGCCCTGCTGCCTTCTACGTAGAGCACGAGGGAGAAGCTGCTTCTCACAGCACCCATCTTCGGCTGTGCTGGGATCTCTGCCTGGGTGCCCAGGTGGGAGGCAATAGAGCTGTGGGGTGCATTTAGCTCCCTGCAGGTCCCCTCTGCTGTGGCCACTCAGGTGGGAGCCCTGCTAGCAGTGAGGTGGGCGTGCTGTTGCAGCAGCAGGAAGGTGCCGTGAGATGCTGCCCATGGGCTGCAGGTGTGCACCTCGTGCAGTGGGAGGAGAGGTTCTCTCGAGGGAGGTGTAGGGTCTGGCAGTTTCGTTAGAAGCAGAGCTCCTGGAATAACAACCGCTCAAATGCTTTCCTCTGTTAAGAGTTGTTTCAGGGGAAAGAATGAGAGGGAAGCCTAGGAAGGTTCTTCTTTGCTTTAATGATGCGCCCTTTGGACAACTGAGATCATTTGCTGAATTGTATTTATGCAGAGTTGTTCAGGAGGTTTAAACTTTGTGAGAAGCAGGGAAAGCGTAGCAGTTCTGGCTGGACAGCAGAGAACCGTGCTCAATGTACGTCTGATGAAGGAAAAGAAATAAAACTACAATAATTAAAGCAAATTGCTGACCTTGGAATAAAAGTTGCTGTGAGCTGCTCAGAGCATGGAGCTCTGCTTAGCTATAGAGCAATTATGCAGATCAAACACACACCCAACCAAAAAGAATTTTTGGTGAAAAGTATTTGTGAGAAGCCAGGATCGTGCAGCAGCACCATGACAGCATCCCTGCAGTGTGGCTGGGCAGGACTCCTTCAGTCAGTATCAATAAAGCAAACATGCAGGCCAGTCAAAATCCTCCTTCATTCAAAAACCCTTTTATTCCAGAGAGTAATAATAAAAAAAATTCACAGTTAATCATTATGATCTTGTTCCCATGCTAGGTAATTAGTATTGCATTGTTGCTTTGTGCCATTCCCTATGTTCCCTTCATGTCAGAAGAGTTTAATTGACATTAAAAGAAGAGGAAATTAAAGGGATTTTAATCAGTTGGTCTGTCCTATCAGCTTTAAAAAGAGAAGCTGGAGTAATAGAAAAATAGACTGGTGTCTATGCTCTCTTATCATCCATTTTGCTATTCATTACTGAATTGATGAGACTATCTGCTTTGCATTTTTAATCGTATAATTGATTAAAGTGAAATTAAAACACTCTGCGTTTTCTTCCTGTTAGTGAGGCTTTTGACTAACCATGATCTCACATTTTTTCAGTTTTCACTCAGAAACCAGCACTGGGAGTAAGAAGTGGGCATCAGTGTTCTTGAGACATCTATCAATGTCTGCAGCAAGATCCCACCTGATAAAGAAATAGGTAAGAAACTAATGTTCTTATCTATGCCAACTCCTAGGTATGTGCTGCAACATTCATGATATGCCTTAAGTTATTCCCTTAAGTATTTTCTGCATTGAAACTTTAATGCATTACACTTGCCTGGTCAGCAAATACTTGATGTCTTGGTTATAAAATGATTGCACTGAAGACAGCGAGAGAGCGATATAGGTTACAAAAATACTTTAAACTGCATCAGATATTCAAACTCTAAGGAAATTCCAAACAATAACTCCTTTGTGTAATTTGTTCCAACAAATAAAATTGGTTTAATATGTCTTAATGATTTAGGTGAAAATTAAAGAATAAGGACTCATTTTGCTTCAGTAAAGATACTGAAGAATTCTTACTCACATTCAGATTTTCTTGGAGTGAAGAGCAAATATGGTTTATAAATACAGTATTATTAGGCCCTCTTCTTTTCTGGTGATTGCAGTAACAAAGAAAATCAGAGGACATTATTTAAATAGCTTTGGATAAATCTGCTTAAAGAAGATGATTTCTGCAATTTATTGTGTAACACTCAGAGGTGAACTCAAACATGCCTGTACAAGTCAATTAATACAAAGCAAATTGTTAGAGACTGCAGGCTGCATGCACTGGAATGAGCAGAAGGGCTCCCGCTGCTTTCGGTGTGCTTGCAGTCAGGCGGTGGAAATGAGATCCTGGCAGATCTCCAGTGCCAGCTGGTGGCATCCCATTGACTCATTGGGGGCAGGATTTCGTGCTAAGTTTTGGAAGATTTCATTCCAACAGAGTTTTTATCCTCAAAAGAAAGAAAAGCCAGGGGTGCCTCTCAGCAGGTCCTTGCTATTGCTACTTATCTGGGAAGCACTTAAATGCAATGGTCAGATCTGGATTTATCATCCAGACTGATGGTGGAAGATGGTCTTTAAGAGCTTAATTCACCATCACTGGGAGGTGGGGATCTATGCTGAGGAGGTGCTTACATGCTCTGGCCCTACAGAATCTGCAGAATGACACATTGGTGGGAACACAATTTATAAATGACACATGTGGAGAGGGGGCTTCCTGGCTCAGGTTTTCCCACTGGCTGTGCTCATCCTCTTCCAAATCATTGACATGGGTAGATGTGTTCGGAATCCCCAGTGACAATGTTTCTATTCGTGTTTTGTTCCTTCTATTCTTGCTACATAACAGGGAGTTGGACAAACTGGTTGTAAACAGGAAAACCCTCCCTAGGATTTTTCAGGTTCTTGAGCTAAGTCTGTCTGGGTCCCAGAGCAGCTAACGGCGCGTCTGTGTGCCCTGAGCACCAGTGGCTCTCTGTGGTGGATGTATCAGTGAAGATTCCAGTCTCTTCTGCAGAAAGGGCTTAAAGTAGGAACTTTGCATAGTATGTTAGAACGTTCTGTCCACAGACTGTTTGAGACATTTGGGGAACTAATTGAAGATAAGTATCAATCTTTCTGTCTCTTCATTTTGGGATCGGCTGTCCAGGTATAATGTCTAAGCTAGCTCTGACTCCATGGAAATAAACATTGATTTTTTTTTTAAAAATTTTATTTTGGTAAACTGTGAGTTGGTTCCTCTGTCTACAGATTAGTAATTAAAAGAATAAAAATGACTACCGTTACTTCTATGCTTATTTTTTATTGTGGTTAAAGGCATGAAGAGTTTATCAAAACACGAATGGAAATGGTTTGCTCCCAGATATGAAGTCATGTTCTTGTGTGTAAGAAGCTGACTGACAGACCACTCGAAGTGTGGGTCTCTTCTAAGCAGCCTGTAAGCTTTGTGTACCTAAAAGCAAATGTTTCTGCAAGGTAATATAGATTCCTTTCAGGTTGTATTTTGGGTGTGTTTTTCAGAAGATTTCTTTGCCTTTTGAGGTTCATCATCTGCATGAGAATCACATGCTTCTAGGAACATCTGTTCCTTCACATTGGAAGAGTATCTGTAGATGTAAAAGAAAGAAAGCAAGGACAGGTGTGCTGTGGTTCTCTTGGGTGTGGGATGATGCTTTATCTGTAACAGCACCATGGAAGGAGAAAATGTATTATTTATTGCTACTTCCTTTTCTGAAGCCTTTACAGTGAGGAGTTCCTTGGGCTGATTTAATTGCAGGGTCTCTTCATAAATAGCTGCCCTGGTATGAGAAAGGCTGGAGATCATTTCAAAATGTCTTCCGTGTCTTAGGTTATACTGCTAAAATAGTGTAGGTGTTGTCTAAGCTGCCTTCAAACAGCTTTTGTATCTGAAGGAGTGTAGTGGCAGCAGTACAGGAGTAGTTGCCTACTCCTACAAAGCCATCTGAAAGGCAAGGGTAAAAATCTAGCAACATAATTTTTTGCAGTCCTTCAAAATGCCCTTAATCACCTCTTTGATAAAACGCGATGCTCTAGCCAGCCCAGAAGGGAGAATATACTTCCATATTATTTATCTGCCTTTGTCAGACTGCTGTTAAAATGCTCCTTGGGATCGGTGTGGGGGAGGAGCCCTTCATTTTTAATCAGAAAGACCAATGCTGGAATACAAGCAGAAGGTTTTTCCAATTCTTTTTCTTTCTTTCCGATTGTAGTCTTTAAAGGGAACGTGGATACCAACATTAGCAGGGAATAAAGTGAGAAATGTGTTGCTTTTCAACAAGTGGGCAAATAGAACGTCTTGGAAAGGAATTTTGGAGAGACAGGAGGCTCAGACCTGTGCATCTTTGGTTAACGAGTCATCTCAGTTCTGTAATAGTCCTGCTAATAAATCCCAAATAGGTCTATTACCTGGCAGTGGAGTGGAAGGACATTACACATCCCCAATCTTCTGATTCTGTTCTTGTCCCTATCTTGTTTCTGCACTTGATTTGCCAGAAGCTTGCCTGCAAATTGACAAGAGTCCCAGTGGTTTCATAGCAATAAACAGCTTCGTGCAGGCTTTGCAGGGTGACCTGACGTGAAGGCTGGAATGGTGAGCGATGCAGTCTGTGCCCATTGCTGTCTGTGGCTGCTGCCTGAGAGCACTGAGAAAATCAGTAGGTCTCTTGTTGGACTTCAGGTGTGATTTCCCTGTGGAGTTGCTTATTCTCTGAAGCTCCACTCATGTTGTCTAAAGTTCTCTTTGTTTGTTCTGACGTAAGAGCCTCATAATAAGGACTCTATATGCTAATTTATTTTAATGAATGAGACCTGTAAGAAGCTGTTAACACAGGAGTGTGCTGTAAATGGTAAGGCCATTTTTGTTACATGGCATGACTTTATCTGCCTTTTCATAGGAGCTGAAGGGCAATATGGTATCATGACAGGGAGACAGTGAGTCAAAGGGAATGCTTTCAAGAAAAGTCATTTGGAATCTAACCAGTTCATGATAATGCTGATATAATTAGGTGGCCTGTGGTAGGGCATGAGACTGAGGAGGTGTCTGTGTCTGTGCTGCTGGGATGCTCTCTGCTGCTGCCATGCAGGCAGGGGAGATGCACAGCAGGGAGGTGCAGCTTGGCCAGAGCCAGAGGATGTGATGGGCCGCGCATTCCTTGCTCTCACCTACACCATTTAGTAGTCAGGCTCAAAGTGTTTTCAAACAGAAACAGTGTGAGGGTTTTCCTGTGGGACTGCTGCATGTTTGCTTTTCCCACTGGCATGTCTGCTTTCTGGTATAAATGCTTTTTTGGATTGATCTGTATCTAATCGGAAGAGTTTATCTCCTGTTTTGATCATTTCTCTCTCTCTCTCGGGCGGGGGGGGGGCCCATCTTGGCCTTAGTCTGAGCAAGAACTATCTTGAAAACCCACCATCAGATCTTTGGAGAGGAACATGGTTATCTGAGGGCTTAAACAGCAAAACCAGGGCATATTTGAAAAGAATACTCCTTTCCTACCGAGAGGAGGAAGCAATGTCTGTAGTTTTCTGTCCGATTGCTAAATTCTCTGCCTTTTCAGGTTGAGGCTGTGCCTTTGTCTCATTTTGTGATGTCAAATGCTTCTTTTCCAGGCTCCTTTAGTACTGCCCAGTATTTTCTTACTCAAACTTTATTGTCAAGCCTTTAGGAATGAAGCTTTGCCGTTTAATCTCTAGTGATGGCCCCTGCAGTGAGAGCAGTGGTGGAACTCATCGCCTGCTCGTTTGTGTGTCGGCTCCGCTCGCTGTGATCCCAGGCCTTGTGGGTGCGGAGCGAGGGAGCACGACCCTCCCTGCTCGGCGAGAGGTTTGAAGCAGAAGGCTGGTGTCGGTGGCCCTTAGCAGCCTTCAGCACGCATTAACAGGCTGCTCTCCCTCCGAAAGCTGAGCCGGGCTGTCCTCGCTGATGTGCTCTCATGCCCTACAGGCAGTGCCGGGCAGCGCACTGCGCACCGCTGAGCCCCTTCCTCGTGTGCGTGGGGAGCGGATCCAGGAGCAGTTGCTCCTCGAGAGGAGTAAGAGCGTTTTTTCTAATCATTGGACCTCGCCCCAGCTTAGTCGCATGTGGCACCAGGGTGCTTGCTGCTTGCAGAGCTGCCTCTTGGAGGTACGCTAAGATGAACAGCCAGTGTCCAGGCAGCCGCTGAGCCTTAGCTAGGAATGAATCTGTTCTTAAAAATTCTAGCGGGAACTTAAAAATACCTTTGGGAATTTGATTACCAAATAGTCTGAGTTTTTCCTGAAAGTCCCTGAGGCTTAATTCAATCTAGGCAGGTTCCTCAGGTGCTAAAGCCATGTGTTTGTGCCTGTGCAAGTTTTACAAGACTTCCCACCTAGGCACAGCGTAGTGCTAAGAAAATGAAGGAAATGCAGGTTTGAGTAAGAATACTGTCAGAAACCACGCTAGGAAGCTTAGCAGTTGTTTGAAAGGATGTGGTGGGCAACATCACAACATGACTCTGGGAACAGACTTGAAACGGCATGCAGCAACTTTTCTAATGCTTCAGGAGCAGAGCAAAGGCTTTCAACTTGCTGCCTTTAGCACTTATTTGTTGTGAACTAGCTTTACCCTAAAATTCCACTGATTTAATATTTAGCAGAGTGAATGTCCTTGGAAAGAAGTGGGTGGGAATGTCAGGTTTCATTGTTGTAGGCTTGGTGATTTAGATCTGATTCTGGCTTGTTTTTAAATATAATGAAAATGCTCTTGATACATTTGTAACTAGTAGCTTATGTGAGTTAGGAGATAAGGACAAGTAGATATTCTCCAGAAGGACCTCTTGTGCATGTAAAACTTTCCCTTGGATGGGTTTGCCCTTTGTCGTTCATATTTCATGTGGTAAGCTGAAGTGCTGCCTTTATTTTGGTAGGTGAGGCTTTTCTTCCTTTCAAATTATTCCTGCTTATGCTGTCTTTCTTTATTTTCATTGAACAGATCAGCCTTTTGACTTACAAACTGTGCAGGTGATAGGAAGAGGGGCTGATGCTGTGAACACCAGTTGATAGATCTGTTCAGCAGAGAGATGGGACTTGGTGTTTGAAGGAAGTACGTTCAAAGGAAGACTTGCCTCAAAATTCCTAACTATATATAATTTCCCTGAGAGTCATCATTGTGTGCCCTGAGACGTACACAAGTGCACCTTGCAGAGCAGGGTGGCTGTGCTGCACTTTCACTCCTGAGCACAGGGCCAAGGTCTGTGCGTTGGTTGGCGTGGGCTCCTGGCCTGTGGCTCATTGGCTTCCAGTGGAAATTTAATTATGAAACCTGAGAAATTCTTGTGCTGTCTTGTCCAATCTAGAGAAGGAGAAACAACAGTGATAGTAGTGTTTCCGAGATGACTAACTAGCTTAGCAAATTTCTATTAATCATTCCGAAAGCTTCTGAGTTGACCCTTTTGTTTTCATAATCTCGAAGAAATGAAGAGTTCCTGTCTCCATTCCAAGCCCATGTACTCAATGGCTCCCTGTGCAAGTGCTGAATGCAGTGGGCAAGATTTCTTGAAAGGATTTACTCGGAAAATTTCTGCGAAGTAGAATCACAGCTATGGCACTCTTGATGTTATCTGCTGTGTTATGGGGCTGGGGGGCTGTTTCTCTCTTTTGCTATAGTTGTGATGCTGCTTTGTAGCAATAGCTTTTGGTATGTTGTCAAAGTTTCCCACAATTGAAGACTCTAGTTAAAAATCCATTCGCTTTTCCTGTTCAGTGTTTCCAGCTGAGATACAAATCAGGCCTGTATCATTTCCAGTCGGTAGCCATTAACGTTGTTTTCCTCCCAGGCAAACTGTTACCGTGACAGTTTTGTAGCCATTGATTTCAGACATGCCACGTACTTCATCTGTCAAAACCAGGAAGTATGTCTTAGTCTAATTATGGTGTTTGTGAGGAACAAACTGATCAGCTGTGTTGTAGTTTGTTATTTCCGAAGATAGACTTAAATAGATGTATGTACATAATGTGGTGGCTGTGTGGTGTGGTCGGGAAAGTCTGCAGAGAAACCTGGGTGAGAGGAAGTGGCATGTGGATATTGTAGCTTGCTGGTTTGTTCCAGGGACTGACCAAAGGAAATTAGTGAGGGATATTTGATGTTTTGCCTCCACTGTACTTAACCAGCCATGTTTTGACCTCTGGCTTTTTTGAGATGATGAAACTGCAGCTCTCTGCACAGTCATGGTTCCTGTAGTTAAGGTGCTGTAGACACAAATATTGACAGAGGTTTGATTTTAATCATAAAGGTGGGCTGCCCTTTTTTCTTTTTTTTTTTCCCCTGATTCTCCTCAGCAATCTGCTCCTAATTGCCAGGTCGCTCTGTTCATGAGCTGCCTGCCTGGTGCTTTACTTTATGCACAGTACTATGAAACAAATATCACTACTTAGTGAAAAAGGTGTTAATTGCTGTGTCTGAGTGGTGGGGTCAGAATAGTCACTGGTTGTGCTTCATAGTGCTCCGTGCACATCTCTGGGCTTTGGTCCCTGTGTCCTTTGGTATCGCAGAACCTCCTCTTCCCAGTAAGTCATGAGGAGCAAGTGGAGTGTCTTGCTTGGGTGACCCTTTGCCCAGTGCAAGAGAATAAAGAAAATGTGTTGTTGTCTAAGGCTGGTGAAGAGAACTTTGTAACGTGGAGAAGTGAGCTGGGCTGATGGATCAAGGTAGTCTGAAGTCCCGTGGCTCTGAGTTGGTTTCTGTAAGTTCCCTACTGAGAGCTCATTGTAAAGGAATATAGTGCGTTGTGGATAGTGATGAAGATCCAACCATCAATTTACTAAATTAAATAAATAATCTCCAGAAAATAAAACCCAATACATGTGTTCAATGGAGTATAACTAATGGAAAACGTTTGATCGTTTCGATTTATCTTTCAATAAACTCTTTAATGAAATTACCTTTTTGTGGAAGTGATGCAGCATATGTCTTCATACACGGTGGCAGTTTACTAAGATAGAGCTGAGGGCCTTTTCAGGCTTTCTGGTCTTTTCTGGAAAAGCTGACACAAGAGTGAGTCACCTCACCAGGAAAACACTGACCACCTGCTTAGCTTTGAGTCTGTACAGGGAGCTCTTAGTGCAAGAATGACATATGTGGATACAGTCCAAACTTATTCTCAACATACCGTGTTTCTCAGTGGATGCTTCTGGTCTGTGGTGTGTCTGAGGTGGGTGAGAGCTGTGTGCAAAGTTCTGCAGCCCGTACTTTGCCTTGTGATGATTAATGAGAACTTTTTCACCAGTGTGCTAATTGAACTAGCCTAGGGCTCCCTCTGTGGCAGGGCAGAATCCCAGGGTCTGCAGTATGGCACTGTGTGCCTCTGGACAGAAAAGCAGAAAAAAAAGTAAAATAATGGTGTATGTGCTGCTTACCCAGGGAAAGGCAAATCCAATCTGTTCAGGAATGAGAGCTTCTTGTGTTGGAACTTCAGTTATTTCAGAGCAGAGCTCCGATCTGAAATGAAGAGCTGCAATAGAAAGACACCCTGTGGTTTGGAAATTAAATACGTACATTTATATAGAGATAAATTTCTTCAGTTCTTGTTGTTATGACAATACCAGAATAATTATTTGAATAAAAAAGATTTAATTTAAATGCTCATTTTTTAATTTGCAGATTTAGTTGTGGTGTTTCACGTTTACGTGTGAATATTCATTTTTGAGTCTGTGCTGGAATGTGTCCAAGGGAAATGGATTTCCCTTACTTAAGTACAGTTGCTTGGATATTCTCACACCAAAAAGGGAAAAAATAAAATAAAATTAAGAATGACTAGTTTTGAAGTTAAATTGAGCTCTAGATTTGTATCTTGGGGAAACCTAACTTCACAAGCTCCCTTCTTTAGAGACAGAGTGTGAGGACTGTACAAGTCTTCATTCTAAACCAGCGTCCTTGAACAAGGTAAGATGATTTGCTGGTCTCGGGGGTTATTTTGGTGCCAGTTGTGCAGATCTGGTTCTTCCTTGTCCTCTGTAGCTAATTGTCCCTTGAATACCTCAGGTATGAACCTTATGGAGCCCTGTGTGCACGGTGCAGGGAGCAGCGATCTGATGCGTTGGCTCTGAGTGACTGCAGAGGGATGTCACCAGCCTTGCCTCTGTGCTGGAAGCAGCTAGGTTTGATGTGGAACTATTAAGTCGTGGGCAATTCGTAAGAAATCGGCGATTTTAACTGGAAGGGTTGATACTCCCATGGAAACTGCTCTTTTTTCTCACCAGGGTAATTTGATTTCCCTTTCTTTATGATTATTTCACCGAATCTCTTCCACTGACTCATCTTGACCTCTCAAGGACTTGGGATTACAGCTCTCCTTGCCCCTTAATAAATCTTCCTGTGGGTATGAACAATAGGGGAGAAGTAGCCAAGACAGCTTGGACCATTAGAGTGATCACCTGTCGTATTTTATCACCAGTAATTTTTCTTAAGCCTAGCTGCTGTTGTTTGTCCTTTTATTGCTCCCAGAGTACAAATATAATCAGTGGTTTGGAAGATTTTCAGGGATGGTGGCTGTATTGAGTAGGAACATCCTGCTTGCTTCAGGTTCCCATATAGGCTAAGTGGGACATCTTTTTGGCAGATGTCGTTTTACAAATGCAAAGGGATTAATAGTGAATGGAGTCTCTCTGTGTGTAGCTTTCCTGTTGCTTCTTTTCAGAAAACAAATCTGCAAATAACAGCTTCGTTGTGTCGTGCCTGGGGTCCTTGTAGATTATTAAACCAGAACTAATATCCTTTCTGATTCCTGCCATTTTAGGGTGCAGGCAGCCAGACTTGGTGCACATTCTGCTTTCTACAACTTAACCTAATGGTGTTAATGATCTGTTCAGCATAATTTGAAGTGCACTGTGTTATAGCAGAGGCAAAACAGACTGAGCTGTTCTGTGTGGTGACACATCTTAATAAATCCTTATTGTCTTTTCACTTCGATTTTTATTTTTAAGTACATATACCTAAGCAGGAAACATACAATAAGTCATCTTTGCCCAGTGAATCTGTTAATCAAAAGCTGTGGTCATAGGTCAGCAATTATCAGTGGCAATTTCTTGGGAGCTGTATGGCTTGGGGCACGTGTACAAAGTGTTCAGGCTGATGCAATAAATCTCAGAGGGCTGGGGAGGCTTCTCCCATGCTATGATTACTGCCAGGCAATAGTCTGTCCATCTCAACTTGTATACTGAGTTCAGTCTTGTTCATCTCCTTGTTTACTTGGTGATGCTTAAAAAATTTTGAGCTGAATAACTCAAGTGACATGTTTCATTGTGGAAGAATGGTTTTGATAAATGCAGCAGTGCAAGGATGTGGGGCCTGGTGTGGTTTTGACCTCAGGGAGGAAGAACATCAGTGCTTGGCCTTGTGCCTCCATAAAACACACGTCCACTTCAAGACAATTATATTTGTGTTCCAGGCAAAAGGAAAAGCAGTAATTTCCAACTAACTAAATGCTTCTTTGGAGCATTCCCCACTGCTATTATAGCTGCACTTGCAGCTCGACCCTAATGCAGGGCAGCTGCCTGCCAGCACTTAACATGAAATCTTCACAAACAACTCTTTTCATGAATAAGTTTGTGTTTGGTACAGTTGAGCCAGAAAGTTTCCCTCTGAGGTTTTCTCCATCTCTTTGTTCTCCTTCTCCTCAGTCAGCCTTGAGTCGTGTTCCTATTTGGCAATTCTGCTTCCATCTCAAATGGAACAGATGATTACTCCTTAGCATTGGGTATTTGCTAAATATGTTTCAAGTAATTCCACCCTAGGAACCGGGGGAACGTCTGCAGAGACTGATGGTGTAATTAAAAAAAAAAACAACAGCACAGTAGTGTCGCACACCAGCAGTTCAAAACACTGCAGTAAAAAGAGGGCAGTGAAAGTGAGCCCTGGGATTGAGAGCTGGCTGGGTCTGGTGCAGCATAGCCTGGTAGCAGGCTGTGCCAGGCCATACCCAGCCATACCAGCGTGTGCTGCTCTGTGCCCAGCCATATCAGGCATCGGGTGCCACCACCTGCCCTTCAAAGAAAGGCTCTGCTTCTCTGCTTCTCCCTTCCCTCGGTCTGCCTGTCTGTCACAGGACTGGGATACTTCAGCTCTCTGCTAAGACGTGGCAGGGCTTGATTGTTTTGAATTTTTTTAACAGAGAAATGATAGCACGAAGCTAAAGCAATGGCAGGAAACAGGAGACTGGGAATTGAATTGATGGCTACGTCACAGAGTACTTGGTGACCCTGGGCAACTCATTTGGCTGGTTTGTGCCATGGTACTCAGTTGTAAAACAGGCAAATCTTATTTTTCACACAGCCGGTTTAGTTCTGGCTTGGATTTGTCATGTCTCTGTGCAGGACTGTATCTTGGCTCGGCTTCAGTTCCTCATGCTGCCTGGGACCTGGATGCAGCTCTTCTGCGTTGTCTGAAGAGCAAACCGTTACACAGAGGCTGAAGAACTTGGGTCTCGCTTTGCTGCCGTTTCAGTTTGTAGAAGTTTTCCCTCTGTATTAACAGAAGACTTTGTCCATCTTTGTTGGAAAGTGTTTGAGAAGCATAAAAAATGAGCCTGCTTCTGTGATGAGCTGTGCATAAAATCTCCCGCGCCGCCTTTCCTCCCTTTCGATAGTTCTCCATGACCACCCTGCAATAAGCTCTCAACACTTTTCTAAAGCCCCTTTATTTTTTGAGTATTATTTACTTCTCCCAGGCTTTTCTCAAGTTCAGAGCAGTGTGCTTAATCAAATTAGACTTTCATGCATGCTGATGACCATGGTAAGTGTATTTAATTATAAAGACCAGCTTCTTTGCTGGCAGTGGCTTCCCGACTTATTCCCGACTCAATATGTTCCAAGACAATATTTTATTTACAGAAGCTGCATAAATAATTCACTCTGCTTTTGTATTTTCTGGCTATCTAAATGAAAGCCACCTCTTGAATATTTTTCAGTGGGTGCTTTTGTGTCAGGGGACTCCTTTTTCTGCCTGTATGTTTTATGATGATTTTTCATTTAGTCAGAACGTTGCTTTTTTCCAAGTTTGGAAAAAGAATCACTTATTGACCTGACTTTTATTGCTGCTCTGAGCCAAAAATCACCCATAAATTGAGCATCCTCTAACTTTTATCTGAATGAAACGCTGTAAATTTTATTAAACATTTTATCATTTCTCCCTCTTGGAGTGTCATCAAACACAGAGGAATAGTTCCATTTTTGTATTAAATACTCTGGTTAAGTTCTTTATCAAGCTGTATTTTAAATGAGTTTGGTTAAATGGTTCTTTATAGTGGCTGGCAAGGCAGAGTGGTTTAGCACTGACCTTTTATCTCCAGAGACCTCGAGGCCCATCCTTGTGGTGCAGATAAGGCAGCTCTGCACCTCTGAAGCAGTCTGGAGTGACATTCAGCTGGCCTCAGAGGACCCGCAGCAGAATCCTTTACAGCTTGAGAGGGCTGCATAGAGACTTAAGAAAATTTCTTCCTCATCGTGGCAGTGAACCACTATAGGGCAAAATGCTGGATGGAAAACTCTCTTGACTTCAGCTCAGGGACCGTGTCTTGTACCAATTTCCTGCTTCAGGTTGCAGGCAGTCAGTCTGTGGTTGAACCCAGCCAAGTCCAGCAAGTACTGGCTGTGTCACAGGGACGTGCGTTTTGATCCAAGTGTGCCGTGCCTGCTCACTGCCTCCTGGCATGGCCAGACCTGCAGCCTCGGGCTGTGGCTCTAAGTCCAGAACTATCTGTTGGTTTTTATTGCTTTGCATGTCGTGGATTTGTTTCTTGGACCCAGTTGAGCATTCTCTGGTGGTGTTGAGGGTTCTTGGCATCCAGACCAGACTCCACTTCTGAGTTTTGCAATGTCTGTAGAAAGAGCACATGCTTGTGTTGGAACATTTACAGCACAGACCTGCAGAGGTGATGTGCAAAGGTTTCTCACATGCATAGAAAACTTGGGTGATCATAAGAAAAATCAACCTTAGAGTCTCCATGTTTTGAATATCCACCTTGCTGGGAATTTGATCTCCTGCAATTGTCTTCACAGCCCAGTGGCTTGCATGAAAAGAGAGTTACTTTCAGGATTTTCTTTGGGGGAAGTTATTTCAGTAATGTAGAAATAGAAAAACTTCAAGAATGAACGGGAATTGCCTAGCAGAGCAAAACACGCCTTCAACAATCTCAGGGGGGATGCAGTATAACTAGCAGAGATGCATGAACATGATTCTTACTGTTGAATGCCATTGTGTGGATAAGTGCATTTGTTGCAGAACAGGCAGGTAGCAATGTGTCTCTGAGAAGCCTCTCAAACCTTTGGCAGCTTCCATGGTGAGCTGTCTTTATTCTAACGTTTGAATAAGCTCTGCTGCGATTTAAGAGCCGGGTGCTGAATTTTATGTGGTTTAGTGTTACTCGTGAAGAAACTTCTACCATTTTCTTCCCTCTCCAATGTCAGCTACAGAAGTTACGCATGCAAGCATAGCAGAATTGCCTCAGATGACACTGCAGTAGGTGAACATTTGCTGTGAAAGGACTGTGTGTGGGAGCAATGGGATTTATACCGTGCTGATATAGCAGCATATCACAGCGGCTGGACAAAGCCCCAGATCTGCAAACCTAGAAGTCTGAGGGAAGTTTGGATCCTTTGGCTTCTTTCCTTCAGTTTGCTGTCTGTGCATTTTTCTGTGCTGAACTCTGCTGAAGTCAGCTGTGGTGGCAGTGCTGTGCCTTCCTCTAGCAGCAGCTACAGACTCAGGGCTTTAGTGGCCAATCTCTAATTTGAAGGAAAAAAAAAAGAAAGAAAAGCAGGAACTTGACTTACTGAACAGTCTCAATGAACTCTCTAGGTGTCATTGTAATAACTTCTGTTGCATTATATTTGGAATTTCATTATGCTCTCCTCTGGTACTTATTCACCTAGACAGAGAGGGTATTAGGGCCAACTTGTCAGGCAGCTGCAGTAATGCAGTACTTCTGCCTTTCTTTGGAGAGCTTTATAGAATGAGGGAAAAGGTGGGAGTGCAGCTGCTGAGGGCTTTGTGATGCTCCATACTCTTAAGTGCTTTTTGTGTATTTCTCTATTTCACAGTTTGTATGAGATTTTATAGATAAGAGACTAATTTTGTTGCTTTTTAATTATTTTTTTTGGCTTAATTTGTTTTGTCTGCTTATGCAACCAGGTGATTTAAATGGTCCACAAGTGAGAGATACCTTGGGGACAAAACTTAGTTTTATGCTTCATATTATTCAGGCTCTAAAGCTCAAAGTAATTGAATCTCTACTCATAGAAACCAAGATGGAGTACTTTTATTTTAAATTTAAGTGTCTATATGAACATGATGCCTCAGGGCTTTGCTTGATTTATCATATACGTGATCTGAAGGGTGCCTTAGTGGCTTCAGCAGAACCCTTTTCATTACGTTAGTCCTCTGGAAAAAAATATGCAGCCAGTAATTCTTTTCTTTCCATACAATAATATTGTTAATGCTCTTTTCTGTCATGATCCTGTATAATGCTATCAGCCAGCAGCTGTTCTGTACCTCAGACACACTGCAGAACACCGTGCAGTGTTGGTTCCCCCAGGCTCTGATGATAACCCCTGGCAGCTTCTCCTCTCCTTGTGTGTCTGTGTCCTTTCTTTGCCATCGCTCAGCCAGGTGCCCTTGTAGAATCATAGAATCACAAGGTTGGAAACGACCTACAAGATCATCCAGTCCAACCGCCTCCTCATCACCATTGCCACCACTAGCACTAAGCCATATCACACAGCATGTCGTCCAGATGCCTCTTGAACACTGCCAGGGAAGGCGACTCCACCACCTCTCAGCCAATGGCCCTGATGGAGAGGAGCTCCTGGAGTCCACTCATGTCAGACCTCCGTTCTTCTGAAGCCTACGTGGTATTACTGGAAGCAGTGGGACGGCTGCCTTCACTGCAGAGCCTCTTTGGTATGAAAGGCAGATATTGAGGGTCTGTGTGGGGCCTCGTTGATCTCCGGGGGGCTTTGCCCAGGTTTGGGGCCAACTGATCAGATTCCCAGCTGTGGTTTAGCTGCCTCTTGCCAGAGTGCAAGTTTAGAGATGAGATGTGTGGTGAGTGCTCTTGTTCTTCCCACAGTCCTGAGGCTGCGCAGGCTGAGCCTGTTGCCCTAGCAGTGAGCAGTGGGCTGGACACGTGCTGCCAGCTGGCAGGCGGTGCCATGGTTCATGGGCCTCAGGTATTCCCTGCACTGTGAGATCAAAATGCATGTTTTTAAATGAAAACATGGTGGGTGAGAAGGAGTGATCAAAGTCCTCAAGATGCTCTGGTGGGGACCAGAGCGAATAGTACCTTGTAAAGCCATCCAGTTCAGTTTTTACTTCTGAGACCCAAAACAAAGCTTAAAAGCTGCAGAACTGGTCACTCGAATGTGAGAGCCAGCTCAGCCCTTACTGTGATGAGATTTGATGAGCCTGAACTTTCCCGTGAGGATCACTTGCCTCTTCCACTGCGTGGATGGGCAGCAGCCCGTCCTTTGCAAGGCATGCCAGAGTTGGCATTGGGACTGAGCACAGCTTTGAGTGGTGATTTCATAAAGGCAGTAGTTCTTGTACTGTAACCTGATGGTGAGACCATACTGTTCCTCAAAGAACTGTGTTGTCTTTCTCAGGGAGCAGGAGCAAATTTGCTACGCGTTTGGATGGGCTTTTTGGAGATGCAGTGTGTTTGGGAGTTAGAAGGGGTTAAGAGCTTCAAGGGGCACTTTTTATTGAGAGCTTATTTTTGTCTGTCTGGCAAAGACAGTGGGCAGAATCATCTGCTGCAGGGGCTAATAAGCCTCTCACCTTCCACAGAAACGCAGCAGATATCATTCAATTTTATTTAAATTCTTTCCTCTTACAGATTCTTCTTGAGAATCTACCGAGATGTGAGCTGGTCTCCTTGTATGTGTAAAAGGCAGGAGTTCTTTGGCACAGCATATAGTCCAAGATTTTTTTAAGAATAATTTTTCTATGGGCTCTGTAGAAGAACATTTTGCATTTTGTATAGAAGTGGCAAGAAAATTGGATTTAAAATTGTTCAAATTGTTTGACAGTGGCATTTTCATTGCTGGCACTTAGATAGCAGTGTAATAGATCCCTTACAAAAATTTAAGATAGTGAGACTTAGCTGTAGGCAGGATAGTAATAACACTTCTTTTGTCATTTATCTGTATGGATGAAAAATGCTCGTGCTTTAAGGAGTTATAATTTTGCATATTTGCTGGTAAACATTTATCCAGACCGCTTTTCAAGCTGTGTGCAGGATTCCACATCTGTGAGCATATGAAGTAATTCATGTTTTTGTCTTCTCTTTACAAAGTTGCTTTCCAAATTCTGTTCAGATTTCTATCAGAGGAGCGTGTTGGGGCCAGTACATTCTGATGATGAGGGATCTAATCCTGTTCCAAGTGCTGGTTAATGCTGATACCTGCAAGCACAGGCCCTGTAGGTGTGCAGGGCAGTGTGTGTACACAGCTTTTAATGGGCAGAAGCAAATGCTAACGTTTGAAAGATCAGGTCTGAAGATGGCATTTTAATTGAAGTCTTTTTCTGTGTGTGGCACAACTGGAGAGCAACCGGCTACAGATTATCCCACACAGCCTATTCTTATCTCTTTGGGCTTTCCTCTCCTTCATATTTGTGTAATTCCATGTGTTACCTAAATGCACTGAATACCTCAGAAGAATGTTTGTTTTTACTGCGACTGCTATTTCATTTCCATGTGCTTGTTTCCTCGGGAGCCACACAGTAGCAGCTGGGCACAGTGTGTACTTCCATCCAATTACAAGGGCTATGTGTGGCTTTAAGTCATGAGGAAACAAACAGTTTGTTTACCATTTCCATGAGAATCATCTTTTCCATTGAGAACAAATGTAATGGATCAAGCTAGGAATAGGCCTCTCATGCCTAAATAAACAAAACAAAACTTAGGTGCTTAAGGAAGACCTTTGGACAATCATTTAGGAGACAGCTCTGCCAACATAATAGATGGAAAAAATTAGGAAAGAAATGGAAATCCTGTCAATTAAGGAGTCATTATTGTGTTTGGAATGAGTGAGATTAATGAAAAAAATTAAAACCCACCTTTTCATTATTTATTTGAGCTTTTCACTTTGCTTTGAGTTCAAGTCCCAGCTCTGAGCTCCAGGAAGGTGTGTTCATCCACGTTTATCGGTCAGCACAGAGTTGTTATAGAAAGGTAAAATTAGTTACCAGGATTAGATTGCAAATGCCAAACTTGTCCATTTTGATGTAGGGATCTGTGGAGCTGACTCAGAAGCGAGACAGATGGTCTTTGCAGACCTTCACGCCTACTTTCTTAGTTTATTTGTGACATCTGTGAGCTGGGCATCGCTGCATTAGGTAACCTGTTGGTAAGAAATGGTGGTGGCTGCTTGGGATGAGCAACAGGGAAAGAGCATGGTGGAAAGGAACGGATAGTAAGCGTGGGATGAAGAAGTTGATAGATGAGTGTGACCTGATCTGAGTCAACAGGGAGGTCTGTGGCAGAGCAGGGAACTGCTTCAGATTTTGTGAGCTCCAGAATTTGATGATCTCTTCTGGCACTTTCTTTTTTCTTTTCTTCTTCTCCTTTTTCTTAATTGTTATTGTTTCTTGGCCAATTTTCTTTGGCTTGGCAGCATCCCAGTTGTCCTTTGACAGGCATCTAAGAAATGAATAAGAAATTACATAATGGAAAAAGCAGTCAACCATTTCAGTGACAATAAAAAAAGGTGTAAAAAAGAAGGAAGAAAAAAAAACCAGCAAAAAAAAAAAAATCCTCTCCTATAATAAAAACATCATTATTCATGAGCCACAACTAAACTTTTCTTTTTAACATCTGAAGAAAGGAAATAGGATCAGAAGTGCAATGCAAAATGACAAGTGTTTCATTTGTTATTGGTTCCAGCTAATAAATATGAGTATTGCTGTGAGCCTCTTTCAGACTGGTGGGCATAACAACAGAAATTCCATTCAAGCTAAATGAGGGAGCAGTTAAAAACATCTTTGTTTAGTGAGGGCTGAAACACTGAGGCTGCTGCCAAAAGCATGGAGTGGTAAAGCACAGCAGATAAATTAGTCTGCTTGGACTGAGGCATTTGCTTGGATTAATAAGGCAAAGTGAGAATTTGGGTGCTGGGAATAAGGAGCAGCACCAGGAAAAGTGGAGGGCATGGTCAGAACAAGCATTATAACCATTGGCATTGAGTATGGCCACGAGTGATGAGATGAGACATTCGTTTAAAAGGAAAAGGAAAGAAACTGTAACATCAAGACTGCATAAAGGAAGGTCTTGTCTCTGTCATCTGTTTCTCTTTTCAATGTAAATAACAGCTCAGGTTTGCCTCAGTGCTGAGGTTAAAAGCGAAGTAGTGAGCTACATCTTTTGGGCTGGATTCTCAGCCAGTGCAGGTTTAACAGAACTTTGTGTTTTTGACCCTTAATAAGGACAAGAAGTGCAGAAGGTGAGCAGATTGTCTGGGACAAATGAGATGTCATTTGACACAGAATGGTTTCCAATTTTGATATATTTTGCTGGCAAAAAAAAAAAAAAAAAAAAAAAAGATGGTTGGATGGAAATAGTACTGGAAAGAGCTAACATTTATCCCTCATCTGACCAGACTGCAGAAAACAAGATAATTATAGATGTGTGGGGGTTGAGGAACCTTCTGAACTTTGCCATTTCTCCATAAACGTTGAGCTCACTGAGACTCATCCAAGCTCTGGCTGGAAGTAAACAGTGGGAATTCACAGTCCTGGTGAGGCTGAAGTGTAAAAGGTGCTTCTGTGGCTTGTTTTCAGTTCTCACATGGGGAGATTAAAATGGGGCGTATGGTCCCCAGCTCACACCCATATACCATGGCTATGATGAGTCCCACTGCTGAGCTTGGATGTTTTGATTTTTTGCAGGCAACTGCTGTTGGAAATGAACACCCTGGTGTGTGCTTAGAGATGTTTTTGTGTCTTTTAAAATGTTTTGAAATATTTCTTAATTTTCCTTGGCACTGACGGGAGGAAACCTTGCTGGCAGCCTCAGCTGGAAAGGACTGCTTATGGAGCTGAACTTCTTACCCCCAGCAGCAGGAGATGGTGCTGTGTGGTGGAAGTCCATTATAAATAGTTCCCATATGTTCCATGTACTGCTTTCCCTTGAGTCTCAAAATACGTGCCAAATGCCAAGGGAAAAAACCCTCATTTCAGCTGTAACACCCCTTTGGTTTTACACACTGCATCTGTCATCTGTATGGGAAGGCAGATGAAAAACCTGAGCATCTCCCTAATTTTTCTCCTTTTGGCTATTTACGGTATGAAGAAACCATGCATCACTTCATTGAATTCACATCAGTGAGATGGTCTGGTAGCATCCTACAGGGAGCATTTCCAGTGGGGAAAAGAACACAGGAGGAAGTATGGAGATGTATTTACAGCCAAATGAGAGAATGATATTCATGTTTGGTTTCTGAGGCTAAGAAGTTCTGTTTGACCCAGGCTCTTTCTCCTTGTTGATTCTATGCCTATGTGTAGGTGTATAAAAATCCATAAATAAACATAATATTAAAAAAAAATACAAAAAAGCCCAACATGCAGCAAAGATAGCTATTCTGCAATGTCAGGCCTGCAGCTAACCACATCGAGGGAAAGGTTGGTTTTCCTCATCTTTCTCATTTGTAGCCACAGAAGAGCAACTGTTCTGCTTCTATGGGGCAGAATGTTTGGTAAGGCTTTGTTTATTATAAACATGATATGTTGATTTCAAACAGTGTTGCAACATTCAATGCCACTCAAATTCAGTAAATAAAACAGTGGGAAGTTACCTAGCTGGTGGTTTGCTGGCAGATTTTAGTTTGTTGGTTGCTCTTTCACTCTGCTTTAGCAGCTATAAATCCCCACCCCCCTAAAAAAAAAAAAAAAAAAGACAAAAAACAGTTCCAAAGCCATGAAGCATATCTGCAGGGTATGCAATTAGCTCCAAGCTGCAGAGAGACCCTCAGAGAAGGTGCTGTGCAGCTTACCCTTCACTGTAGTCCCTTCTCCCTCAGTATGTGCCATGGGGGAGCACTCACAGAGATGTGTATGGAGGAGAGCATCGTCCTTTCGCACAAGCTCACCCACTGAGCAAGATCTGACAGAAAACAATGCTTAGATTTGCCTGCAGAGTTCCATCTCAATCAGAAAATCTTCCTGTGCATTTAGCATTCTACTCATCGTTATTTGCTTCACTGAACATTTGAGTTTTGGGGAATAGGGAGCTAAAATAAGCTCCGCTCTGACTTTAACCATCAAAGTCTGTTGAAATGAAGCTGTCTTGTCAGCAGACCTACTTGGTTAACTCAAGCTAACTTTCTGTCCATTTACAGCATGATCTGTGGTGTCACTGAAGCACAGCCATGATGCCTGTTCTTGTGAACATCCTGGAGATCTTGAAAGCTTCAGTGCTCCTCAGAGGAATGCATTCTGGAAGGCAGGCTTGTTTGGTGAAGAGCTGCTCTGTGTCTCAGGGTTTATGCTTAACTTTCCAGTGCATCTTGTAAGGGAATGCACAGAGAGCCATGACTGCCTTGCCTCAGCTCAACAGGTTGTGTCTTGCTGGCTGACATGGCTTGCGCCTAATCTGCGTGCTGGTTGAAAATATGAAGTAAGATGCATTAGCTGACATCAGTAGGGTATGAACTTGGGGTGAGTGTCACGTAGGAGTCATCCTCTGTCCTGAAGTTTACTTTGCTTTACCTAAATCAGAAAATCGGTGATTTTTATTTTTGAAATAGCATATTATAAAGGCCTCACTAAAGTCTTCCTGCAGAACTGAAGTGCCGCTGAGATGAGAAACACATTCTTTAACAGCCTGAAATGTTAACTGCTGTTGGCTATTTTGATATATTTTTATACTTACTTTCTCCTACTGCAGGTACAATTTGAAAGATGCTAATCCACACTGCAAATTCTGTTCTTGCATTTCTTTAATAGCTATCCTCATTGGAGCATTCCTCATTCCACTGCTCATAGTAAGGTATGAAGGATGGTGCTAAAGGACCACAGGGAGGCTGTCCTTGTTTTAATGTCTGAAATTCAGGTGGTAACTTTAACCTCACATGGGGAAAAAAAATGTTGCGTAGCATCTGACTGCTGACAACAAACAGCTGGGATAGGTTTGGTGGTTGAACAAGCTTGTTAAACCAGCATTTCTGCCTAAGAAATTGCATTGAATGTTTTACTTTGATTTATGATGAGATAGGAAATGTGTGGGGACATTTGTAAATTAGAAAAATGCTGTGATTTAGCTCGATCTGCTTTCTGATCAGTTGTTGGCTTGTCCTGATGAGTTTATAATGCACAAACCCTTCTTACAAATGCTCCCCTCGTTTTTCATGTGTTATTGACACTGTTTCCAAAGTGCTCTCTGCAAATCCCATTAAATCACCTCCTATGTGCTAACATTCTTTTTCTTGATCTCCTGACCTTTTTCAAGCAATTTAAAAAGACACTCGTATACTTCTCTTTGGCTGCATTTCTCCGTTGGTAAGAATTTTGAGTGCTCTTCTAACACTTTTCAACTTCAAAGCTCTTCAGAAATGAAGGGTCTGGTCCAAAGGCTCTGTTGAAGTAAATGAACAGTCTTTCTGCTAGCTTCACAGGGGCATCAACTCTAAATTGTGCTCCTATTCTTGTCGTTTTCCCCAGTCTGTTCTCTAAAGCCTTGCTGTCTTTTCCACCTGCTGAAGTTTTAGGCTCCTGGTAGCAGATACTCTCACTGTTCTCCCATTTGGCCATGGTGTAATGAGCTTGTTTCTGACAGCAGCTTTCTGAGAGATGCTCAGAACTGGGGTGTAAATACAATCTCAGCAGCAGGCCTTTGTAACTAAAAGATGTCTTTACGCGTGAGCACTAGCCTGATACAGTAATTTCTCTTGATGAGATGGCACTGAGGCCCCTATTTTGGTAAGAAAACAAGCTCTCCTTCGAGTTTCACGGTTGTTCCATGATGGTTTCCTTAAGGCCCTCCCATGAGTAGGTAACTCCTCCTTTTCCCCTATCAACAAACTGTGTAATTTGACTTCTTTAAGGACTAAAGGAGACATTATCCTTGTAATGCTGTGTCACGGAGCCTGAAAGCCCGCTGGCATCTTGACTGGCATTGTGCAACGAGATAAGTGGAGGCTGTTCAGTTAACAGCACTGCTTGAGCTGCAACAGTGCCTCTGCTTTAGCATTATATCTCCTGGTTTTCCTGCTTTTGCCATGTTGCTGCTTCCTTTGTGGCAAATTTTGCTTTTCCTGTGCTGGCAAAATGTTCCAGCTTTAGGAACTTCACCTGGTCACATTCTCTTTCCCTCCTCTGTCACAGGGGCTTTGTTTTTGTTTCATCAGCTTTCCTATCTGTTCATTTGCTTATTTATTCACTCCCAGTTTTTGTTTTTGTCTTCTTCCTGGAGGAAACCCTGCTTCTGTGGAGGCAGCCTGCATTGTCAGCCAACGCCATGCAGGCAGGTCGTCAGGAGGGACTGCTGATACCAGAACAGTCCTCTGTCAGTCTTTCACTGCTGTGCTGCTGCCGTTGTCATTGTTGCTTTTGCTGCAAGTCAGCTGGAGCTGTTTAGATCACGGTGTGGCACAAGGTGACAGTCAGTGTTTGCAGCTTACAGGTCAGAGAGCTTCCGTTCTGATTCACCTTGCTGCTGCTGGGGTTTTAGTGCACCACCAAACATGCCTCCAACACAGTGCACAAGCAGCGCTTTTGGGTGCCTGTGTCAGCTTCTATTCCTACCACTCGTAGGCTCTTCAGCACTCCGTTTATCTGTCTGTTCATTAGGTTGAGGCTTGCATTAGGTTAGCTCTCAGTTCTGTTTATTCTAGCACTTGACTTTCTGGACCCTACTCAATTCACATTTTCCTTTCTTCTTGAGCAGCACAGCCACTTAGATCTGGTACAGCAAATGTTTGTAAACCGTCCTTGTATTGCCATTGCAATTAGATGGTGCTGCATCTGAATTACCTCTATTTCTCTATATTTAATGTAAGCAGAATAGATTCTGCTGAGGCAGCCAGATTGCCTCTTGAAAAAAAAAATAAAATAAAAGAGAAAAGAGTATAAGAATATTTCACTAAAGAGGCCTATTATAAAAAATTCTCACTTATTTGTAAAACACAGAGCTCTATGAGAGGCTGAGGTGCTTGGAAAGAGTTTAATGCGGTATTTTGGTTTCTTGCAGCTGCCAGCTGTTTAAGGCCTGTGAGTGGACAGCTGGTCACTGTACATTTGTTCTTTGGTAGCTGAGGCTGGCAGGGAAATAATCTGCATGTGAAGATGGAAGTTATGGTGTAATTTTTGGATGCTGAATTGTCATAGACTGTGGATGTGTTTTACAGCCTTCACCTTTTCTCTAATTCATCATAATGATTAATCTCAAAAGCTATACATCTCATTCCCTGTTCCTTGAGACTCTACCAAAGAAACAGGAATTTTTTTGAAGGTAATTTTCTTCCAAGAAACGACACAAGCCATTCCCTTTTGGACTTTGTTGCAGGCAGACATTTTTTACCCTGGTAATTTCCACAGCAATTTGAAGTTTTCGTAATAGAAAAATGAAAGCAATTAGTTTTCTGATTAAATTCACCTTGGCATCAAGGAGCAGGTGAATGTTTTCAGCTTTCACATGCATTCAGTTGAAATGGACCTGGTAGAACAATGGAAGAAGCCTTCATGTAAAAAAATAATAAAAAGATAATTGTCTCTTGTATGTTCTTAATAACTGCCTTGGGTTACTACTTCCTTTGAGGAAACACTGTCTGATACTGGTGTCATTGGCCTGCAGGGCTCACTGTGTGTGTTAGATACGATTTGTTTGGTTTTGCCCACTTTGAGTTGATGACTGGCGTTGCATTTCCATACGTCCTGTAACTGATACCCTTGCCAACATCACTGTTGTAAGGCACTGGCTTTATGGTGTGTAGTTCTATGCAGACTTGAGCAAGAATTACCTGTGATATTATGGAGGGTTAATAGGATGAGAGGCAGTATTGTGTGTCAGATCATACCTGGAATAAGAGGTGTGTCCAGCAGCACTGACAGGGTGGCTCTCTGTGCTCTGAAACACTCTTTTTACCAGCAATTATTGGCTCTCCCTTCTCTCTGGGGGAACAGCAGGATGATGAATGTCCTGTCACAGTCCCAAATGTGAATGTGTCTCTACATGTCTAGTGAAAAGATGTATGTAATCTGGTGTCTACCTTTCCACTGACCTTGTCAACCTCTCCTCCAGGGCTGCTGACCCATGAAAAGGATGTGAACAGGAAATTTCAGGCTCTTGACTTCTGTGCAGGTGTATTATCCATGTTAAAGCCTATTCTTACAGTGTGGTACGTCTAAGATGGGGAGCAGTAATGGTTTGACCTGTAACAGAGGTAATGGCTGGTAAGATCTTGGCAACATCATTGTGTTCGAGTGAGTGATGACCAAGTATGTAACACTGAGTGAGAGGCACTGACTTGAACTGCAGCCCTTGTTCCTTCAGTGTTTTATTAGGCCGAATTTCCTTTTCTCCAACATCAGCCTTCTGCTTGCGTTCCCTTGTATGAAAACTGATTTTTCCCTGTTAAAAGAGCTTATCATTTCCACTGGCTGGGAGACAACTGGCCGTTGATGCACAGAACGCGAAGAGGAGGTTGCCCTTGTGGACTGAAAAGGAAAGAGAGAGATGCTAATTTTTAGAAAAACGTTTCATTTAATCGGCACAACTTTGGAAGTTAAAACAGGCCAGGTGGTTGTTGTTAGGTCATAGCTAGAGAAAAAGCCCCTGCTCCTTGTTTAGTATTTGGAAGTTAATGGTATTCGTATACATGTAAACCTGACTGACTGGTTGAAGTAAACTTTTGAAGGACAGGATGCTCTGGGGCATCGAATGAATGGAGAGTTTGCTGGGAGTCTGAGTCACTGAAGAAGGAAGCCTTGCTTCTGGAAACTTCTGTTCTTTTCAAAGTGTATTTGTCTAATAAAAACAGACCAACTTCCTACTGACTGCCCTACTTCTCCTGCCATTTGTCTGTGGTGTGAAGGGTATGACCGCAGGCTGTTCTGCTGGCACTCTTCACCTACGGTTGTTTGTTAATATTTAGGTAAAATTTTCTTTGTTTGGGCTCAAGTCAAACTGAGGAGTAAGGGCAGGCATTTCTTTTTCAGTGACTTGTATGATTACTCCTGAAATTTTGTGCCATTTCTGAACACGTGTGGATATAGTGGCATGCTTGATAGAGGAATGAAAAAGTCATCTCATCTCGTCACGCGTTTCTTGCTTTGTTGAAAATAGCCCTTCTCTGTAATCCAGCTTTACCTGGGGCGTACTGCTTCCCGAGAGAGCATCTCGTCCACCATCTGACGTGTGATTTTGTGGGGTCGTGTGTGAAACAACCCCGCAGAACACATCTGACCTGTTAGGATGTGATGTGACAGAAGTCTTAACAGTTGCTACTTTTTTGCTGCCGTGCAGGGATTTTGAGGGCACTTTACCTGCCTTCCCCGTGAAGCAGCAGTTTAGCCTGCTTGCTGACAGCACGTATTACTTTGGGGATTTTAAACATATCTCTCGTTTCCACCCTACTTGAGAAAATCTGAAGGATTCTTACGAATTTATTTGCAGAGTGATTTTTAGGGATTTTGTTGCGCACCTGTTTCTGCCAAGGGAGGTTGTGTTTGTGTCAGCACATTTATCTCGTGGAAGGTGAGCCAGTGTTCACTGGACAGCATTATACGCCAAAATTTGATTTCAAACTCCTTAAAAATGGTGAGGCAGACGGGCGGAAGGGGAAGCAAAACTGTCCCCCTCAAAAAAACCCAACCTCTGCAGCACCTCTTTTTCAAAATGAATTATATTACTTCCATACTTTTTTTTTCTTTCACAAACTCTTGTGCACTGAGCAACGTGTAACAAAGCTTTGGAAGGAGAAAGCAGCAAAACATAGCAAGCTGTGTGCTTGTGCTGTAAGTTTTCTGCTCCAAATTAAGAACTCTGAAACTCTCCCACTTACAAAACGCTGAACAGGTGTACAGGATCAGTTTTCAACCTAATGGGGAATTATCAAAATGCCCACTTGTTCAGCATCGCTCATTCCAAAAGACATCCTGTTCTGAGGCACATTATAAATTTCAACTGGGACTCACACTGGGTGTTTTTGCAGTGCCTGAAGCAATAGGATATTGCCCCATTACTCTATATGTGACACTGCAGTAAAGATAAAAATTAATATCTTTAACAGGAAAATACAAAGAAACCCTCATATTACTGGCACTATCTGCCTTCAGGGCCTTATGGCTGTATACATTTAGAACAGTGATGTGCAAATGAATATCAAATAATTTCACTACCATCTTTGAACACTTCAAACCATACGTGACTAAGTTTCACTAAAATTTAGACACAAACTCATCCATCAGCTCAGGGTCCTTAGATACTGGGTCCAGGGGTTCTCAAATACACTTGGGCTTTCAATCAATCTTGGCTGAGTTATGACTTTGTAGCAAAACTGCAAATCCAGATGAGCTTTGGGAAAGCTTTGGTTTCACCGTGAACATTTTATTCAAGCCTGAAATCTGATGAGATGAAGCTTAGTGGGGAGGTTTTTCCTCCTGAAGCTTCTGATGAAAGTCATTTACTTGATCTCTTTGCAAAATCCCAATAGATTCTATACTGTAGTGTTCCTTTATTATTGCTCATCTCTCACCTGCAACGCGACTGGAGATGCTGCAGATTGCCTGGAGACTCCCGGCGTCAGAGATGATGCCCTAGGCATCGTTACATGTCTGCTTGTTGAAGTCAGATGGCAAAGGGAAAAACAAGGAAGAAAAGCAAGTGTGGTGTTCTCTTCAGGCAGCAATTGTGCAAGATACTTCAGGGAGTTTGTAAGTGAGAAAACAGGCCTGTGTCTTTAAGCAGTTTAATTGTGTCTGTGTTAATAAAGGATTTGAATGGAGCTAGAGATGGTTATTATGTTTACTGGTCCACTCCTGGATTGTGTTGGTGGAGTGCTTTGGGTGGCTGTAAAGCCTGAATGGCGACTTTCAAGTAGGGGCTTAAACCGGCTTGTCTCCCCTTGGGCTTGAGTGCTGGGGGCTTTGGGGTATGTGGGATGAGGGCATGTCTGCTGCAACTAAAGTATTTTGATAGTTGCTGCAACGTGCGTGTTGAAAAAAGAGCTCTTGGCAAATTTGTTCTTATAGGCTGTGATCTTTGTGCAGCCAGGGTTTGTTCTGGTTTCATCTCCATTTCTGGACAGCCAGTCAGGTGGTAGGTACTGGATATCCCATAGCCAGACACCTATTTCCCTTGATCTGTACAGGCTGGAGAAGGTGAAACTTTGTCTCCTTTTAATTGCAATACTGAGCAGTGCTGGGTCTTGTTCTGTAGTGCGTTGCTGGGCACATTTCTCTTATAATGAGCTCTGTATCAGAAATAGCAAACGTATCACATAACCGGATGCTTCTTTTGAACTTGGCTTCCACTGAATAGCAATGTCTTACAGAATCCAACATGAATGCCTAGAATTTGTATCTGAAGTGACTCTAGGCAATAGTCTTTGAAATACCCCCGCTTTGAAACTTATAATAATGCAGCCGCTTTTTGAGGTCAGCCCATCCTTTGTTGACATCAAGAAGGTGAACAAAGGTGCTGTATTGCGGTGGTTGAATGTGGCTTTAATGAAAAGGAGGAAAGTCGATGATACTTATTATCCTTTGAAATGTCTTTGAGCAAAGTCCTTGGAAACCATATGCAAATAAAGGAACTATTTTATTGAAAGAGCTGCTTTGTGTCGACTGCAGGAAAAAAAAAAAGTGGACAGAGCTGATGTTTATGTCCTTAAGAGTAAATTCTTTGAAACAGTGAACCTGTTCCTAGGGGAAGGTACAATAATCCTAGGTAGGAGCCTGGAAGGTCAAAACAATTTGCAGTATGAAAATCAGCAAGGCTTTGTCAGTGTAAACACTATTTTATGGTAAACTTTCTAACCTTAGCAACTGATTGCTCTGGTGCTCTCAAGTTGTTCTCTGTAATTGTCTCCATTAATACTTTGATCTTTGGCCCTGTGCTCGAAAAGCCTTTTAAATGACCACCCACCCAAAATGTTATTGAGCAAAAGGACTGTTTTTATTTCATATCCTTAGGCCAGAAACACTGGGTTTCCTATGAAGTTTCTTTTCAATGTGAGTTTCTTAGCAGATTTTTTTTTTACATGAGAAACCATTTGAAAATAACTGTAGTTTGTACTTGATAAATTATTAATGTGGTAGCATTTGCTTGTTAAACAGTTCTCTCTCACATTAAAAGAAGTGTTATTCTGCACTATAGCGCAGTGTTATTTTGAGCTCTTTCTTGGAGACAATAAGTCCTTACCAAATTCAAAATGAACGCATGTGATAATCCCCACCTTGTAGCAATCTAAGTGCCATCTCCGCCCACTGATTCATTTCTGTCCACTTTTTTTTTTCTTTTTTGGAGGTTAAAATGAGCTGAAATGTGCTACGATATCTGCATACTTGTTTTCTGTATGTGATTTCCACTCTTTGAGCCTTACTGAAGAGTTTGCACTTCTCACACTTAGCTGCTGGGAACAACTGACTGACATTCATTTGTCTTTGGAAGACATAATGGAAGACCTTCACTTTAAAATGGAGTTTGAAGACCTCTGAAGCTGTAAAGCTAAAACCAACCCAACTGTTAATACCACTGGACTGAAGTCAGCCCTGCAGATAACCAGTAGGACTTCAGTACGAAGCTATAGTCATGTGTTTTGCATAAGGTCACATTAATTACTTGAACGTTAATCCTAAATTAACAAGGCTTATATATGGCAAATGACTTATCTATATTAAAGAGGGCATACATTTCACCCTGCAAAATTAGGATGTTTGAAAGTGATATGCTGTCAATAGAAAGGCTAGGGAAAGAAAAGATCTTATTATACATTTCCTTCCAATGAGTACTTGAAAGTCATCCTTCCTGCTACAAATCCATCAAGTATCACAATATTTTTCTTTAAGCAGAAGTTTCTGTCTTGGCTCTTTTAATCTCTTTTTATGCCATTGGTCCCTACGGCTTCTGTACCCTACATCCAGTTGAACATAGTTAATGCAGATTTGGGCTGTCAGTCCTGAGCTGGAAGGAAGAGAGAGTATCCTCAAAGGCGAGCTTCCTCTCTAATCTGCCTTTGTAGTTGGAGGCTGAGTGCGGGCAGGTAAGGACAGTACTGAGGGATGGATTTCAGGAGCAGGAACACAGTTCCTTTACTTCTGTTTTTGGGAGAAGTGTATGGAGACCGCGGTAGGTCACCCTGCTGTGGAGCCATAAGGAACTGGAAGGTTTATGGCCTAGCTGAGCACGAGCTCAAGTTCAGAATGAAGGCATAATGATTGCGTGTCTGACGGATGGAAGCTCAGAGCAGCGGTCCTGATGGAGACTTCACTTGTAACTCAGGATTTGGCCTCTTTCACCTGGTAAAGCAGAGGTCTGGGAGAACTACGTCTTATCATTAAGAACAACACAGGCAGAAACAGCGGAGAAGACCTCAGTGGCGTAAGGGTGGGTGGGTGGGTGCTGTCATGCATTTGGGTTTGTAATTAGAAGAGTTTTTCACAGACCAGTGGAGCAGCGACTTCTGCAGCAGTCTTCTAGAGAAATAGCCTGGGTGAAAAACCAAGCTTTCAACTTTTATTAAAGCTGTCTGGAGTTGAGATGAGCTTCCCGTTGTAAAGGTGAACTTGCACGTGATTTAATAAGTTACTGGAACACTTCTAAGCCAGAATGCTAGAATTGTGTGGCATCACTTGTAAATTGTTGTCATGGTTATTACTTGTTACCGTTGTATCCAAGTGAGGTCAGCACCCTATTGGCTCGATGTGCTGACAATGCAAAGAGCACTGCTGCCTTGGATTTCTTTAATTAGGCAAGACAGAACAAAGGTAGCAAGGAAAACAGCAGCAAAGAGAAACAAGGAAGTGAAGTGATTTGCCCAAGGTCACCCAGCACTCCTCATTTGTGTCTCCTGGTGCGCACGTTTTTCTCTTCCTGGAATAAAAAAGGTGAATTCTGCAAGGCTTGTCTTGTTTGTTATGAGTAGTCAGGTGAGAATCCTTATCTTGCAGTTTCAGGAGCTGCTGGTCTGATGCTACTTCTGTGAAAGAAGCATTTTCCTTAACACATAACAGACTCTATAAAAGGTGAAGTGAAAAATGGTTGGGATACTGTAACATGCACAATTAAATCCAGCACTGAACAATAGGAGGCAGAGAATTTGCTGAACGGTGGGAAACTTCCCCTCTTGTTTTCGTGCATTTGAAGCACTAACAAAGCTTGTCCTATCTGCCAAATAATTAGCACCAACTGAAAAAGTAAAGAGAAGAATATTTAAGGTAATGTCTCTGATTTTAGCAGAGTATTCCTTCTAGGTCAATAAATGTTTTGATTGGATACCATTGTTAGCTTAGGGTGGGTTATTGGAATTTTTAAAGTTTTTTTCAATGATGGGTACTTTGCCTGGAGCATTTCCTAAGCTGTTCAGTGGAAATAAAGCACAAGTAACTGTCCTCTGAGATACAGAGAAGACTCTTCAGCTTTAAAAGATAGGCTCTCCTTCCTGCTTAATTACCATTATTCTTTTGGTCCCAGGATATTTCCACGCAGGTCAGAAAAATTTCTTGACTTCTTCAGTGCTTGAAGCAGCTGCACCTTCTCACAACCTGTCTTACACCTCTTTTAATCAGTCTTTGAAATTAATTTTCTTTGCAAAGCCTTTTAACAAGCAGCAGCAGCAGGAGTATGCAAGGACCTGATCCTGTAAGATGCACTGTAGGGTCACCAGAGATGCAATCCTAAACAACTGGGGCTAAAGAATGAGCTTGCTTCATTAAGCAAATGACTCTTCAAGGTTGTGGGGGGGAAGGGCTCATTCCTGCTGCAGCCCTGGCATTAGGGGCTGGCACAGTGTGGGCTGTGGCTTGGGAAGTCTCCAGAATGCACCTGAATGGAATGGCTCAGCACTGAGAGTGCATTCTACTTCCTGATCCTTTGACTTCCCAGTTTTGCACTGTGACATAAATTGATGGAGTTCTAGTCTGGACTTATGTATATTGCCATTGTTTTTTTTCTTTTTCTTTCTTTCTTTTTTTTGTTTTTTTTTTGGGGGGGGGAAGATTGATAACTTGTGAAGCAGTCCAGTTTGAATTACAGGTTAAGTCCGGCATCGTTCTCATTAATCTCTCTCATAGAAGTAATTATTGTAATGCTGTAGACTGGTTTGCTGATGAAATTCTGCTCAAAGAGCTGTGAGCTGCCAGGAGGGATGAGCAGCATGTTGTACCTGAAAAGCTGCCTCGGTTGTTTTTTCTGTAAAGTGGGAGAAATGAAGTTGCCTAATGCTATTTCAGTGCTTTTGATCATATTTTGATTTTCCTTTTTTGGGGTGTTGTCTTCAAACAAATGTGTTAGTGGAGGATTTGAGAAAACTCAAATGCGTTCTGTAGGTGGGGAGTTCTTTACAAGTTGGGCAAGGGAAGAAGAGAAAGTTGTGTGAAGGTTTATTCCATCACACCAAGATGTTCTGCCTACCTGAGCTGCTGAAATGAGATGTTACATCACTTTACAGACATTCAGAACAACTTTGTGTAGTTTTCTGTGCCCATGAATGTGGCTCTTTTCTTTGTTCATATCCTCCAGATCTGCCAAACTGCTGAGCTTGCCCAGGGTAACACTCAATGTTGGCAGTATGGCAAACAATCTCCCATTTTGTATTCAGTGCCAATTTGTGTTATCAGGGCCATGAATGGTAGCTTGTCAGGACTTCCTGACTGTCGTTTCCAGGTCTCATGATAGCTGAGTTTTTGTGCCTTTGCTGCACAAGAAACGGAATGACTGGGAGCACTGACAGATAATTTATCACCATTGGATACTTCACTGAGTTGAACAGGGCACCTTGTTTCTGAATGCTATTTCACACATGCTCTCAGCACCTAAGAATTATTGCTCTGAATTGCTACCTTTGCTTATGATTATCAGAATTTGTAACTATTTTACTATTGGTACTATTTTATTTGGTTGTGTTGTTTTTTTTTTTAATCAAATGAAAAGGAGCTCTGGAGCCAGGGAGCTGGCTGAAAGACTTAGCTGCTGGACCTCTTCATTTTAATACCAAATGCAGACTTCGTAGAACAGGGATCAGAAGTTCCTTGTCTATCCCCACGTAAGGGGATCATGCTGTTTGTACATCCAGGCTCTTTTCATTGGGGTTTTGGTTCAGAATCATGCCTCTGGTGTGGAACCCAATGAAATCAAACACTTGGCAATGAGTATTTCAAGAATTCCTTGGCTTTAATGCGAGGCCCTCATTGTGCTGCGTTGGTACTCACTATGATGCATATGGGAATAAATCAGTGAGTACAAAAGTGGCTGATCTTCTCCTGTTATTGCATCAGGTTTGATGCAGGTTTTACTGGGAGAGGAAAGCAGCGCGTGCCCCGGGGAGCAGCTGTGGGCTCTGGTGGCTGTGAGATTTGGGGAGTGCTTTGATCCCTTTGCTGTTACACTGAGCCTCAAACTAGAAAACCCATGAGCAAAGGCCCAGCAAATTAACAAAGAGGCTGCTCTTTTAGGAATAAGCTAGTGTGTGCCTGGCTAAAGTCAGCTGTTATCTCTGTGTAGGGGATAGCTTCTCAGCAATCTGCTTATTGTGCACAAGTTCCTCTTCATTTAACAGGAAGAATCAATTATGAAGGCAGCCAAAAGTATTACCATGTGTCATATTAATTTAAACATTGTTTTCTGCTGTTGAAAACTTTATATTCATCAGTAACTTGTTAGATTTATCCCCCACATCCTCCCGGTCTCTGATGCACAAAATTATTGAACTTAATTGGGTTTCTCTGGACACTACTCATTTCTCAAAATTTATTGCAATTATACAATGCCCATAGCTCATTTATTTTTTGTTTCCTCGTGATTAAAATTTAAGACACTGAAAAATGTTATGTATGTTTTCCTTTTCCTCAGTAATTCTTTTCTCTCCCATACATTCAGGACGCATCCTGTAGTCATGAATTATTAAAGTAGCAAAATCTGCGGGCGTTGTTAATTTATAGCTAACTATAGGCAAAGCAGGGCACAGGTTTGAAGCATTTGAATCTTGAAGCGCTTTTAGATGATACCTTAGGACTCAGGGACTGAACTAATGGGCTTTTGGTGTGAACCAGAGACAGTGGTCAAATATTCTTCGGTAGAAAGTGTTTGGGGGACCATCAGAGATTCCATCCTGCATAGGCCAGGTGTGTTCTGTGCTGAAATGCTTCTGTGTTGTGTTTAGGGGAGAGTGCTGGAGAGGAAGGGGGAATAATTAATGCCATTAAAACAAACAGCAGTGTTCTTACCATGAGCAGTAAGTAGGAAGCAAGGGCATTTCTTCAGGCAGATGCTCCTTCTGGGAGATGTGGCAGAACAGAGCCTGTGACAGGGCAGTAATGTCTGTTCAGGACAGTGCACAATGAATTAATGTGATGTGTACTCAAATACGGAGAGTCCTTCTCAGCTGAAGCAGCAGCAAAGCTATTCCAAGCAAACAAATGCAGTGGCTGAGCTTCCTTTAGTGCTTCGTGGATGGAGATCAAGTGCTGAGAGGCTGGCCTGCTTCCAGAAAGCTGCATTTCTGCTTTCAGTGCTGGCAGGATGATGGCTACAAGATAAACTTGCATCTGAAATGTAAACATAACCTGTAGTTCAGCAGGCTTCTGAAAGCAGCTAGAGTAAGTTAAAATGATTGAGGGAAGTGAGAGTGTGGTACTTGAGTCTATCACAGGGAAATGATTGGAAACATTCATCTCTTTGGGGCTGGGGAGCATCTCTGCAGACAGAGAAGTGTCAGTCAGTTCAGTTTTTTCCCTGAAACTGATTGAGAAGCCCACGAAATTCAGTCCACAAAACTGCCAGTTGTTCTTACCATCAGCATTAATGGAGGAAAATAAGTAAATATGCAAATGCTTATCTGTGGAGAAAGTCATGATCTTTCTCCTCTTTTCCTCATCTGTGTAGTAAAAGATGGGGGGGAAAGTCAAAGCAAATAGCCATGATCTATTTGTAAATTGTGTAGGGACCTTGCTTATGAGTAATTCCTGGTGGAAAGGTCTATTTGGGACCTTTCAGGAGAAAGCTCACTCACATGGCATCTACTGGAAAACATTCCTTATGATCCGAATAGTAAATGAGTCAGGTTTCTCTTTTTTATTTTCCTTTTTTTAAAGTTCTACAAGAATGTTGGCTTTCTTCTCAGGTATTTCTTTGAGTGAGTGAGAAAAATAATAAAAATGTGTTTCATTTCTGTCATGCCTTGCAGCTGAAGTCCTTTAAGTGCCTTAGAGCCGGTGCGGATTTAGCTTCGCAGCATCCCTTTAGTGCTGGTAACACTCATTTCAGCATTATAGATGGGGAGGTGAGAGAAGCTACTTGACATTCCCGGACCAAATCCATATGAGTGCCAAGCTCCTCTCCTGGCACCATTCCCACAGGACTATTTTTCTCTTTAGCTATAATGGGCCTTTAGTGGTGAGCTGGGTTTTCCCCTCCAGCCAGCGCACTTGAAACGGCTGAATGAAAAGCGTCTCAAAATTGTGGCTAGGCCTGAGCTGCACAGAGCTCAGCACTCGAGCCTTAGGTGCTGTCAGTGACTCTTGCAGAAGGAGCTGATCTGTTCACCTGTCAGGCAGCTTTGCAGCAGGGAAAGAAACAGGTGGATTTTGGTGATTATTTGATGTGCCACGTCCTGCCCACATTGTAGTTAAGACTCCACTGCAAATACATGTTCTGTCTGTATTCTGCCTGGAAGCTCCATCCAAGTACTGTATTTGAAACCCAACGTTCATCGGGTAATGGAAACAAAAAGGAGGAGCTTGTCCTGATAGCCCTCCACAACACCACATCACATCATGCTGGTATGTTTCAGAGCCTTCAAAGGTCTCTGCTATTCAAAACATGAAGCAATATCCCTTGCTAGTGTAAGGAAAAATCAAGCCTGCAATATGCAACACCTACTTGGTTTCAAACATTTCCTTGTGTGCATAGGTGATAATTCAGCTCTCATAAGGTTTTTTCTCTCTCCCACTCTCCTGTGGGGATTTTCTTTAACATGTATGGCAATGACAGATTTGTGCTCTTAAGTCAGGTTATTTGGTGTCATTATCGTGATGGTCTCCTTATTTACCACAACGGCTGAGCTGAATCATGGTCTCATTTCATCCTCTGGCAACACAGATAGCAATTGCTGTGGGAGAGGTAGGATATATCTGGATGAAAACCTGAGTTTCAGACCATGAACTGGCTGTGGATGTAATTGCCTGCAGTGATTTCAAGAAGTGGATGCTTGCAACAAGTTGCAGGTTGTCTTATCCAAATGTATTGCATGAACCAAGGAGGCTAGGGGACGCTCCCCCCACCTTTCTCTCTCGTTACTCTGATAACAGCTTTGTTAACTCTGATTCTGATTACTGGTTCCTTCTGACAGCAAGGGAGAAAGAAATCCAGCTGCATTTTATGCATGAGCTGGCTGAGAAGCTTCAGGTGAATTTGTCCACAGCCAGGGCTCCGTTCCCTCTGAGATGGAATTTCCAAACGCTGCTTTTCATCATGTGTCAAAATGCCAAACACGCTCTGTGAGTGGCATCAATGTTCCCTTTCTGTGGCTTTACAAAGCAGCACATGAGCTCTCCAGCTGGAGAGTAGAGGAGCTAATATCACAGGGCAGGAAATAATAGGAGCCATTGAATTAAGAGGCAAATGACACATGGAATGCATGATTATGGTCACTGTTGCATTTCTATTCCTGAAAGTAGCTAGAATCAAATAACACATAATTTATTACAGCTTATGAAAGGCCTCCGAAATTTACAATGATCTTTGTTTTGTAAAGCTGGTGATGAATTTGTTCATCAGTCATTTCATTACAATTTAGCCTATGTGTTCCATAATCTCATGATTCTTATGAAAAAAAACCCAAAACAACATTTAGGGTGCATTTCATCAAGGCATTCTACCCACGTTTGAGTCATGGGGAAAGCTTTCGTGTTCCTGCATAGCTTTAAATGTACAGGAGAGGTTTTGCTTCAGAGGGACTGCAAAATCCTTTTCATGTTTGGGGAAAGGTGATGACATAGGGACAAAACTCTGTCCGTACACAGAACAAAAACAGTCCTTGAGGTTTAGTTGTTGTGAAACTGAAAATAGCAATGAAGGAATTGCTCCTGGTCAGCTGTGTGCTTTGTTTCCATCCTGAGATTTTATTATGGAGTCTTCAGTTATGTTTGTTTTTTGTTGGTGGTGTTTTCTATACATAACAACTTTCTAAACAAAAACTCACATTGAAATACAGAAGCAGAAGCTTTCAGTCGTGTCAGAGCGAGTGCTGTGGCATGCTGAGCCTCTGGCAGAGCGAGCGCTCTTGAGCTGCACTCTCTTTAGCTGGGAACCGGCACATCCATGTGCACGCAAATGCTGAACTGATGTGAAAAGGTTTAAGCAGACAGGATATAAAAGGGAATTTCAACTTGGGCTCGTGCTTCTGGAGGAAAGAAATGGAAGACGTCCTCCAGCGCAGGCCTGTAAAGCAAATTGATTTCCATGCAAGGAATGCTGCCTTTTGCACTGAAGTAGTGAACGTGCACAGAAGGGAGGGCAGGTAATGGGCAGATGAAGTGTCACTCTGAGCTGGATCCTGCTGTGACACGGCGAGGGTGCTCCGTCCCTTGTCCTCCCTCTGAGCAAGGAGAACTCATGGGATTACAGGAGCAAAACGTCTGGTAAAGGGAATGGTGTCAGTACGTGTGCAAACGCGAGGCAATGTCCTTAAAAAGGAAAAGGAGATATTGCCTCAGTTCTGTGCACCTACAGCTTGTCATGATGTGGTTCTGTAGAAGTGACCGTAGCCCTTTGACAGCTCATGGCAGCTCTGCTTGGTTGTCACTGGTGAGATAAAAAGACGGAAGCGTGGTTTTGTTTTTCTTCTACTGAAGATCTGTCTGAAAAGATAACAAAATGGGGTTAGGAGAATGTCCTGGAAAGGAGTCTGTGAAGCAATGTGTGAGAGGCTCTGCAGCTCCCAGACGGGTGAGTTCCCTTATCCCGAAGCTCAGTCCAGGCAGCTCCCTCCTGCACAGTGCTTGTCAGCAGCAGGTGGCCCTGAGTTAGTGATGGAAATGCTCTCACTGTAAGTGTGTTTGGGAAGAACACTGCTTCTGGGGTGTTACAAAAAAGCCCTGTTGAGTTTCAGAGCCTCCTACAGCTGATGTACACAGGTATTACACATGCTAATTACAAGCGTGGTTTGATATCCTTAAGTAAGTAAAATTACAGCCACATTCAGAGTGTGTCTGTGAGTGACTGCACCTTGCTTCAACTACAACTTTTAAGCCAAGGGATTGATTTCTGCCGCATGTGATGGAGAAATGAGCACAGCTAGTGCAATGCATTGAAGTTCTTACGTGTTTCATGAAAACAAATGCTGGTGGAAGGGGGAAAATGTAGAGATATTCTTTCTGTGTGCCCTATCAGTGGCTCACTTGCTAGCAAGAAAATTCCCCCCCCCGAGAAAAGGGTGACTCAGCAGACACTCTGCTTAGGTATAGCTGAGCAGTTGGTTTGTTGAAAGGATGGAAAGACAGCCAGTATCAGCTCCCTAAAGCAGACCCCTGCCTGAGCTCGTGCCCTGACTATTGATTTCCTCTTATGTTTTATTTCTGTATTGGTTGATAAAAGGTCTGATTAGGAGATGATGAGAAGCTGGAAAAGATGGGTGTGCAGTAAGTGTGTAAAGGTAATTGAGAGATGAAAGTGAAACACAAGAAGCCAACCCTTTTCAACATTGGCATATGTCTTCTAAAACATCTTCTAAAATACAGCAAATCTGTTAAATCCCTCCAAATCTTGTTGGCTGCCAGAGGTCAGATTAGTCACTGTAGATCTGAGGTGTACCCTTGTCAGGTTTTTTTCAGTTGTAGGTTGATAAAGGACCTGTCAGTTAGTGAAATGCAGTTGATTCATTGTTCTTGTGCTTTTATAGCTAATTCTTTTTTAACACCACGCGTGTTTCTGAAGGAGAAACCTTCAGAAATGGCAGCACTTGTTTTATCTGCCTCTCAGCGGCTTTTGGGAAGATACAGCATGTGCCATTCCTTTCTGTGCCTTTATACAAACGTTGCTCAAGTGACAGGCAGGTCACTCTTTCCTGTGTGCTGGCTTCCTTCAAGCTGCTGGCATTAGGAGGGTGCCGAATAATAGCTCTGTCTTTTAAGCTTTAATTAATTCAGTTCCTTCGGCTGCTACATGGCCTGCTTAAAACTTGGCACCACTTGAATCTTTTAGCAAACCTGATGTGAGAAGGGCACCGGGCAAATAGCCGAATTTGAGCAGAGCTCCTTGTGACCTCATGGTCAGTCCTGGGTTGAAAAAAAAAAAGTATCAAACAGAAATATTTTCTCTGTCATTGAGCACTTTTTTTTTTTTTTTGGCTGTGCAATGCTATTGCCAAGGAGGAAAGCGTAAGACCTCACCCTGGAAATGCTTAGAAAAACAAATCAGTTGCACTTGCTGCTTGCACTAATGAATTAAGGGCTGCCAAATCGCTGATAGAGCAGAAGCCCTGCTGCACAAAGCCACAGCTCTGGAAGCAGTGCTAGAGGACACAGTGTGAGGGTGTGCCTTAAGGGAAATGACAGTGCCCACAGAACTGAGGGCAGGGCCTCAATGCAGGGAGGGTCTGCTTAGTTTTCTCCTTAGCAATGAAGTACATAATGAATCTGAGCAGCAAGACGATCCTGGTTAGCTTTACAGCAGTAGTATATTTTCTTGTACTTAATTATTTACAGGAAACTGTATAATGGGTCTTTGGCATCACGTGACCCACTAACCAATCCCTTCACTTTTGCATAATGCATGGGGCATCAATGTTATTCCATTTCAAGATCTCTTAGGAAAAACTTGCCAGTCTGCTCGTTGCTCCTCTGCAGTGCGAACACAAACGCACAGCTTGCTGCGCCATTTGCCTTCTGTGTGCGTTCAGAGCCAGCTGAAAGTGTTCCCAGCCATTAGCATGTAAAGAACAAAAAAAAGGCTGTATGCTGCTATATTCCAGCCACATCTGAAGGGGTGCCCAACCTCTGGGTGTGTGGGGGGCTCCTTTGGCAGTGCAAGGAAAGTTAGACCCCTGCTGTGAGGTCCTAAGAAGGATATCAAGGGCAGATGGAGTGTTTTTCATTACTGATAGTGCTGTTTAATTATGAATTTGTCTTATTCTTCATGAAAGCATACTCAAAATAGGTATATAAACGTATTTGACTGGATATACACTACTTGATGTTTGTGAAGCACTGTCCAAAGTTTATGTACTCACTGGTTAGCTTGAAATTGTCAAGATCAAGCCTGCCTACCATGGCATATACACTTAAACTTACATCTGCTTGGAAAAGAGCATGTGAAAGGGTTGCAGAGAAGGGAGGAGATCCAATAAAAACAGACTGTTCAATCATTATCAGTTATATTAGTTAAATCATTATCAGAGTCCTGATCAATGTGGAATTGAAGATACTTTATGTTTGAGAGAATGACAGTAGGTCAAGGGAAGGGTTAACCTTGAGGTCTGGTGTGTAGGTCAGCTGGACAATGATCAGTGCTTCAGGAGGGACTTGAGAAGCATTTCCAAACTGTCTTTGGGAGGCTGTTTTCACGTCCCTTCTCGACTATTTACATTCTATCCAGGAACACAAATGCTTGGATAGTTCCCAAATAGGCCACTGGAACACTTGGATGCCCTCCAGGAGGCAGAAACTGTCAGCTCTTCAACTAGGGTAGATCACTGCAGCATTGCTGTAGCCAGGGTCTCAGTATCCTTTGTTAAAGTACTTTGGAACTGACATTGTAACAAGGTAAGGAATAATACCAGTGAGCAGTGATAAGTGCTCACAGTTTGTGTTGGAGGATATTGTGTGTCTTATTTGCTGTGGTGGTTTTCTGCTGTCAGAGTCTGAGTTTCCAGTAGTTTCATTCTAATTCAGCTTTATCTTCCATCAGGAGATTACATTTGAAAGCAATCAGCATCTCTGATACTTGCCCATAATATATTACTCTGGAAATTACAGTGAGACACCGCCAGCATTGCACAGTGCCTTGTTTTCCTTGGTATAGTGTCCAAAACACCGATAGTGTGGAAGCAGCATTGAATTAAGCTGTACAAGTGTGATGTGGGAGCATGTGTTAACTTATGTCTGCTCACTTGATTGTTCTTCCTGGGAACTCTCCTTTTTTGGTATGGACTTTAGTCAGCATCAAATGTTGGTCAAGGCTTAGGAAATTCTGGTTGGAGCTGGGTGAACATCTGTCTCTCACACAGACACTGCATGCTTCTTGGTTTATGCTGTTACCATTTATATTTTATTCCTGATCAGTAACTGCTTATCAAAGAAGGAGTTTCTATTACATACATTACTGCCATTATTTAATCAGTGATAACTTTATAAGCATTCCAGCAATAACTTTCACCTTTGAAAATGTGCAGTGGTTTAGTGGCTGCAAGTGAAAAGTGAAGAGAAAGGATACAAGCAGGATGGATTTATCTGCATTCTTTTTTAGTAATGATAATGAAGGAAAAATCTTTCCTACTTCATACAAAGATATTCAACTCAGAAAAGTGGTGAATTGAAAGGTTTTGTTGAACTTGCTTACAGTTTTCTGTAGTAGCAGTTGTACCAGAAGTGTTGTCTTTAACATGGAGTTGGTGAGGCATCCATTGTCAGATGAAAAGCAGATTAATAACAAAGGCTGGGTGTAAGGATCAGGTTTTTGTCATGGCCCCTCGAGCAAAACTTCCCTACTTTGTGTTGCAGAAAGCAATTCTTGAGAGTTCTGACAAATGGGCCTCTGATGGCTTTTGAAAAAAATAGTCTGGAAATAACCATTTGTGTGCTGTGTCAGAGCACGTATTCTGACTGAGATCTGCACGAGCAATGGTAGAAAGTCTGTTAATTCAGCAATAGGCTTGAATGAACTGTGCTCCTGCAGAGAGGCGTTGGTGTGGTGATGCTGGCAGGGAGCACAAAGAAATTCTCTTCAGTTCTTACACCCTGAGTGCAGGGCCGCCTCAGCCCACCACTGGGCAAAGAAGTACAGCAGAGTCACTGTTATCCTCCTGACACTCCGATTCTGCATTACATTTTGTATACTTTCATTCAAGACGAAATAAGGGTACTGCCTGAACGTACACAGCAGGGGAAGATGCTGAGCTGCACTTCCTATGATCTGTCACAATATTTGTGTTGTAGCTCAATAGCTTTCCTATTGTACTGGAAATTTCACTCTTTAGTAAGAGAGGAAAAATTGCAGAAGCAACTCTACTCCTGTACTAACAGCATTAGTCTTTCAGATGTAAGCTGTACAAGGTCTCTCATTTTGAGATGTGCATTTAGGATTGGGGCAGAGACAATTTTTGACAGCTCTATGGAATTAATTCTTCTTTATGACAGTGTGTTTTACTGCTTGCTGTATGTAATAGTTTCTTTCATTGCCACTTATGTCCTTTGCAGTGAATGAAATTCGCCGCTGTATGACAGCACACTTTGAGTGTCGGTGGCTTTCATTTTGTCTATTAAGGAAGATAATTGTAAGGAGCAGATCAGACCTGAAGGAAGGCTTCTGAACTGAACCCATTTCAAAGAGGGAAAACAGAGCTGTCAAAACTTTGACTTTCTAATTCCTAAAGAGCCGTTAATTCAGTCAGCTGCATGATCTACTGGGAGTAGAAATGAAACTCCACTTGCATGACCTCTGGTGTCAATCATTGTGGGAGGAATCTGCATTTATATTGTCAACGCACAAACTTTCTTTACTTCCTGAAGCATGAAATCACCTTTCAGATGGAGTAAGAAATATAATTGCCCATTCTTGAGAGGTGTAACAGTTTGGCCCAAGGCTTCAGTTACACAGAGAGAGTTTGAACACTTTATCTTGACTTCAGCATCAACCAGTCTCTTGGAAGCTACATGCTTTGCAAGCCAGAGTTTCACCACTTATCTATCCCTAGGAACATGCTTAAGGTATGTGGATATAATTAGAGATTGAAGCCTTGAAGAAAATTTATTCACCATTTTTCAAACCAGAAACTACAGCCCAAAGTTTGGTTTGCAAGGAGGTTCTAGTTTTGGGGGGCATGATGTACCTGTTGTCCGACAGAATATGGATTTTGTTGAGCATAATCCTTTACATGCAGAGGTAGCATGAAAGAAAAAGTGAGCCCAAAAGAATCTGAGCTGCAGGATATGTTTTTATTGTTTTTCTATGAATGTTGTGCCTTTCTCTGCCAGTTGTTTAAATGGGTTTACACCATGTTGCACTACGGTTATGCTGTTCAAGCTTTATGCCAGGTGTAAGATGTCGTGCATCTCACACAACATGTTTGTTAGGTCTTGCTGTATTTCTGAATTGTTAGCACAGCTTCTGTTGTCTTCTTGACGTACTGGAGATGCTGGCATGCTACTCAGCCATCCTCAAATACCTCTGTACATTTCTTAGAGTAATATGTGTCAAGTTTAGTATGATGGCATGTTTTACGTCTGTTGTTCCAAGAAAGATAGTTCTGGTCATATGCTGATCAGCACATTGAATAACCTGCTTAAAATGTCACCTAAAGCAGAGCAGGTTATCATCAGTACTGACCATGAATTTAGCCCAGGCGCTCTGAACTTGTATCTGATATGTTCCACAGACAAAATCAGCAGCCCATCAAAGCAGCAGTTTCCCATGAGCCAGGGTGAGGGAAAGCAGCCAAGCGAGCTCACGCTGCAGTCGTAACTCACCTTTCATTGAGGGATGAGTCTGGCATCTGTGATTTTAAGATGCAGGAATCCTTCAGTCAGACCCCAGGTGTGCAAGCTGGTGACCTGCTGATCTTTTCTGTACTTCAGTGTCACCTGTTCCTTTCCCC